>NC_141155.1:136307760-136640260 GCF_053477565.2 Lygodium microphyllum
CAATATTCTTTGTTTGAACAACATTTGTAGATTTTTGCTTACTAGTAGAAAAGGAAGCCTTTCATTTACCTTTCCAACTAACCCCAAAAGCTTGATTTGCAACATGCATAATGGACCTATTTTGCCTATATTGTTCTTCTTGCAACAAAACAAAAGCCAACTCATCAAATGAAAAATAATTTGGATTGCCTTTCATCATCAAACGAAGAGTAAATGCAAAACTTTGATACGAGTTAGAAAGACCATTAAGAACAATGTGCACAAGTGAACAGCTTGGCAAAATCTCATCTATAGGAGCAATCAACTACTCCTTAAGAACTTTGACCTTTCTCAAGAAACTGTCCATGGAGTCATTGTCATCTATATTTTCACTCTCTAACTACTTATGTAAGTAAGCAACATAAGCCTCATTTTTTCTTGATAAAAACATGCAAGTGTATCCCAAGCATCCTTAGATCTCTTACATGAGCGAACATGTGGGATCATGGTACATTTAACAAATAATGCAACAAAGCATAAGCCTTTGCATCTCTGCCATCCCAAGGAATCTACTCAGGAGTAGGTGGTGGTGGTGCTTTAGCATTAAGTGAAGCAAAACCTACAACACCCTCAACAAAATCTATTTCTACAAATTCTTTTGCACTTGTAGCCTTCTGAAATAGTAGCATGACATACCATTTACAATGTTCCAAAGTCTCTTTGCAACCAATACATGATGCATAATATAAGCCCATAGTGGATAGTTGGTTCCATCTAACTTGTCCTCAACAACCAACATACAGAATACATCATTGTTGCCAACCATGGCCATTGATTATACTTGATGCAAAAGTTGCATGAATAGAGGAAAATATACACAAAATCAATCTATGCTATGTAGTACATTAACAAGGAGACTGTAAGATCTCTTATCTATAGAATTCATTGATGTTGAATATTCTACACAAAAGGATGCAATAACATGTGTAGTACTAGCACTAGTGCAAACAGAGGCCAAAATAAACTTGAATTGAAAATATGTCGACATTAAGCCTTGAAGAGCCTTCTCACAGTATATGTCAACTTGAGGATGCTCATAAAATCTCATCCCAATCTGAGGAAATGAAGCAAAGGTTGTTGATGGCTCTACCAAAGAGGTCGAAGCCTTTAGACTTGCAGTTATATAGGAATGCAAGGACACAACTAAGAGAATGACGAAAATTGAGAGAGCATAACTCAAAGTATATTGAGAAGGTTGGAAGAAGAAGATTTATAAGACTAAGTATGTCCTAAAGTGAATAGGCATATTAGAGGATAAAAAATGCCCTGATAGACCTAACTGTGTTCACACACATAACTATTGAAATATGGTAACAATCCCCCATAAAGGAGCCATGGTGTAAAGAGTACATTGCATTGTATGAGCAAGTAAGAAGAGTTAACGGATTAAGATCTTGCATGCATTTTTGAGGGAATCTAGGATAAAAGAAGTAATAAAGTAGAACAAGAAGAGTTGATGGCATAGTGCGAGATCAATATGGCTTTGAGAATAAGAAAGAGGTTATAAAAATTTGTAGAAATTTAATTTATTGCGTTAGGGATGATTTGCAAAAGGTTTAGGATGAAGCATGCATATTTCATGTCCAATCAAGAAACTAGTAACTATGAAACAAAGTTGAGCATGAAGACAATGGCAAGAAAGGGTACTTCATAAATGGTTGACTCAATTGTAGAGGAATTCTAGAATTAGACTATAAGTGGAGGATAGAGATTTGTGAAAGAGTAATGTGAGGAAAGAGAAGACTATGGTGCTAAGGAAAGTATCCTTGTGACAAGATATAAAGAGTGCATTGAAAATAATGTGGATGGTCATGGGACTAATCAAGGGAGAGTTTTGAGGGGTTATAGATAATGAAAATTGATAGTACAAATTTGGTTCAAAGTTTATGGATAGTGAAGGCTATGCATATGAAGTAAACAAAGAGAAATGAATTATAGAGACATCATAAGTGGGAATGAGAGGATTTAGAAGATCAAACATAATGGAAGAGAGGTACCTAATGTTTGGGAAAACTTAGTGCCTAGTGATTGGGTGATGATAGTTGATGCATATAATGTTTTCTTTAGTAGGGAAGTTGACTCAGGCATTGGACCTTTCCATTTATGTGAGTAGTCTTATGACTAGGATATGCTTTCCTTCCATCATAAGAGCAACATATGTGGAGATTGATGGAGTATTTGACCCCATAACTAGATCTCTAGTAGCTTTAGACACCTTGAGATCCTTGGTTAAAAGAGTGTCCCCTTCTTTAGTTGGGTCACTTGCAAGAAGGACTTGTCTATCCCCCCTTTGTGGTAGTTGAGGTGAGGGGCATGCAACATGCACCATGGTTTGAATGAGAGGTAGCATTATACCAAGGTATGAGAAAGGGAATGATAATTTTTCTTGGGTATATGATGTCATAAAATAACATTTTCAAAAGTCATTAGGTCTTGTGGCTGCATGTCTCCAAAACCTCGGCCCCTTCCTTTGCCTTGCATCATCATTGGAATTGCTCTATAAGGACTGCATTACCCCCTTTGTGATATGAGACGTAAGGGTTCATATGTGGTTCTTTGTCTAGTAGCTCCTCCACATAGTGAATATGAGCATTGTTTTGTGGAAGTGTTGTGATTGGTGTAGTAAGTCTTGGTACACCCATAGCATTGATGTTTGCCCTAGGTTTTTATTGTATCTGATCATGTGGTGTGGGTGGAGCTAAAGGAACTCCTAACTGAAAACATGGATTCATTTGCCAAAGGTTTTGATGGTAGGATTGAGGATACAAAAGTCTCATTCACAATTGGAAATTGGCTATGTCATGCCCAAACCTCCCATAGTTATTGCAAAATCTCCTGGGGCATTCTAGTGGAAGGTGATTGCTGCTATAATGCACACATTGGACATTAGGCCTCGTGAGCCATCCTTTTAAGACATGTTGGAGTTTTGCAAGCTCCATCTTGAGATTTGACATATCTTGCAAGAGATCTATTCCCTTTCCCTTCTCTCCCTCCTTAAAAATCGTTCGCTCATTATGGATAGTGGCTCATGCTATAGCTTGTGATTATGCCTACTAGTTGAATGGCTTTAATGTTTCTTTTCTTCAACAAGTCATCAACTCTTATGGGTTCTTCATAAACCTCTGCTAATTTGTCACATCTTCGGCCAGAATTGCTTTGCAAAGCTTTGTATAGTTTCCCATTCTTAATCCCATTTATGAAGACCATGGCTATAGCCTTCAAATTGGTCTTTCTATCTTAGGGATTCTCTTATGTGAGTTATGTAGTCTTTGATGTCATTCATGAGCTTGATAATGAGATTATTTGCAAATCTAGCTTTTGAGGACCTTTTTGTGAACAAAGACTTGAGCATGCCAAAGTTGTTCTTTTTAGCATCATCAAGACTTGTAAACCAAGTCTTTCTCTTCTCTCCTAGATGTAGCCCAAAAGCTTATGCTCTTTTGTCAGCATCTTGGACGTTCTTAGCCTCATAAATCTGTTCAAGTTGTTCAACAAAACTATATGGGTCATACCCCCCTTTATACTTGTTAACTTAGTGACAATAGGGATTTTTGGTTGGCTTCTTGAACATGGGTCACTCCTAGTCCTATCAAGATAGAAGCAGCTAGGGTGGTACTACCTTTTTTAGGTGTTAGTGTGTCACAAGTAGTCAATTAATGAGGATTTCTAAAAGTGTAAGGTTTGTGTGAGGTAGTTCAGCACCCACCCCTTCTTCTTCTTCAACTTAACTCCTCTTGCTCGGTCCAAAAAATCTTTGTATATGCTATATCTCAACCTTTTCGTTGACTTTAGCATACATTTTCACTCTCACATATCTAGCTAAAATGCTGTAAGATGTCTATACCTAACCTTATTTTATCACTTTTTTTGCAAGTACATTTTCCACTAGTCTCCCTGTGCACTCTATTCTCATTTGGTGGTCACATTGACTGATGAGATGCTAGATATCTTATGGGAATTCTATAGATTCAAAACCTAGGTTTTCAAATTTCAAGCTTGATTCTGGTATTATGCTTGGCTCTTCTAGTTTATAAGAGCAACTAAGTGAATAGAAGTAGAAATATTCTCTTAGGAAATACACATCTTACATTGGATTTGGTTTGAATAGTGGGATCTTTAGCAGACTTCTTGACTCTTCTCTAGCTATTAGGGCTCCAATTAGACTTATAAGAGCAACTAAGTGACCAGAAGTAGAAATATGATCTCTTAGAAAATACACTTCTTACCTTGGATTTGGTTGGAAGAATGGGATCTTTAGCACACTTGGTGTTAGGATATATTGCCTTGTTGCCCTTATTAGCTGGATAGGTGTGATTAGCTATAGGTTTCCTTGTGTGTCTAATTGGGGTGAGGCTTTCTCCTCAAGATATGCAATGGAAACTTCGTTAGGTTCTATGCTTTTGGGTTTCTTTCTTTCTTGCCTCTTCCTTGGCTAATGTACTTATGGTTACTCTTACTATGGAGGTTGATCTACTCTAGGTCCTCTAAGTCTACTTGAATTTCGATGTTGGGTCCTGGGATTGTGACTTTGGGGATATTGCCTCCTTAGCTAGTCCTTCTTTGCTTCCTAGAGTAGAAGTGTGTTCTCCACTCACAAGTTTAGCCTGATCTAGCCTAGGGCAAGGTGTCTAACTCCTATAGGTTCACTTGGAATATGTTTGTGTTTAGTTCCTATGGGTGTGTGTATGTCTAAGGGTTACAACAACCACAAATTTTGAACTTCAATAGCACGAAAAGTATTCTTATTGGGTAAGTCTCACAACTGTCTAGGTCATGAAAAGTAGGGTTAGTCCGTATAGGACCTCAAGGTAACTTGCCCAAGAAGGAGTGCTTTCAATACTCCCAAGTCTTTTAGTGTGTTTTGCTTCTTCAAGCACTCCCTAGAAGTGCCTATCCTAACACTACCTTGTGTACATCACCCAAAGATTGCATCATTGTGTTTTTGTGTGTGCTTAGGTGGGTTTTCAAAGTTCCATTGCTTCTTAGCTCAAGTCGAAAGGTTTGAGGTGACTCATTGTGTGTTTTTGAAGTTTAGCATGTGTTCTAGTGTGTGTTCAACTAGATCAAAATATTATATTCTTTTGGTTCAAACCACTCTTATGAGACTAGGCAACATGTATGGGGAAGGGCAAGTCCTATAGACTTTTAGGTGTTGCAAGTTCAAGTCAAGATGCTCATTAAATTCAACTCCTCTCTTCAAGGTTGAAATGTGTCGTCCAAGTAACTTGTGTTAGTTTTCTTAGAGAGATAAAAGTGGGGCCAAACTTCAAAACCAAGGGGGTCCAAAAGATGTAGGTTGGGACCAATAGGTCAAAGAAGGACTTGAGGTAAGTGACAAAGTAGGTACCCACTTGAGTTAAGGTAAGTTACCACTCAAGGTAAGTGCCAAATCAAGATAGTGGATGTGACCACTCAAGGTAAGAATCAAGGGACCAACTTAAGGTAGTATATGTGACCATTCAAGGTAAGTATCAAGGGACCAACTCAAGGTAGGTCATAGTGTCTGATCGCAGGCTTCTTTTGATAGGTTCCCCCTCTTCTAGACTGATGCCTTTCACTACCTTGACCAACTCAAGGTAGGTCATAGTGTTTGACCGCAGGCCCCTAGTGGTATTTCACTAGGGGGTGATACTTTACGTTGCTAAACAACCACTCCAGCACACCTAATACATCTCTTCCCCCTCCGCTTAGTTCGTTAATGACTTCTACACTCTGACCTATTTGAGACCATTTGACAGGCATATCAAGTGCCCAATTAACTAGCCCACTTGCCTCCTTTTTTAGTTTTGTAAATAAATAGGGGTGTCTTCGTATAGCTGCCTTAGGCGTAAGTAGGTATAGTATGCGATGTCTAAAGTCGTTGGTTCAGTCCTGAGCCATCCATATAGTGTTGGATGTAACTAGCAGTAATGCTGCCATGGGTGCAACATAAATACTCCCGTATTTAATTTCCACTACAAGCTTATCACCCGATATCATCATCTTGATAATGGAACACTGCGCGTCGTTTACCTTTGTAGGTATATCTAGAAGTGCGATTAATATTTTATCATGTATTATCTTCGTTTCAAAGCGATTAGTCAATCTAAGTAAATCCAAGGAACATGTATCATCCCCTAATATATGTTCCAAGAGCTACACAAAGGTAGACTTACCGGTTGCTCATGGACCCCATAGATATAAACAAAATTGTTCATGGTTATCATTTGTAAAAAGTAATCGCAAAAAAGCCATGATCACATTAAGCTTAAGAGGATCCCCCCTGTCAAACTAAGGAGAAACCTCTTGTGCGCGTCAGACAAGGGTGTGCACAGGTCTAGCTTTATGCCCCCTTGATGGAATAACCATAAACTTGGATTGGGTGGTTGCAACATCTTATGCCTGTTTTTTCCAACTAACATACCATTGGTAAAGTGTATCCCCCTTTAGGGATGAACAACTTTGTGCAGCTTTATCCTTAGGCACTCTTCCATAAGCTTTCTAAAATTGCAGGGTGCCCATTCTCTTTCTATTCTCTGGTGATAACTTCTTTTTTATTTCAACAAGTTCCCTTTGTATCTCTATAAGGATGTTGTAGTCAGTCCCCTCGTGGGTTTAACCATCTCCCTTGTCTGAGTAACTATACCACTCCTTTTCGGGAAGCCTATATATCCACTTGTTTTGAAGCCTTGTGGTCAGTTCCTTACACGCTCTTTCTTCCAAGAACACCTCATCAGTTAGCTCTATAAGTCCACCTTTTTCTCCTTGCCTCTCTAGTATTTGTAATAGATCCTCTTCTTTATCAGCATCCAATGGTGCGCAGCAGAGAAAGCAGGATTGAAGCAGCAGGGTTTCTTTAGTAAGGCCTTTATTTCCCTTTATTTGCTCATAGAGGGTGTTCCATCTTTGGCCTAAGGGAATGATATCCCGTATTTCAGTAGGTCATAGGACCAACTTGAGGTAAGTGAGCACTCAAGGTAAGTAACAAGGGACCAAATTGAGTAAAGTAGATGTGCTAACTTAAGATAGTGTCAACTTGAGGTAAGTGAAGGTCTAATCCTCACTCGAGATAAGTGAATGTGCCAACTCAAGGTAGTGAAGGTGTAAGCCTCACTTGAGGTAAGTGGATGTCCAATTGAGGTAGTGAAGGCGTGATAGCTCGAGGTAGTTGCCACATGAGGTGAGTACCAAATTGAGGTATGTGGCACTTGAGGTACTTGCCTTATAAGCTGGCTTGGGGTGTCCAGGGGTACTCTTCAACTTGTACATCCGTTTGCATGGTAGAACCTTCTTGCCACTAAGCAAGGAAACCAAATCCCAAGTCTCATTCTTATGCAAGGAGTCTATCTCACATTGCATAGCCCTCTCCTAGGAGTGACTGTCACCCCTGCGCATAGCCTCATCATAAGTGAAAGGCTCTCCTGCATTTGTAACCAATACATAATGTATCGAGGGCTAAAATCTGTCAGGGGAGTGTCTATCTCTAGTAGAATGCCATAGTGCAGGCTCTGCTGCCTACTTAACATTCTGTCCAATACCCTGGCCATGAGTACTTGTTGTTGCTTCAAGCTATCTAGCTGGCTATATGGGAGCTCGTGGCTCCTCCTAAAATATAACCCTATGTATCTCCACTATCTTCTCAAGCTACCTATGCATCTTGTCTTCATGGAAAACTACATCATGGCTGCAAATGACTTTCCGCACCTGTGGATCCCATAGACGATAACCCATCTCTCCTGCATCTCCATAGCCAAGGAATATGCGTTTAACACTCTTAGGATCTAGCTTGTTATGCTTGTCCTTGGACACATGGAAAAATGCCTCACATCCAAAGACACCTAAATGTGCATAAGAGGGAGGCTTTCTTGTCCATACCTCCTCTACAACCTAGAAATCAATGGCACTATAGGGTGATCTATTAATGATATGCACAACAATTGTAACTCCCTTAGCCCAAAAATATTGGGGTAGGCCTCCATGGCTAAGCATATTACAAACCCTCTCCTAGATGGTCCTATTCATCTGCTCAACCCTACCATTCTAGGAAGGGGTGTAGGGGATGGCCAATTGATGCTTAATACCCCTCTCATCACATAACTACTCAAAAGCGCATGAGACATACTCACCCCCATTATCTGTCCTTAGGCATTTCAACCTATGCCCAGACTAGTTTTCTGCCAAAACAAACCATCTCTGAAAAACTGCCAATACATAGGACTTTTGCTTTATGGGATAAGCCCATAGTTTACGTGAAAAATCATCTATGAAAGTAACAAATACTTCGTACCACCCATAGACTAACAAGGCATGGGCCCATAGACATCAGAATGAACTAAAGCCAAGGGCTCACTCATGCGTGACGTACCAGACTTCTTATGCATAGACCTAGTCTACTTGCCATAAAGACAATGATCACAAGAATCAAAATGAGAATAGTCAAGGGGTGGTAAGTACCGCAAACCAGAAAGCATTTTCATTCCCTTAATGGACATGTGCCCCAAATGGGCATGCCAAAGAGATACATGAGGTAAAGACTCCACAGACAAAGCATGATCAACTATAGATTCAAAAACAACAAAGGGGTAGAGGCTGCTAGCCTTGGCAACTTTCGCAAGCACAAGCCTATCATGAGTAATCTTCCATGCAGAGTCTCCAAAAGATGCATGATATCCTGAGTCATCAAGCTATCTAGCAAACATGAGACTGTGTGCCAATGCAGGCACATGACGTATATCATGCATAACAAAACTGTTGCTAAAAGGAAACTGCAATCTAGCATCACCAATGCCGACAATCTCAAGAGGCCTGTCATCACCCAAGCAGCACATAGAACCCGGAACAAAATTGTATGAATGGAACCACTCTCGGCAAGGTGTCACATTAAAGGATGCACCTGAGTCCAAGAGTCAACATTGTGCATACATAGAGTGTATATCTATCATCTGTGAAGCACTAGATGAAGCTGCTACAAGGATGTAATCCCCATCACTATCCTTGAGCTGCATAACATTGATCTCTTCAATTTAACACTTGACTTAGCAGGTACTATGCTGCGATTAAAAGACTTTTCCTACACTTTGTCTTCTCCTTTGTCTTTGCGCCTTTCATTGTGCAATTCATGACACTGTGGCCTTATGTGGCCTTTCTTCCCACAATGATGACAAGTCAAATTAGCATTTCTCCCATTAGACTTACTGCGCGACTTGCCACGCAACTAAGACTAAGATTTCTGCGAATCCCTTCCACGACCATTACCACGGTCATTCTTTGCATTTCCATCATGTCAGCCTCTAACTGTCAAAGCATGAGACACACGAGAGGCATCCAAATTCTTATGATTTATCTCTTCTTGCAGAAGAGAGCTCTCAATATCATATAGCTTCAGAGTAGTGGCAGAAGCACATAAGGCAGTGCAGAATACATCCCAAGACTCATTAAGAGTTCCAAGAAAGAACAACGGAGTGACATCCTCTTTGAAATCAATGCCCTGTGAAACCAAGTTCTTAAGAATAGCATGAAACTGGCTCAAATGAGCTGACATGGTCACATTCTCTTTCATGTGGAGATCCATCAGTTGTTTCAGCCATACATTTGACTTGCAAGACTTTGCTTGTCATAGAGGTTCTTGATCTTATCCCAAAGCTGCCAAGCACTCTATGCTTCCTCAACCACATTGTAATACACCTGTTCAGTGAGAGACAAGATGAGGGTGGACTTCCGTAACTCATCAAGCTCCATCCATTCATCATTAGTCATAGTTTTAGGTTGTTCTCCACTCAACCTTAGTGGCTTTATCTACAATTTCTACGCCAATACCTACCAAACTTGGCTCTTCCAATAGGCATAATTAGTACCATCAAGCTTAGTGATGTTGAAGATAGCACTGTCATAGTGGAAGAAGATGCCATACTGCAAGTTGAAACAATGCAGATAGTTCAAAACTGTTTGCTGTAAACTGCAAAAAATGACCAGAAAACCACCAAAACCAAGGCAAAATGGCGAGAAAAGAGTATTTAATGATGTTGCCCACCAAGTACCATCAAAAGTACATCAAATTAGGATGATTGAGCGTGAAAAATACATCACGGTCTGGAGATATATGCTTGCTATAATAAATTTTAGCAGTGTACAATTAGAGCCGACACTAGGCAAAAAACAATATTCCAAGTCAACCACTGCCTGCCAATGCAAAACCAACATCAAGTGGGCATCAACAAGCATATAACAGTCAAAATGACATGAGCCAACACCCAAGCATGTTAGACAAAGTCCGTCAGTAAAGTCAGTACACCCCCCAATCAACAGGGCAAAATGTACATACCACTACCAAGACCTGACACAAGTCGGTGTCTGCTCAGTGAATACAAAGCCAAATCAGCCCAAGTACATCTACAGGGACCAAGGCATATCAACCATATATCATCCACAAGGAGATCCCAGTCTCAAGTATCCAAAAGTTCAATACCCACATTGCTCAATGTCTAATAAGTGTATAAAGACTCTCCCACTGGCACAAAAGCCATAAGTATTAAGAAAATAAGCTCAAACAAAGCATGTAAGAGCACCAGTGATGAAGTACCCAAGATCATACATCAATAAGACATCCACAGCATATGAGCGGTCAAATAACCAATGATAGCATCCAATGTCATGAAGACAATCCCAATCAATCTTGGACGAGCCAAAGCAAGACCAAAATAAGCTCCAAAATATCCAAAGTCAAGCCCAAATGAAGCTCTAGTAGCATTCAAGTCCAAACAATGTAATTAGCATGTGTAGGTAACATAAGCATCAAGCATGTACCAACGGGTCATACATAGACCATAGGTATAACCTCTGTCACAAAGCATGCCAGTGTAGACCAATGTCAAGTAAATGCCAACCAATACAGAGCTCAAACAAGGCTCAAAATACATTTTTAAACCATCCAAAGCATTTGCCAACCTTCATTTGCATTCCAATAGTCACATGAAACACCTAGGAAGCACCTATGATGAGTAACCAATAGGCAAAGCATAAGTGACTAAATAAGCTTTAGCCGTGGAATGTACAACAGTGATTTACTATGTAAAACTGAGTATTTTAAGCCAATAAATCAACTCCAAATGATGGCCAATCAATAGGCATACATTCCCTTAACATTCAGGGACCATTCGAGACCAATCAGGCATCAAATGTCAATGCTATCCAAACATAAGCATAAAGTGCTAATGTAACACTATTTGTGGCTACCTGTGGACTATGGAAAACAATCCTAGACCGAGGTAAATCATTCAACAAATCAATTCCAATGATAAACCACCAATGTCAAGCATCAAGGGGGTGTTCCTAGTGCCAAATGAAGTGTTTTCAAGCTGCCAATGAGTGCCAAGGGAGGGTTGAAGTAAAAAACAATCTTTTTGCAAGTCTTCAAGCTAGTGCAAATAGGGCTAATGTTGTTGGGTATGATGTTGGTCCACGTGGCATTAATGGGGTGGAAGGGGGGCTCAAGTAGGGTCTAAAGAAGGCCTACACAAAGCCTTGTCAACAAGCCTAGTCATGTAGAAGCCAAGATATGAAATGGGGGAGCTCCAACTGTTGCTTCAATACCTCTAAAGGAATGCCCTGAGGGTGCCCAAATGGGCTGGGTAGGTGCTCGAGAAGCCGGGGAGTGATTGGAGCTTGAAGGAGTCAAATATGGTTGCCACGAGTGAGAACCAATGGTGTAGGGATTCAAATGAATGCTGAAGGATTCATAGACCAAGCTCGAATGCTCAAGCAACCATGCTCTGATACCAGTTGAAAGGTGAGAAGGATTGAAGCTTGCATGGGAGAGCTATGGCAGGAGAGCAAGAGCAAGAGAGAGAGAGACTCATAATGTGGGAACTCCAACAGTCACAATGTGTGACCGGCCTTCCCTTTACTCATCTATCACTAAAAGAATAAAGAATAAAGAATAAAGTGATGATGATGGGTGCCCGCTGCCTGCAATGTGCAGGCGCGCGTATTGTCAGTGTAGTAATACACGGGCGGCTAGGCAAAGGCACCTTTACCCCCAACAAAGATGAAGCCATCGTGGTACTCTTTGCTAGTGTAAACCGGGATCCTTGTGAAAATCTTGTCTCTACTCTCAGCAATGTACCTAATTTGTCACAGAAAGATATTGAGCACTCTCTTCTTGATGAAGAGAATAAACATAAGAATAAGAATGCAAAAGATGGTGTCCCATCATCTAGGGAAAACCTCTTATATACCAAAGGAGCTGCTAGACCTAAAGGAAGAGGTCAAGAATTCAACAACAACAACAAAAACAAGGATCGCATTATATGTCACTATTGTGGTAAGACTGGCCATGTAGCCAGTGAATGTTTTCACAAGAAAATAGCCCAATAAGTGCAAGATGATCATCACCAAAATCAGTTTATGAATGAAAGAGAAGAAGAAGAAGATGCTTCTGCTATTAACAACAACTCTGATAAATTGTTTTGAAGAAATTATCTTTCCCATAGTGGATCTTATGTTTTCCTATAGTGGATGTTATCTTGTAAAAACCTACCAAGAATGTAAAGTTTCAAGCTTGACCTGACTAGGCTGTGTAAGAGCAAGTCTCCTGGGCCATGTCTACATGTAGGGGGGGCAAATGCCAGTAGGTGTAGAAACTCATCATTTGAGGGGTGTGTTGAAAAAGAGAGCAAATGATGATGCCCAGCAGAGGCTCTTGTATCCCACATGCATAGTGAGGAGAGTGGAGAAAGGTTAGAGACTATATAATGATGTACTTGGTTCACTTTTCAATGCTTAGTACTTTTGTCCTTCAATCAAGTGTCTATGTCATTGTCTTACACACAAGATTGTGTTTATGAGTCTAAGTCTCAATCTTGGAACTTAATTCACTTGTGTGGCATATGATCTCGTCTATGTCTATGTCTACATTAGTCTTGTCTACATCTTCCATCCTCCATAGCTCATGCCATGCTCTAAATCCACATCTTTTGACAATTAGTACCTTCTAGAACATCCTTGAGGCCCATGCTATTCATGACTATTCAGAGATAGCGCCCCCTCCCAATTAGTTCATAAGGTTAATAATAAGAAGACTTTTATCAAAGGATTAAATCTTTGACCTCAAAACTCTTTTCACATTGCTAGTACAACCAAACCCTTTTAACATTAGTCTTTGAAAAACTAGTTATCGATAGAGCTACATTCACACTTGGAAAGGGTTGAAATGGTTATGCTTAAAGCTCTCTTTGCATTGGTGGATGCCTTAAATCAGACAAGAAACTATATTCATGCTATGAAGAGTTGGAATAGATTATTTTGTGAGTCACTTGCAAGAACTATTTTCACACTATGGAAGACTGAATTTGTTATTTTCAATTCATACTACAAGAAGAACACTGTTTGTTTTGGAAGACATAAAAGGTTGATTTCTATGCAACTTTTTGGGGCTTGCTTTATAATTTGAAAATTAATAAAATTTCGCAAAAAATTTACAAAAATTAGTACATATTGAGGAGTTCCAGGACACTATTTTGGCATCAAAATTGGGTTGTTTTGGCATTGCATTAGCCATTGTTTGGCTTTTGTGATCACACTTGTATTGCAACTATATTTTTATTCTTGTTTTTGTGCAATTGATACTATCTTGATTGCTCGTTGGTTTACACATATTGGGCTAGTTATAGCTTTGTCTTTTTCTTTGAAATATGCACTGTTTAAAATTGAGAAGTTGGATGGCACAAACTTTTCATATTGAAAAGAATAGATCTATAATTGAGAATTGAGAAGCTAATTAAATTGGAATATCTAAAGCCTGAAGGCATGGAAAGAGAATTTGGGATGAAATGGATGAGCCTACATACCCTATCGTTATGTTGACTCTCTCAAACTAAATTTATTTTAATGTAAAGGACACTAAGGGGGGTGCATATGGAGTTTGGAAGAAGTTATGCAACCTCTATGAAAAGCAAAATGTTGCATCACAAACTTACTAGTTAAAGAAGCTCATAGGCCTTCGTATGTAGGAGGGCCTATTCATTTCAAATCATTTGAATTGAGTTTAACACTATCTTTAGCTAGTTGCCTTGCTCAAAAGATTGCTTTGAATATTCATTCAAATCTATGTTCTTGCTTGCGGCATTGCCTAAAATTTGAGATACCTTTTAGGGTTGCAATTAGTAATTCAACACATAGTGGTGGTGCTCACTCTAATGTTGAGACCAATGCAAGTTCCAAGAGCTCCAATGCACTTGGGAGGTCAAATGCAAGGAATGCTTTTATTACAACAAGAATTGAAAAGGATTGCTTTAAGTGGAAGATCAAGAACAAAGGCAAGCAAAGAGATACCATAAAGAAGCTAGAATTGTTGCATGTGGATAGGGCCACTTATCTCCCTACCAATTCTAGCTTCTCTGTGGCATTTCTTGTGCATCCATAATTTGTGGAAAGAGGGCACTTTCATCTCCAGTGTATATTGAAAGAAGGAGAGAGAAGGAGACTAGCTTTTTCTGTAAAATATTACACGGCGCAGCGAACAGAATCTGAGAAAGAGATAGCGAGTACACAACAGATAAGAGGAGAATCAGTAAATTCTTTAACTCCAAACAACTGATACAAAGATGGCTCTGTCCACCCGTGCACTTCCACTGTGTGAAGCTTAGATGGCGATCTAGACAGAAGATAGGTGAAGAGTTTAAGGCTAGCTGGAACAACAACTCTGACTGGGTGAAAGATGAGTGAATGATGGCTGCGAAGGGGTTTAGCTTTTATAGCCCGCGAAGGTCGTTAGGTCGGCCTACTGACCGACCTACCATATGAGCCTC
This sequence comes from Lygodium microphyllum, assembly GCF_053477565.2. Taxonomy (NCBI): domain Eukaryota; kingdom Viridiplantae; phylum Streptophyta; class Polypodiopsida; order Schizaeales; family Lygodiaceae; genus Lygodium; species Lygodium microphyllum. The sequence continues at coordinate 136,322,583 of NC_141155.1, forward strand.
CACTAGTCGACCAGGGAATATTCCCTTTACCATCGAGCCGGGGGCGTTGCCCCCGGACCCCGGGCTACTTCCACGGCCCCCGGACCCCACAATAGGGGCCCCTTTTAACTCCCTTACCACGCAACTCAATGCAATGTGCCTCGAGTTGCTACCAGCTTAACCACTCCGTCTAACCCAAAGATTAGACCCACAACAGTCACCTTTTTTGCCATCCGGTCACATAGACCTCATCTGATATACAAGTCAGGACTCAACCAATGTCCGGGCTCACATTTGGCTTCTCCTCATAATGGGGGCCTTACAACTTTGAGCACCATGGATCATTGGTAGCACCTAATGAGGGTGGGGCATTGATCATATCTAACATTTTCTTCATGTAATTGTTCACTTCTTCATTGTGCTTTCTTTGGTTCCATCAAAACCTTTGTGTGTGTACACACACACACACACACACACACACACACACACACACACAGAGAGAGAGAGAGAGAGAGAGAGAGAGAGAGAGAGAGAGAGAGAGAGAGAGAGAGAGAGAGAGAGAGAGAGAGAGAGAGAGAGAGAGAGTTCTTCCTACTTGGTGGAACTAGCTATAGAGCTTGGTCTTTTGTGCATCATACTTGTGGGAATTGAGGAGTGTGAAGCTACAAGAAGATGTGATTATCAGAATTGGTAGAGCTTTGAAGCTCATCAACACAATTCTAGGCTACAACTCGACGAGTCTCATCCTTGTCTATACTCTTTATTTGATTCAAGATCTATATTTAACCATAGATTAGATTATTGGTTAGGCTAGGCTTGTAAAATCAATGTGGTAAGGGTGCTTTCTTGGTGTTAGAGATTGTGAGAGAGAGTGGTGAGCATTCAAGAGATCATGACTAATATGCTCATGTAGATTTGACAACCGTGGGTTTGCAACCCACATTTTGGTTCCATTGTTGGGACCAGTGGATGGACTCTCATGTAATCCATGTATTCTCATCATGATGAGAGGAGTATGAAATAGATGCGAATGAGATGGGAGGTCCAACAAGGAAGCATTTGTAGCCAAAAAATTCACAAACATAGAGTGGGAAGGACAAGCTAGAAGGCAATCAATCTGCGATGAGTGATTGTAGGTTAGATTAGAGTAGGATTGATTTGCTAATTTATATGTTATATTAAAAACCCTTCTTTCATTTAAGCCCAAAAAAAAAAAACTAAAAAGAGACTCATTGTCTTATCTAACATTGTTTGGATGTATATGCTTGAATGGGCTATGCAAGAAGCATAAATTCCAGGTGTTTCATTAAGAGGTTATGGAATTAGATTAACCAATGATTTTTAATTTATTTTTAGTGAATTTACTAATTTTTTCATCAGCATGATCATGGAATATCATGGGATACCATTAACATATGACTAGATAGTTGGTTGCTTGACTAGGGAGTTTATGTTGATAAAATTAGCTCCATGGAATTACTAAAAATATACTTGCTATTCTTTAAAATTTTAGATTTAACATCATCCTTATGCATGCATGTGGTTCAAAAAAGTACCACTTTCAACTAGCTAGTCTAAAGCATGATTAACTAGTAATTTTTGGGTTGCAAGTGCTTGCATTGAGTGGTTTTTTGTGATTGTACTATTGGTTGCAGCATGGCAGGCCCAAATTGTGCTATATATAGGGTTTTATTAATGGTTATTATTGGGGCAAGTGCATAGTGATAGAGCTTGACTAGCTCCTATTAGATCAATATTATAGACATAGTGCCATGTTTGATGAGAGTTTGACTGGCCATATCAAATCAACCCTCTAGCTGAGTTTTTATTATTATTTTGTCTTGAACCACTCAAATTTTTATTTTTTTTAGTTGGACATGCTTTCAAAGACTCCATGGGGCCCTTAGTAGGGAGCTAGTTTGACCCATTAATGCATATATCAGTTGTCTATGGGACTCCCATAATGCATGACATGCTCTTGGCCTTGAATTGTAGTCTTTGGACCAGATTTTACCTTCTTCCACTCAAAAACTTGAGCAAACATAGTTGGTGGGCCAATAATGACTCATAGAACCTAGTTTAGGCCATAGCTTGGGATGATTGACCTATCAAAAGTATTATAACACTCTAAACTTAGAGTTTTGGTTATTTTAGTGATTTCTCTAAGTTTTAAAAAAATTTAAATTCTAAACCACTTTGGCCAAGGGGGAGAAGCATCTTACCATCACCGAAACAATGGTTACTAGACCTTTATGGCCTAAACACTAGAGCCCTACCCTCTACCTGCCTCAAGTATCTATTTGGCCTATCTCAAGGTGTTGATTTGAGCTAGCTTGAGTAGTATTTTGGCCTACCTCAAGTTGGACAAACACATGACCTATGAGGACTTGGACAAGCCACTAGGGGAAGGTATACACATTTACTCATGGCCATTAAGGAGCACTTACCTGAAGTTGACACTTATCGCAAGTTGGCACTTACCTCAAGTTGATACTTATCTCAAGTTGGTACTTACCTCGAGTTGGCAACCTACCTCAAGTTGGTCATCTACCTTAAGTTGCTCATTATCCACCTCATTTGGAATGTGTTAACCCTCAAATGAAAAAGGTGGAAAATCGGGAAAATCTAAAGTAGAAGACAAAGCCAAGGCAAAAGCTTGGTCCTACCTAAGGACTTTAAGGAACCCGCCAATAAGAGAAAAATCAAAGGCATAGAAGGGATATCGAATCCCCAAAGGTAGGACCAAGCGGAGAACATGGCCAAAAATCTAAACGCAACAAGGACAAACAATACTGCGAAAGTGGATTTGCCCGGCCTTATTAACTTGATTGACAACTTGGTAGAACAGGAAGTCCTAGACATGGAAGGAGGCAACTCATGCCGTAGAGGCAACGAGGAGCTTAACCTAGGAGACTTTCCTTAGGTTGTCCAACATTTAGTGAACCAATACGACACTCAAACCCAGCTAGAACACCACAGTAGGCCAGTAGAAGACATCATAGTAGACCTAAAGGAAGAGAGAAAACTAGCCTACAAGGCTCTGCAAGGCCTAGTTGCATACAACCAGGATCAACAAACCAGGATTTTGCACCAAAGCTTAGAAATGTGAGAGATCTAGAGAGTGTTAGCCTTAGCGGACAGGAATTGGTCAAAGAGTGAGAGAGCGTTGGAAGGAGATCTCACACTGAGCGAGCTCCTGACAAAGCGGCTGCTAGATAACACGGCCGCAGAATAAAGCACTGCAGCATTGGTAACATCGCTACTCACGGGGTTGGGAATCAACCAAGGCTCTAAGAGTCAATAAAAAATCCATGTGGTAGTGAAGCAGTTGGACAAAGACAAATACAAAGCTATCGACGATCCATACAGCTTCTGGAGCAGTTTGAGTAGGTTTGCAAAGCCAATGGCTTCACTGATCCTTCTCAATGCTCCCAAGAGTTTGGACTGAGCTTAGGCAACAAGGGTCAAACCTGGTACACAAGTTTGGATGCTACGGAGTGTGCCGATTTCAATGGCTTGAAAATCCTCTTCATTAAGAGATTTTTCGAACATGGATACTCCGATAACCTGTTAGTGCGGCTTATGAATGTCAAGCAGAAAGAGAGAGAGAACATTTGAGATTATGTTACCAACGTAAGGAGCCTCTTCAAGAGAATTCCCCTGGGTGAGAGACCAGTCGAAAGGGCAGTATCCACGATATTCATCAACGGAATACAGGGCGAGGAGCTCTACAAAGCCTTAGCCAGCAACTTAAGCTTGCAGCAAGACGCATTGGCAAGGGCCTTTGAAGAAGCTATTAGAGTGGATGACCAACTCAAGGAAAGAGGCTCAAATAAGGAAGAGTCCAATGCTAGGAGTTCTGAGAGAGCCTCAACATGGAGTGAGAGAATAGACTCAAGCACTCAGGATAAAGGGAAGGGCAATGAGTCGGGACAAGAGTTAGCAGAGATTAAAATGGACATAGACAAACTACAGGAGATGATGAGATGACCAATGTGCCCACACATCCAATGTGTGTATTGTGGCAGAAACCACTTGCCGGTTAATGTCAGGACCCTAGGTCACAACCTTGTGCTAATTGTGGTAGGTTCGGCCATGACACCATGCATTGTCAATCACCTTAGAGGCTCCCATACCCATAGCTTTACGATCAACCCCACCTTGCGAATAGGCCACCGAACCTATTTGGAAGGGGGGCCCTGTTGGCTCTTCTGGCACCAAATGATGCTAAACCGACTATCCCTAGGATGGAAATAAATCCTACAGTTATCCCTGGACCATCTGGACCCTACATGACCCATCCATTGAGTGACACTCCAGTCCACTATGTGGGCAAACCTAGAAATGATAAGCCTTATGTAAACCCGTACGTGTCATATGATGAGGAAGGAAACACTATCCTCATGGACTATCAACCAGTACTGGTGATGGCGTTGGGTAGAGAAAGAGGCAAAGGCCTAGGAGGGCAAACCCAAGAACCAATCATGTGTTGGAGTTGCGATCACCCAAGACATTTTTCTTTGCATTGCCCTGAGAGGGAACAAGCAAGCGGAGATAAGGATGACCCGAGATGCACTGAGTGTGGAATCACTCATCTCTTTGTCGATTGCCTTAGGTGGAGATCACCATCCTCTAGTTCGGCAAAGAAGCCATAAGTTCCATTGGGGTTGTTTGATGTCGAGACACTCGACGAGAAGACCATACCTATCTCGTTGCATATCATGACCTGTGCGCAAACGAAGCAGGCCAACATATAATTGCCAGGGCCTAACAACCTTGATGCAACCTCAGTTGGAAAGAGGAGCCAAAGACGAAGGAAGAGGAGACCAAATGCTAAGGTGACTGTTAACCTTAGTTTGAGATGGCAGAAATATGAAGCAAAAATTGGAAAAAGAACAGAAAAAGAGCAAAGGCGCAAAGGCGCAAAGGTGGCCCCTAAAAGCTAAGCTGAGGCAAAAGCACAATTTTAAATAGAAGGCACCTCAAAAAATCCTCAAAAATCTTGTAAAAGAGCGCTAGGCTTCCTCCTATGCCATTTGTAAAAGAATAGATAGGTGTAGGCTTAAGGCAAGAGACAAGAAAAGGGAAATAGGAAAAAGGACATTGTCACAAAGGCTGGTCATGTAAAAAGGGACGGTTGCCCATGGATTTTAGAGCTTGTATATAAAGTTCAAAAAGTGAATGGAAGCTCATTCTTTGGTGTGTGGCTAACAAGAGACCTCTCTCCTTGTCTTCTTCTCTTCTCTTGGTTGTGTGTGTGTGTGTGATATAGAGAGAGGGAGATTGAGAGGGTGAGGGAGTGAGCATGTGGGAGTGAGGGATCAAGAGAGTGAAGCTCTTCACCATCCCCCCTTCTCCTCTTCTCTTCTCTTTTCTTGCTCGTGCACGGCTATGGTGGATGGAGCTTGAAGGAGGAGGCTTGAGGATGCTTGAGCTAGCATCTAGGATCATGGAGCTATCGGTGTTCATGAAGGAGAAGGCAACTCATTTTGGCATTGAGGTAAGCTCACTACATTCATAGGCTTGGAGGCGCGTCGGCTAGGTAAGAGGTAGCCATTAGAGCTCACTTGGAACGCTTGAAATAATAAGCGGTCCGTGGGTCTTGGTGGTCAAGCGAGAGCTCCCACATTTTGGTTCCGTTGTTGCTGAGACCATTGGATTCAAGCTTGAGCACTTGGATGCCTCATACCGAGCATTGAGTAAGGGATTCATCCCCAAACCAAAGCTTGAGATAGGTAGGAAGTTAGGGCTTTTGATATTCAATACAAGTAAGTATTTTGGTTATTTTGGTTGTCCAATGATTAGGAAATAAGGGGAGATCCTTTCAATTATTTGCTTTTGATTCTTGTTGCATTTAGCGTAGGTAAGGATTAAGAAATCAGATTGGAGAGACGTAGGGTTTACTACTGTAGAACAGGGTAAAACAAGCACAAATCAGGGTAAATGGAGAAAAAGAGCGGTTGGAATGATTAATGCTGGCAAGGAAGTGATTGGGGATAGGAAGACCTTGCTCGGGAAGGGGTTTAAGGGTCAGGAGACCATAAAAGAGCTCATCTTTCACCCTAGTAGTGAGAGAGAGAGTGAGTGAGAGAGGGAGAGAGTTTTCATCAGTGATTTGGTTTGATCTTGCCATCGGGGAGTTCTTCGCATGATTTAGGTATATCAGAACCTTCATGCTAGGTATTTGTTATGATCTGGAAATCGGCGTGCCTAGTGATTGCGTATATCATCGTATTCAATAGGATCATCCTCAGCACAGCCGTTATTGCGTGCGACTCAGCTTGTCTGAGTGGCTTGGATTTGGGCTGAGTCCTAGAATCGGACCATTCAGCCCTCGGACCACTCGGCCCACTTGACTCGGACACGTATCGCTCGGCCCGTCTGAGTCAACCATTCGGACAAAATCGATATTCTGCCCTTGGCCTACTTGACTCTGCCCAACCCACTCGATCCTTTTTGACTCGGCCCGTCTGAACAATCGACTTGACCCACTAATCTGACTCGGCCCTCAGACCGCTCGGCCCTTGGCCACATCTATTCAGCTGTCCAAGCTGCAAGCTGAGCTGGTGCTCCTATTCGGTCCTCGTCCGAGTCTACCACTCGGCCCTTGCAATTCGGACGAGTTGGGCCAAGTCAAACTTTTGCAAATTTTGTGAAAGTTTGCACTAGATCCAACTAGATCTCAACGACGCCAACCTTTGTGAGCCATCTCGACACCCATAGCTCGATTCTAGTGCAAGGAATAGGCAAATTCGTAAGATGCGTCTGCTTAGCAGCTTGAGTAGGTTGTGAAGAGAGTCAGCGCCTTGATGGCAGCTAGTGGAGGCATAGACCCCAAACGAACCTAAACTGAGTAAGATGGAGTAGCAAGAAACCCTAAAACCCACCAAGATGACCAGAAATTGATTGAACAAGCCTATCAGGCCTAAGACAAGATGAGAGTGCGCAGGCCACTTAGACACTTGCTCTCCACAGACTTCCAGCACTTGAAGTACACCTAAGAATAGCTGAAAGCCCGATTGAGCGCACAAGTGCACGTAAAAGAACGTGCTTGCTAAGTGGAGGTAACTTGAGGATTGTGTGCAACAATTAAGGAACTCATTCAGATAAAAGAACGTGAAGGAACCCACAAATAAGAGAAGATCCCAAGACAGAGACGGGCAATCGAAGCCTAGCATAGGACTAAGCGAATAGCAACAAAGACATGGATCTACCCGACCTCCTTAACCTTATCGACAGCTTGGTGGAGCATGAGAGCACAACCATGTTAGAAGAAAGCTGAGACCGCAGGCAGAATGAGAAATTTGACTTAGGGATTTTTCCAGAAGCGATCCAACAATTGGTGAGTAGCTATGATTCTCACACTCGGTATGAGCACCGCGGTAGAATGACAGAAGCCATCATAGCTAACCTAGAGGAGGAAAGGAAACTAGCCTACAAAGCACTGCAAGGCATAGTGGAATACAACCGAGACCAACAGACTAGGACCCTGAGGCAAAACGCAGAGATGAGAGAGATACATGGAGTGCTGAACCTAGTAGGCATGAATCGATCTGACCATGAGAGAGCACTAGAAGGAGACTTGACGCTAAGTGAGCTTCTCATGAAGTGATTGCTAGACAACACAATAGTAGAACAGAGCACTGCAGCATTAGCCATGTCACTACTAGTAGGGTTAGGGGTGAACCAAGGCTCCAAGAGCTAGCCTAAGATACTAGTCATCGCTAAGCAACTCGATAAGTACCAGCCCCAAGACCATCCGTACAGCTTTATAGAGCAATTTGAGCATGTCTGCAGGACTAATGGTCTCACGGACTTGACTCAACATTCTCAAGCATTTGGGCTTTGCTTAGTCGACAAGGGATTTGGTACACAAGTCTAGATGCCGCAAAGCAAACAAACTTCAATGGACTCAAAAACCTCTTCATTAAGAGGTTTTTTGAGCCGGGATAATCGGACAACCTGCTAGTACGACTTATGAACATTAAGCAAAAGGAAAAAGATGATGTTCGCGACTATGTGACCCACATAAGGAGTCTCTTCATGCAGATCCTAATGGGCGAACTACTTGGGTGAACGACCGATTGAAAGAGTAGTGTCGACGGTATTCATCAGTGGAATACGAAATGAGGAGTTTTATAAAGCCTTGGTAGGCAACTCGAGCTTGCAGGGAGATGTGCTAGCAATGGTGTTCGAAGAGGCCGTTTGAGTAGATGACCAATTGAAGGAGAGGAGCTCTAGGAACTCAAACCAAGGAGAGACCAACTCTAGAAGTTCGGAGAGAGCTTCAGCATCCAACGAGCGCTCAAGCGCAAGTACCTAAGATAAGGGAAAGGCTGTGGACACCAACCAGGAATTGGCTAACATGAAAATGGAAATAGCCAAAATGCAGAAAATGCTGAGATGACCAACACAACCACATATCCAATGTATGTACTGTGGCGGGAACCACTTGCCCAGCTGAGTGTCAAGACCGCAGGTCATGACCTTGTGCTAATTGTGGTAGATTTGGTCACGATAGTGTGCATTGCAGATTTCCTAGAAGACTTCTGTACTCACAACCGTACGGTCAACCTTACCTAGCGAATAGGCCGCAACAATACTTCGGAAGGGGAGCACTATTGGCCCTTCCTGCGCTAAATGATGTTAAGCCGGTTGTTCCTAGAATGGATATAAATCCTACTAGAATACTTAGACCACTTGGCCCCTATGTGACATATCCACTGAGCGACACTCTAATCCACTACGTGGAAGAGACAAATGAGAAAGAGCCTTACGTATACCCTTACGTCTTGCACAACGATGAGGGCAACGCAGTCCTTATAGACTATGGACTAGTACCGGTGATGGCGTTAGGTAGGGGATGAGGTAGAGGCCTAAGAGGGCAGACCCAAGATCCAATCATGTGTTGGACTTGCGGTCACCCAGGACACATCTCATCACGTTGTCCTGAAAGGGAGGAACAAAATAGAGACAAGGCTGACCTAAGGTGTCCTGAGTGTGGAATCACTCATCTCTTTGTTGATTGTCCAAGGCGAAAGCCATCCTCAAATTCAGCTAAACAAAGCAGGCCCGCATGTCACTACCAGGTCCTAGCAGTCTTGACGTAGCCTTGATAGGGAAGATGAGCCACAGGCAAAGGAAGAAGAGACCCAAAGTTAAAGTCACGCTAAAAACTGAGAGTGCCACAATGCTATTTGCTAGAAAGAAAGTCACTGATGCTGAGGCAGAGACATCAGCCCCAAAGACTACTAAAAAGGGAATTGCTAAGGTAGGGGAGTACCCCAACCCGAAGCGCCAACTGGAGGCCATCAAGAAGGTGAAGGAGTGGGTAAAGGAGGCTCAGGAGCACATGAAAGATGCGGAGCCCATCTTGGAGGATGAGATTGAGGATCTCTCCAGCATCAGCATGCCACTCTCACCCCCTCCACTGAAATCGAGAGATGTGACTATGCCACAAGAAGTACTGCTTAGGCAAAGCCTTAACTCTACAGGCCAGCAACCCTAGTCAGGGCCATTGGCCAAGACAATCCGGAACAGGAGAAAGACGAGCAGCCAACAATGACCTCCTTACCACTCTAGTGACCACCCTGGTGACGTTAAGCCTAGGAGATCTGGTTAGGCAGCATTGTATCCTATGGCAAGACTTGAAGCAATGGGTTGAAGGGTCACAAGAGAAAGCTGCTGCTGCAGGCCTACAAGAACATGATGTAGAGATGCAGATACCGAGTTTGATGTTGCACTCTATGCCTAAATCGTTGCACGTTAATGCTTTTTGGGAAGGCACCGAGATGCACATGGTCTTACTGGTCTTAGCCCTAGGTGACACAACAAGGAAAGGGATTTTAGACACAGGGGCAGGAGTTAGTGTACTGAGTCATGTAGTGCTACAGACTTGGGGCAACCCACCTGTCGAGACTATTAGGTTCAATGTCACATTAGCTAATGGAATGAAAGTGAAACCATTTGGGGTGCTAAAAAACTGGTCGGTGAAAATTGCCAGAGTCCAATTCTCAGTTGACTTTATAGTCATGAAGGGAGTGGACTACGATATCCTATTGGGTCGACCCTTGATGCGCAATGCCAGAGTGATCAAAGATTGGGGGAATGGTCTCATCTTCCTAGGCAATATAACAGAAGTTGTAAGGGTAGAAATGGATTCCTGGAAAATTGCACCGGTTGACCTCGATGCCATCTCCACTATGCTCAAAGGTGACACCCAGATCAAGGAATCCTATGGGCCCCTAACTAAGTATATCCCATGTCCTGAAGACGAGCAAGATTGGATGCATGTCCTTACTACCATCGACCTGCCGTTCTCCGATGATGAGGAGTACGAACATGCCATTAAAATGATTGGCAAGCCCAAGTGTACACCCTCAATACCAATCTACATGATGGCAGGAAACCTTCACAAAAGACCCAACCTTGTCACTTTCCAAGTGCCAACCAATAGGAGGGAGCTCCAGGGGGTTTTAGAGTATTTGATCGGTAAGCTAGCGGGCAATTCGACAGTAAACTTCAAGCCACTCCAAGATCTCTTAAATGAACCAAGGTGGCAATGGGCTAGGGTGCATGACCTAAACCTCAAGTACAAGTGGGCTCTAGTCCCCGATCAAACACACGAGACATACCAAGACCTAGGAGACGATGATTTGTCAGACGAAGATGCTTTCGATGACGAACACAAGGACTGTCGCTTCTTTAGTGATGAGAGTGAGGATGAGATAGATACCATAGAATATGACACCGAAGGACGAGTGATAGAACAGATATGAGCAGACTCCAGGCCACATAGAAAGAACACCTTCAAGATAGAGCAAAGGGTCATGTGCGTGGATTGTGACCGTGCTTCGTTGGAACGTATAAGAGCCATAGATCTGGAGCAAGTATGCCTAACCCAATAGGTAACATGCCAGTGCTTAGAACAGAGTCACTCTCTCTGAGCTGCAAACACCGGGGGAGACTACCTCATCTAGCGAAGACGAGGAGTTTGATTCTGAGTCAAAAGTGAGTTCAGAGAGTGACCCAAAAATACCGAGGCATCCCAAGACTAGACGTACCAAGGGGGACCTGCGTGTCCACCTGAGGCATAGACGCTTAAAAGAAGAAAGGGTAGAATAGTCTAAGGATGCAAGAGCGGATGAACAATGAAAACCACATGACCTCCCTAAGAGATTTACGAAGTTTAAAAAGGGTGATAGGGTAGTGATCCTGCTGGGTGCCAAACGTCAAGGGCAAACAAGTGAACCCATTGAGGGACCTACCAAAGTCAAGGAGGTAAACCTAGCCCATGAAGGGGAGACATCCCGACCTATCTTTATTGCCGATGACCTGACGAAGGAAGAGGAGACACGTCTCGTTGTCCTTGTACGAGAGTATATAGATGTGTTCGCTTGGTTCTTTGAAGAACTCAAGGGGATAGATCCAAGTGTAGTGACTCATAACATACCCACGATGCGAAACACAACGTCAGCCAAGCAGCGATCATACCCTATGAATCCAAAACACGCTCATGCGGTCAAGGAAGAGATCGACAAGCTGATGAGAGTGGGATTCATCTATGAAATTGAGCACACAGATTGGGTATCACCCATAGTCATTGTAATGAAGAAAAACAGAAAGATTAGGGTGTGCGTCAATTACAAGAAGATGAATGCTGCCACTAAGAGGGACAACTACCCATTGCCGTACACCGAGCACATGCTTGAGAGAGTGGCGGGCAAAGAGGTCTACAGTTTTCTAGACGACTTCTCTGGATACAATCAGGTGTAGGTGCATCCTGACGATAGGCATAAGATTGCATTTTCCACTGAGTGGGGTGTCTTTGCCTATATAGTCATGCCCTTTGGGTTGACTAACACTCTTACCACCTTTCAATGCCTTATGTGCACTATATTTAAAGACATGCTCAGGAAAGAGTTAGAGGTCTTCGTAGACAACTTGTGTGTTCACTTGACCTGGAGAGAACACTTAGACAGACTCTGAGCGGTCTTTGAACAGTGTCGCCTATATCGTCTCTCTCTGAATCCCTTAAAGTTCCAGTTCTGGGTAAAACACAGATGTATCCTAGGGCATGTGGTGTCAAAAAATGGCATTGCCACGAACTTTTCGAAAGTCAAGGTCATTGTTGATCTTCCACCCCCAACCAACTATAAGGGAGTGCAATGCTTCTTAGGCCATATGGGGTATTATCGGCGGTTTGTGCTGATTGCTAGACCTTCGTACAAACTATTGATTATATTCGAATGGATTGAAGAATGCCAACACGCATATGAGGAACTAAAAAAAGCTCTGACCACAATATTGATTCTACAAGCCCCATATTGAGCCATTACCTTCCACGTGCATATTGATGCTTTGAAATTCTCTATGGGGGCATTGTTGTGCCAACATGACGAACACAATCTCGACTATCCAGTGGGCTTTGCTAGCAGACAACTCATTGAGACCGAGATGAACTACTCGATGACAGAAAAAGAAGGTTTGGCCATGGTATTTGCCATGAAGAAATTTCAGCATTATTTATTAGCCACTCCTTTCAGCTTCTTTGTGGATCATCAAGCCTTGCTATATTTAGTAAACAAACGTTGTGCTATAGACCGCATAGCTCGATGGCTCCTGCTTTTGGAATTTAATTTCTGCGTGGCTGTACGATAAGGGAAACATCACTACATGGCTGACCACATGTCACGCATCCCCACAAGAGAGGCCGTTGGACGAGGTATCGTAGATGATTTGCCAGACACACACTTGTTTAACCTATCTAGTGAGAGAGATTTATTTCGAGAGGACTTGATGCCATATTGGGCAGAGGACATAGTTCAAGTGCTTGAGCATGGACTACTTGAATGTCCAATAGAGAAAGCTCGACTTAGATGGCTCATCCTCAAGATCCAACCCTATCAGTTGATAGCAAGTCAACTGCATAGGCTAGGGCAAGATGGATTGTTGCGCAGATGTGTATGCGAGTACGAGATGCATGGGGTGCTCTCAAAAGCACACAGCGGAATTGCTGGAGGACACTTTAGCAGAGAAACAACAACCCGCAAGGTATTGCAGTCCCAATTGTGGTGGCCCACGCTTTTTCACAATGCGGCATGGTTCGTTAAGCACTGTGATGAGTGCCAATGGACAAAGGTCCCGATTCACAAGGATCAAATGGAGCTAACCCTGATAATTGCACGACAACCCTTCGAGAAGTGAGGAATTGACTTTATAGAACCTATTAGTCCTACGGCACAATACTCTCAAGCCAAGTATATCATTGTAGCCACTGACTATCTAACAAAATGGGTAGAAGCAAGGGCTACGAGAAAGAATGATGCGAGAACAACTACCAAGTTCCTATGGGAGTAGGTGATCTCATGATTCAGCTACCCCATCAAACTGGTTAGCGACTAGGGCACACACGTCATTAACAAAGTGATCGCACATCTTCTATCCACCTTTCTAATTATCCATTGGAAATCCTCGCCATACTACCCTTAGGCAAACGGCTAGGTAGAATCCACCAATAAAGTTCTAGTAAACATCCTGACCAAGGTAGCCTTTGCTTTGCGCAGTGACTGGGATAACAAGTTGATGGCAACCTTGTAGGCCTACCGCACAGCCTACAAAATGGCTGTAGGCCAGATGCCTTTTAGGTTGACCTATGGAACTGAAGCAATTCTACGTGTAGAGTTCTTCGTTCCTAGCTTGAGGATCGTGCTTCACGAACAATGGGAAGGGAAGGAAGCATGGATGAAACATCTAATTGAACTCAACGAAAACTCGCCTTCTAGCTACCCATGTGCTCATATGTGAGAAAGCATGATGCAAAAGCTAGTTTGACAAGCATGTCAAGTAGCGCAACTTTGAACAAGGTGACTTAGTGCTCCTGTACTCCATTAAGGGACATAAACAGAAAATGAAGTTTAAAGGTCTATGGCCCTTCAAGGTTCGTGCCATTAGCCGAACTGATAATGTCGAACTCGATACTTTGGAAGGCGAGGGCGTAGGCTTCTTCAATGGCAGTCGCATCAAGAAGTATTATCCTCCCACGCATCCTTTGCATGAATCACCAATGTTAGAACCGCCAGTACGGGTAGCCACAATCACGGAGATTGACGATGAAGATGAGGAAACCGTAGAACCTGCCTACCTCTGCATCACGATCACTGCCAAGCAAACATGCACTCTCAATGCCTCGATCGATGAGGGAGGAGCCTTCAATGTCTTAACCCACAATCATTGAGCAAACCACAACTATAGCCCACTACCGCCAAACTAAGCCCATATGGGAGTCGATCATACGCACTCATAGGGAAATGCAGGGCCATAGTTTCTATCGAGTTTGGGAGCATACCAATGACATTTTATGTGTTATCGAACGCTAAAAATGCAGGCACCAAATAGCTACTGGGTAGAACCTTTAAAAAGCAAGCTCACTGCAATGTCGATTATTAGTCATAGCATATCCACTTAGCCATTGGCAATGTCCGCATAGTGGCGGCTTTCAACAAGGGTTGCACGACTCCCATCAAACCCGCAACGCCATCGGTAGACATGCATTCAGCCAAGTCCAAGGAGGAGGGTTGTGATTTGTTACACCCTCCCAAGCCTCTATGCGCCAGCAACTTGCTGAAGCCAAGGTCAATGCCCATGAATCCCAATTAAGGTGGGTACCTAAATGTCAGAGCCTACCGCTAAAAAGCAATCGGCCACACCTTTGCAAGGCTAACAACACAACCTCAAAACCTAAGAGGCCAAAACAAAGCTACAAATAGCGACGTGTGGTCAAGCCGCAATGGGTTCCTAAGACCCTATTGTAGGTGCAAGGTTATTATGAGGGTAATGCCTGGATATGGATCCCTGGGTCCAAAACATCCAAGAGCACTGATCAAATGCCACCCTCACGCGTAACCATACCCAACCATAGAATGTGTCAAGGCCTAATGCCGCAGAAGCCGGGTAATGCCTGGATATGGATCCCTGGGTCCAAAACATCCAAGAGCACTGATCAAATGCCACCCTCACGTGTAGCCATACCCAATCATAGAATGTGTCAAGGCCTAATGCCGCAGAAGCCTCGAGACACCAGGCCCATTGACTCACAACTGATTATGCCCATGAAGATCGACCAGGTCTACCGGCCCAAATCTTAGCCTGCTACTCCCAAACCGGTCCCATGCAACTCAATCAAGACTCAAGAGGCCGCATCTGCAAGTAGTGGTGCCCCATTCACCGTCCAATTGTCCCAGCCCGTTGGGAAAGGGACCTAGCTGCAATCTTAGGAACAATCGAGCCTGCAACTATCTGCTGTCAAACTCTCTAGTTCTGTCAAACCTCAACCACCCGCAGGCCTTAGACTCTTCTATGAGTGGAAATCATTCTTGACACTGGCCCACAGATCTAGCCAAAGACACAGGGGATGACATCATTGCTTGCCTCAGATGCTTAGATGCCACATTTTTGTCACGGGCTCTGAGCTATGACCGCTTGGACTTGGACCTATTGCAAGAGTCCTTTGCGACAGAAGTTCGTACAATGCCTTGTTCATGGGATACACTCGAATTTGCATTCGTCAAAGCACCCCACTCAACTGCAGAGTTGCTCCGCACTGAGATATCTATAGAGCAAGCCATCAAACAACATCTCATTACATCATACGATAAGCGAGCCTCTTCTGCTCTCAGTGACCGAGAAGTCGAGGAGTTGAAATAGCTTGTTGAAACCAAATCCCCATTCTTATGAAACTGGTATGCTCTTCGATTGCAATGGTAACTCAAAGGATGCCAAATGATGACCAATGTTGAGTAGCGACGTGCCATCAAGACATCGGAATACAACCCAACTTATGTTGCCCCAACTTTGTATAGGGTGTTAACAACTGTTCGTGACGACCGACCCCTAGAAGAGCACATCAAAGGACACCCTTACCTTGATCATCTCTCTTGATAGAGAAAGAGCTACATATTGCTAGCCATATCGATTTTGGCGATGTCTTGACAGATGTCCTTACTTACATCACACACATAGGTAGCCGACCCTTCAATCTGGACTGCAAGGCTTAGTTGGAGTACAATCTAGACTTCTATGCTTGGCTCATGTGAAAGTAAACACTTGACCCGTACGCTGAATGCCCTGGGCCCACTAGCCTTCAATCTTAGGAAGGATTCTCCCCAAATTTGAAAGGGGAGGGGATAAGGTGAGTGAGTCAAATAATTGGAACCAATCAAAATCAAGCAAACGCATAAACACATAAGAAAAAGCACACTGCTGTGAAAATCTTAGTCGACATTTAAACACAAGAAGAAAAGAAACACATTAATTTGCGATTGAGGAAAAATGTCACAAAAATGTTGAAATAAAGGGTGAAAAGTTTAAAAGGAAAGTTTATGTTGGAGCTTAAATGTTTTCATTCAACAAACACAAGCCTTTCTTTTCAGCAAATAACTCTTTTGGAAGCACTAATGGGAAGGATGGTTCATGACAGGAACAAAAGATATCACATCAAGACCACGCTCACCGACTCCCTTTCACGGAGGAGGAGAGGATGTAGTACATCATCGGCTTAGAAAACCGTGCTTATAATCAGCTAAAATTCCACAACATTCACAACCTTGAGAAGGTGGTAGCCAAGGAGGAGGCTGCAAGGAGAGTAGTGGAATAGTGTAATATCTCGAAGTACCTAGAGAAGTTTGCGTAGGAGCCTGACCACACAAAGTGTGTGGAATTTATGAGAATGTACAACCCCGATCAAGAATGCGGAACAGTGACTGAGGGAAGAGGGGAAATGTGTGATAGGTGTAGGTGCCATTGAACTAGGCCTTGGTGGAGAAGGCACTAGGGCTGGAGCCTAAGGTGGAGAAGAAACATAAGAGAGACGTGTATGCTATGCTAAAGATGAAGAGGGAGGATGTTTTGACAAACGATGACATTAGCATACAGGATATCCCCAATGCTGAGATCCACATGCAGGTAAAATTTGTGCACTCACTTTTCTCTAGCCAACGCTATAACTCCCTCATGCACCGAATTAGTGTGTCTATGTTGGAGAATGTGGTAGCCCACACCTTGGATGAGGTGGACTGGAATGGCTACGTGAGCAAGACTATAGACCAAGTAGCCAAAGCACTAGCCCTGGGCAGTAGACAGGTAGGTGGAGAATCCCCAGCCTCTAAAAATACGGAGAGTAAGAAACCTTCCTCGAAAGCCTCCTTCATCGAGTATGGAAGTGTGTTGACGGCCATCATCCAAGAGGCTGTAAAAGAAGCCCAACAAGGAAAGGGAGCAGATGAGACTCTAGATAGGTCGCCAACCCACCAAGGGAAAGGGCCATCGAGTGACAGGACAGAAACTAAGATAGAGAAAAAGGATCAAGAGGCTCAATCCGGAAGGAAAAAAACAAAGAATCCCACTAAAAAGACAGTTGAGAAGAAGAAACAGAATGAGGGTAGGAAGAAGGAAAAAGAAGATCTAGAGAGAGCCAAAAGGGAATCCCTAAGAGACACTGCAGAGAGGAAGAAGAAGGAGAAGGAAGAAGCTGAAAAGCTGGCAGAAGAATCAAGGAAAACATAGGAAGAGAGAGAAAGAAGAGCTATGGAAAAGGAGGCAGAGTTGAGGAGAAAGGAGGAGGAAGACATGGCCAAAGCAACTTGCCAGTCCATAAAACAACAAAGCCGACTCGATGGCCTAGGGGCTTTAAGTCTGCCCAGGGATGACAAACCCAGCTCAAGCGCTCACGTACCCAAAGTCATGCCGCCCATGGTCATCAAAGGCAAGGGTAAGGCTCCCATCCCGTCCCTCTTGGTGCCCACCAACGAAGCAGCCACTATCACTCCAAGCATCCCAGCTAGCACCGATGTAAACGGTTTTGTGGCCTAGATGCAGTACTTCATCAATAAGGAACTAATACAAGGAAAGAGTGTGGAGACTATGGCCACTGGGCAAAAAAGGCCAGCCACAAATGCTGAGTCTAGGTAAGATTTGAAATGCCAAAAGATGGAAGCTTCGACCACCCCAATCCGTACTACTATGACGCCACTAGCAAACTATGATGAATATGTTGTTGAATTTCTCTCTTAGTTAGAGAAGGCAAGGGATGAAAGAAAGATAGCGGTGGCCGAGTTAGAAGCGGAAAAGAAGTCGGTGGTAGCCTTCTAGCTCGAAAAGACGAGGCAAATGGCTATGCATCAAATGGAAATCCTTGATCTGAAACAGGAACTAAAGGCCAAAGAAGAAAAGGAGCAAAGTTGGCAGCAATAGCTCGTAGATGAAAATCAAGAGCTAGTGAAAATGCAAAGAGAGTATAAGCTTCTAATCATGCAACATGAAGATCCAGCAGCAAAAATAGGTCAGATCAAACAGGGCATGAAAGAGTTTGCCGCAAGGGAAGAAGGAAGGAAGCAAGAAGAGGAAGAAAATCACAAAGAAATGGAGACCATGATTGAAAAGCTGAGTCTTGAAAGAGAGGAGCATGAGAGAATGAGTAGGGAATTGGAAGACCAAGAGTAGAGACTCATGGCCCTAGTACAAAGACAAGGAGAAGGTATGGAGAAAATGAAAAAGAGAGCCGAAGAATGGGTAGGTCAAAATGAACGAAGAGTGAAGACCTTGGCGCGTCGCCTGGATCTTGTGGAAAAAGAGAAGTCCTAGTTGAAAGCAGAGTAGAGGCAGGCCAAATGGGCTTCAATACTCAACAGAGTCTTCATGAATACCCTGATGGATGCCACTCACGCGGAGGAAGGGGAGTCCTTGGAGGTGGTAAAGAAGAAGTTGAGCATAGCATGCAGAGCTCTGCGAGCATGGCTACACATGCCCCCCAACCCATTGTAGTTGGCATGAGCCTTGATGAACAACGTAGGTACCTGTTGTTGGCCGGCCTAACCCCCCGGGAGATTGATGCTCTGGGGTTTGTAGAGGAGGTACAACAGGAAGATTTTCCAAGAAGTGAAACTGAATTGCAATTTAACATGGGCAGATTCGAAGAAGAAGTGATCCCACAACCCCCTTCACCCCTTTCTGAAGAGCAGCTGCACCCAATAGACATATTTGTGGAAAGAAAAACCACCCTGAGGGAGAAGAGAAGGAAAATGGTGGAAGAAGCCACACAAAGATTGAGGGCTAACCCTATGGCACAGTCGTACCCCTTCCACCATGCCAAAATGACCTACTGGCGAGTTTCCATGCAGAGCTCGTAGTCTGGGAGAGACAAGAAAAAGAGAAACAACCTTTCAACTTCAGCTTCCTCATCCCCAATGCCCTGTGCAGAGTCCTTCCCCCTAAAATAGTGGATGAGGTGATTGGTTTTAGAAGCTGGCTAAGCCAACAATGGCTAGAAGAAAGAGAGAATAATCCCACCCTCTAGGGCACCGAGGATGTAGAGTACTGGGAAAATAAGGCTTTTGAAGTGTATCGATTCGTGCCTAGATATGAGTACCAACCACTGTGGTGGAGACGCATTTGCGACGACAATGTGTTCTCATGGATGGCTTTTTGTAATACTCTCCCTTCCGAGAGAAACAATCCCACCTTCATGGTGTATCCTCGTAGGGTAGGAGTAGACTTTGATGCAAACACCCATGGCCATTACAACTTTCTTGTCATATATAACCCCTGTACTACCACCTTAGCCCAAGCCCTCACCTTCACCTCCGACAGCCTAGATGCCACCATGACCCGCTTTATTGCTGACTTCTCCTCCTATCCCGATCCTGCCTTCATTACCACATGCAACTATCTTAGGCTATTAAAAATCTTACATAGGCAGGATCCCACCCCGGCAGAATGTGGTCTTCCCCACTCTTTTTTGACCCTAACACCATTGATAGCTATGCGATGACCCACCTAATGATGCGAGCCAGCCTTCTACCTTCCTTCTACCTCGCTATTCTTGAGGATATGAGTGACAACCAATTCACCCGCTACAACCACCCATTTCTCTCCACCACCCCTCTCTAGGTTCGGTTGAACCTTAAGGGTTTCATGTAGAGCTGGAAATTTTTGAGTCACTCCATTAAATCCCCCTCACCACCACCTTCTGATGTTGAGAACTAGCAATTAGCTACTGCCCAAATCCTGTACCTCAGCAAGGTAAAAAAGAAGAAGCAAACAACTAACAATGAAAGGAGCCCGTGACATATCCAAATGCAAGTCACGACACATAGCTCACAGTCACTCTACATAGGGGTCCTCAAGTTAGGCACGTCTGGTGGCCTCGGTCGGCCGGCTCCGTTTCTAACCTCCTAACCCTTTTTACCTCCCCACTTCACGCTTAGGGCATCCCAAGGGTAGGACATACCTAAGGAGATAACACTCACCTATGGTTAGACTTATCAACCTAAGCTACACACACCGCACCTCCCTTTACACGAATAGGGTCCTCAAGTATGGGACATCACCCAGGCTTACCTAGGGTTAGATCCAACTCTCTGTTTCACCAGCACGAGCATAGAGCACCACACGGTGAGGTAGACACTCCCCTTAGGTCGAGCACTTTCTCCTTCCAGGTACAATAGGATGCTGCAAACCACCAACTTCGAAGGCCCCCATCATCCACTCAACACACCTTGGGTTCTCCATCCAAATCATTACCAAAGCTTCCCAATCAAACGAGTCCAGATGCGGCCCTAGCACCCCCCACTGGCCCATATCCCACCCTTCCACAACAAAGACCTCGAAGTGCCATGGGACTGGCACCCGTCTTGGAGGGAGGTAATGTTAACCTCAGTTTGAGATGGCAGAAATATGAAGCAAAAAGTGAAAAAAGAATAGAAAAAGAGCAAAGGCGCAGAGGCGGGCCCCAAAAGCTAAGCTGAGGCAAAAGCATAATTTTAAATAGAAGGCGCCTCCTAAAACTCTAAAAACTCTTGTAAAAGAGCGCCAAGCTCCCTCTTGTGCCATTTGTAAAAGAATAGACGGGTGTAGGCTTAAGGCATGAGGCAAGAAAAGGGAAATAGGAAAAAAGGCCTTGCCACAAAGGCCGGTCATGTAAAAAGGGATGGGTGCCCATGGGATTTTAGGGCTTGTATATAAAGTTCAAAAAGTGAATGGAAGCTCATTCTTTGGTGTGTGGCTAACAAGAGACCTCTCTCCTTGTCTTCTTCTCTTCTCTTGGTTGTGTGTGTGTGTGTGATATAGAGAGAGAGAGATTGAGAGAGTGAGGGAGAGAGTGTGGGAGTGAGGGATCAAGAGGGTGAAGCACCATTCCCCCTTCTCTTCTTCTCTTCTCTTTTCTCGCTCACGCATGGCTATGGTGGATGGAGCTTGAAGGAGGAGGCTTAAGGATGCTTGAGCTAGCATCTAGGATCATGGAGCTACCAGTGTGCATGAAGGAGGAGGCAACTCATTTTGGCATCGAGGTAAGCTCACTACATTCATAGGCTTAGAGGTGCATCGGCTAGGTGAGAGGTAGCCATTAGAGTTCGCTTGGAACACTTGAAACAATAAGTGGTATGCAGGTCTTGGCGGTTGAGCGAGAGCTCCCATAGTCACTCTCAAAACCAAGAGTGCCATGACTCTGTCTATTGAAGGGAAAGCCTTAGACGGCTGAAAAGGAAAGTGCTAAGGTTGCGGAGTACCCCAACCCGAAGTGCCAACTCGAAGCCTGATATCAAGAAGGTGAAAGAATGGGTAAGCGAGGCCCAGGAGCACCTAAAGGATGCTAAGCCCATAGTAGAGAATGAAATCTACAAGCATAGGCGCCCCAATCTCTCCCCCACAACCAAAACCAAGGGAGGCAATGGAACCACAAGCTGAACTGCCTTGGACAAAGTCTAACCGCCTCAAGCTAACAAAATAATCAAGGCCATTGACCGAGAACCACAGATCTAGAAGAAAGGTGAGTGACTAGCAACCTCCTCAATACATTGGTGACCACTCCGATAACTCTGAGCTTAGGCAACCTACTTAGGTAGCACCCAATGCTATGGTGGGAGCTTAAGTAGTGGGTTGAAGAACCAAATGAGCCAATTGCCATAGACTTGCCTGAGCATGATGCAGAAACTCAAATACCAAGCCTGACTTTGCACTCCATACCTAAATCCTTGCACATCAATGCCTTTTGGGAAGGCACAGAAATGCATGCAATCTGCCAGTCCTAGCATCACGAGATGTCACTAGAAAGGGGATCGTGGACACAGGGGCAGAAGTGAGTGTACTAAGACATGCAATACTCCAAACGTGGGGCAACCCACCAATCGAGACTGCTAGATTTAATGTCACACTGGCAAATGGAATGAAGGTGAAGCCATTCGGAGTGTTAAAAAACTAGTAAGTAAAGATCGTAGGGATCTAGTTCTTTATTGACTTCATAGTCATAAAGGGAGTGGACTACGGCATCCTACCATGCCCCACCTTGGATGTGCAACACGGGAGTCGTAGAAGACTAGGGCAACGATCTTATCTTCTTGGACAATCGAACAAAAGCTCTGAGAGTAGAGATCGACACTTGGAAGACTACCCCAATCAACCTAGATGCCATCTCCACCATGCTAAAGGGCGATGGATAGACTAGGGGATCTTATGGAGCCCTTACCAAGTATATCCCGTGCCCTGAGGACAAAAGAGACTGGATGCACATTCTAGCTACCATCGACCTACTGTTCTCAAATACTAAGGAGTATGAACAAGCCATCAAGGTGACTGATCAGTTCACGGACACACCTTCAATACTAATTTGCATGATGATCGGGAGTCTACATGGAAGACCCACTCATGTTGCATTTCGAGTCCCAAGCAATAGATGTGAGCTATAGGAGGTCCTAGGATACTTAACCAACAAGTTGGCTAGCAAACTAATGGCAATGGTCCAAGGTACACGATTTGAAATTGAATTACAATTCGGCCTTACTTCTTGACCAACAAGAAGGGAGTAGTCAGAACCAGGAGAATTAGGAGCAACCTAACGAAGACAGCTCCGACGACAAGTATGAGGACTTGTTGAGAGTGGAAAAAGACTTAATTTTTGACTGATTTTTGTTGTTTTTGAGGTTTGAATGGTTGATTTTTGATGGATTTTGAGTGATGTATGGTTGTTAATGGAAGCGTTTGAGATTATTTTAGATGATATTGATTATGTTTTGGAAGTTCATGATGATTCTCAGTAGAAATATGAGGCTCTGTGATGTTTTGATAGGTTCTGTTGAGGTTCTGATTGGTTTTGATACCTTCTGTATAGCTTCTGTTTTGTTTTGATTTTCTTCTGTATAAAGCATGGATTGATGATTGATGAAGGTTGAAATCTTTTGAAGGTTTATTGGATAGTTTTTGATAGTTTGGAATGGTTTTATTATGAGTTATAAGGTTCTGATGTTCTCTGATGACCCTCTGTAGACCTTCTGTAGAGCTTCTGTCTCTGTTCTGTCTCTGCTCTGTTTCTGTTCTGTTCTGTTCTGTAGATCTTCTATAAGTGTTCTATAGAATGTATGTGTGACTTTGGAAAAGTTTTCTAACTTTTGGAAATGATGAATCTAAGTTCAAAAGAGCTAAAACAAATGGAAGAAGCAGCTACTGAAGAGACTGAAGAGAAGACTGAAGTGACAGTGACAGTAGTGAGCTATGAAGAGACATTGTAGTGGCTCTAGTGCCCTTTCATACCTCCCATACCTCTTGGGAGGTGCATCCACAGCCTAAGAGAGATTATTAAGTGCCATTATTGAGTATTGTAGTGAGGATATGATGTATTATTGAGAGTGTATGAGTGTGTGAGAGATCATATGTAAGAGATAGTCAAATTTATGAAAACAATGTATCTTTCTATGAGAGATTGAGAGAGAAAACTATGAAGACATTGAAGATGAATACTATGTGATTGATTTTCATTAAAAAGTGGTGTATTCTTTTATGTTCCTTGTTCTATTGATGGATTTTGCGAAGATGCTGAAGATTATGGTTGATTTTATTAAATCCGTGAGAGATATCTACTATGATGCTACGTGAAGATTTACTGTTTTCCGTGTTTTGGTCATCAAAAGAATGAAATAAAAGCTTGTTGATGTTACAAGATAGATTTTCTTGTAGTAGAATCCCATTTTTCTTGGTGTCTCTCTTGGGGCTCCATGTTTTTGGTGCGCAGCCGGGGAAACTTGCCATCAACAAGCATCAGAAGAGGCTGAAAATGAAAGAAATGGCATTGCCAAGAAGAAAAGAATTCAATGGATGTTTGCAAAGTTCATTCTTCCACTGAAAGTTGGAGATTCTCATTATCAAAGACACTTTCTACAAGAAGTTTATCCCACAATGGCGAAAACATATTACCATCATGATGCAAGCTCTATATGGTGGACTATTTCCTCTTCTTGTTGAAGCAACAAAAGCTTGTATCTTGGTGGCAAATTGTTTGGGAACAAATTGAAGGGTAGAAACAGAGAGAATGACCATTCATGGAAGATTTGACATTTATTGAGAAGTTTCCAGACATCATTAAGTGGAAGATCGTGAAGAAGCTTCAGGAGTCGTGGTCTGTGGAGGTTCACAAAAACAAGAAGAAAAAGAGTTGGAATTTGTTCGTGGATGCTCAATAGCAAGATACGTGGGATGCTTGGTGCACTGACAACCTTTTGTTTGTCCAATTAGGAACCCATTGGAAGTTGGTAGACAGAGTGTTTTTCACAACATACACTATTGAAACCATCAGAAGCTGGCATTATTATAATGATGGCACAACAACGATCCTAAGAAGAATGAGTTTTAATACTTTCAGAACGAAATATCTCCCTCTTTGTAGTGTTTTGAAAGCCGAATTCAGAGATGTTGAAAAGAAGGAAGTAGAAGAGATGTTGGCCAGAGAATCCCCCAGAGATTGAAGCCCTCTCTAATTCTATTCTATTGAGTATAGACCAACTGGTTGGAGCCAACCCCCTGATGAATGACGCAATTAAGAGGCAAGCGTTAGAATGAGTCTAGAGGTACATGAGAAGAGAGAAGGCAAGAATTAAGGCTGAGAACGAGCTCGCAGCAAAAGCCTCCTTTGACGCCCTAAAAGCACTCTTTACAGAAGTCCCCATGGCAAATCAAGGTCCTCTTTCTTGTCAGATTTGTCCTAGAAATATTGATGACAAGCCAGTAAATGTAGTCCCATTGCCAATTTTTAAGGGAGAGTACAATGAAGACCCTGATCTTCATGTAGCAGAGTTTATGGTAGCATGTGTGGCTAACAATGCCAGAACCCCTGAATTGGTTAGCAATCTTTCCGCCACTTTTAAAGGTGCGACGTTTTAGTGGTATGAGAGACAAGCAACATGAACTTTTGGCAAATGGGACGACTTGAAGTTGGCCTTTCTCACTAAATTCAGGTGTGAAGGTTTTGAAGAGTGGATGCGAGAGGAGTAAATGAACCTAAGTCAGTCCTTTGGAGAAAGAGTAGAAGCTTATGTCTCGCGAATGGAATCCATCTTGAAGAGATGGACTAACCATCATTTTGATGAAGGTATCCAGAAAGGAGTGTTTCTCAGAGGCCTACAACCAGAAGTTTGCAAGTTCATGGAATTGAGAAAACCGGCGGTCAATCTACAAGCTACAATGGAAGGTGCAAGATTGTATGACGAAGTTGAAGCAAGGTTATCAATGACTCTAGGAAGAGGAGTCTTACCTTCTCCCATGCCAGGAATGGTATACCCACCAAATGCAATCCCAGGGGCAGTTCCCTACCCCTATCCCCAGATGCAAACAGTGCCACAATATAGTGCACCTAATCCATTGTGGTCGCTCGCCACAGATGACAGTGCCTCAAATGATGGTTCAACCACAACAACAGTGGCCTCAAATAGTTTCTCCAATGGTGACTCAACAACACTGGAACCCTACCAATTGGAGTCAAAAACCCCAAGTCTCAACATGAGCTTTGAATCAGAACCAAAACAGAGGATCCTCTGGATCAACCCAACCAGTGTATGCAGTAATTACAGAAGCTTCCCAAAATTCTACTACAAGTACTCCAGGAGGTGAAAATTTGAAGGACTACTTATCCAACTCAGTTGCAAGTATCAAGAAAGAGCTTATGGATGTGATTACAGAGCAGCTACAGACACTGAAGGTGAATACTGCCAATATATCTTACCTTGCAAGAGCTGGGAGAGATGTGATGTGTTGTAATACATGGTGCGGAAAGTGTCATCAAGCGGGACATTTAGCCACTAAATGTACCCGAAAACCAACCAATCATGGAGCCTTTTGTCTCTACTATTTGCGGAAGAACCATACAGAGGATATTTGCTCTTTGAAAGAGATGCACGAATGAAGACAGAAAGATGAAAATGCAAGATTCAACTTGCTGGAATCCAAAATGACAACACAGGACATTGGACCAAAGCCTAGGAAGTTTGGTCCTAATTTGATTCAAGGAGGTTTCCCTCTCAAAGTTATAGAGGACGATAGTCTTGCGGTGGTTAGAGATTCGAGGTGGAATGTTACATATGTGGAGAAAAGAATCATATCTCACCAAATTATCCAAAACCCAGAAGATTTGTGGATTACAAGCCCTTATGCAGCCGATGCAAAGGAGAAGGCCACATTGCAAAGGACTGTCCAAGTCCAGTCCCTGTCAAGGCCAATGCCACTGATAGCTAACAGAAGGCACAAGAGCCTGCCTCCAATTTGGTAGAGTTGGAAGTTGCCGCTATCAGGCACGCCACGAAGAAGAAACCAGTTGTCCAGAAAAAGAACAACTCTCCTGCCAAGACTGTGCAGTTCAACCTACCAACAGAGGGACAAAGTAGTACAGGACATAACAGTGCAATACAAAGCATTGTAGTTCCACAGAGAGTCACAGAGATAGTCCGAGAAACAGGACTAGAGTTTCAGGAGATAGATGATGCAGAAGCACCTCCAGAAATAGAGGAAGTGTCGATGTTGCCATTGCTAGAAGACAAAGGAAAGATGAAAATGGGTGTAACCCCATTCCCGCTAGAAAAGCCCATGGATCCTATCAAAGAATATGACTTGGTAAAAGACCTAGACACTTTTAAACCAAACTTAACATTTCGACAGTTGTTGATGCTGTCTCCCAGCTGCCGAAAGAAATTCAAAAGTATCTTGACTCAAAGACGTGGATTAAGGGTTGCTCCTTCAACAACAACCAAGACCAATAAGGCCCAGAGCTTGTAAAGGAAGTAGATGTGGCTAACGCCTTCCTAGATCCTGTAACCCTAGAGATTAGTGTATGGATAGAAGGATGCTTTATTTCATATGCATTGATTGATGGAGGCTCATCAGTAAACATAATGACGGATGTGACAATGAAGGACTTAGGTTTGCAAGGAATTCAACCTACACAGTGGCTTATCAGATTGGTAGACCAAAGCAGAATTAAACCATTGGGCATTCTCCCATACGTAAAAACAATCCTTGCAGGAAGAGACTATTGCTTGACATATTTTGTGGTCAAACCAAATTCTTACAGGACCTCATACCCTCTGCTTCTCGGAAGACCTTGGCTTTTTGAAGTGAGAGCCAGGACGGATTGGTTCAAAGGAACCCTAACCCTAGGCAGAGGACCCAACAAAGTGGTGTTGAAATTGTATGGATCGCAAAAAGGCAATGGATCCACATCCATTGAAGTCATAATTGACTCCTCCAACGAAGTAACAGATGGTAGAACAGGAGACAAAGAGGCTGTTAAACAGATCTTTCCCAAGAAAACAGAGGCACAGTCTCTAATAGTGGGTACTGTAAGCCAACTACCAAAGGAAGCCAAGTCCTTGTCCATGGGAGAATGCCTCTTGCCTCAACTTGAATTGACTTCTGAAATCACATCCTGACAGTGAGATAGAAGCATGGATGTACTGTTATCCCTGTTACATGGCAGTCGTAGAGACAGTATCAGAGACAGAGCCACAGACAGAAGCAAACGTAGAGGTGGAAGATCAGTTTTTCTCCTATAGAGCCTTCTATAGAAGCAGAGACAGACCCTCCAGAGGAAGAGGATGAAAATGATGAGGAAGAAAACAAAGCAGGTTATGAAAGTGCCATTGAAGAAGATCTTCTGATAGCAGATGATCTTGTTGACGTCCCTACAGAGATCTCAGAGGCCGAAGATCTCGGGGTGTTGGATGGAATGACCATGGTTCCCTTTGGGTTGACCAATTGACCACAAAGTATGCAGAATCTGCATAAGCAATGAATCAAAGGCATAAAAATTAAGTTCACTAGTGGCTCTTGTCGCCTTGACCATTCATTCTGGAGAAACGATGAGGATTATGCCCCTTGCCAACTGAAGCCAGAACCATCAAAGCCACGGCTTATAGAAGGTCCATGCTATGTGACATTCTTGGATGCATCCTTTGAAGATGAATCCCTAAGTCCAAAAGAAATCACCACTCACACAGAAGCAAACAAAGCTTTAATACCCTTCCAATAATCTCAATAGACAAATAAGTCATCTGTTCAGAAGGAGGACACTGGTTCTAGTGGAACATCAGACGATAACACTACTCACTTGAAAGAGTCAGACCTCTATCTAGAAGCAATCAGTGGGACATTTATCCGCGAAGTGGAAGGTGAAAGGCAAGTGACGTTCTTCGATACTGACAGTACTGAGAACGTCACCTGAAAGTGGGTCTCAATCTTCCAGAAGAAGAACTAGTGGTCATGTGAGACCTACTGAAGGAGAACTTAGACGTGTTTGCTTGGTCGTATAAAGACCTAAAGGGGATTGATCCCACAGTGTGCCAACATCACATTGACCTAGAGCCTGATGCCAAACCAGTGAGACAAAGACAATGACGCATGAATCCTAATTATTTTGCTCTGGTGAAGGCTGAATTATTGAAGCTTCTTGAAGCCTAGTTCATTTATCCCGTGGCTAACAGTGAATGGGCTTCACCCATTGTGGTTGTACCCAAGAAAAACGGGAAACTTCGAATATGTGTGGATTTTTGAAAGCTGAACTCCAAGACGAAGAAGGATCATTTCCCTATCCCTTTTACAGACCAACTGTTGGACACAATGGCAGGCCATGAGCTCTATTCCCTCTTGGATGGATTCAGCGGATATAACCAAGTCAAAATCGCAGAAGAGAACGAATCCAAAACAACCTTCACCATAGAATGGGGGACCTATGCCTATAGAGTGATGCCGTTTGGGCTCTGTAATGCTCCTGCCACCTTCCAATGAGTAATGATGGCTGCCTTCCAAAATCATTTGCATGATTTCATTGAGGTGTATCTTGATGACTTCTGTGTTTATAGCTTAATCCGTGAGCATTGGGGACACCTAGAGTAACGATTTGACAGATGCCAAGAGTATGGGATTTCTTTCAACCCCGAAAAATGTGTCTTTGGCATCTCATCAGGAGTTCTTTCGGGCCATATTGTCTCTGCACAAGGGATTGCAACAGACCCAACGAAGATTGAGAAGATTGCCGCCTTGACAGCACTAACAAACCTCAAGCAATTGAGAGGATTTCTTGGCCATGTGGGCTACTACAGAAGATTTATTGCACATTTTGCAACCAAGGCAGCCCCTCTGCACAAGATCCTAAGGAAAGATGCGGATTTCCTTTGGACTGATGACTGCAAAGAAGCCTTTAATACCTAAAATAGTGCCTTATCCAAGCACCTATCTTGCAGCCTCCTGATTGGACGAAGGAGTTTCATGTGCACACAGATGCATCAGTTGAAGGGCTAGGTGGTGTCCTATGTCAAAAGGGCCCCTCTAAATTAGATCAACCAATATATAGATTATGTCACAAAGTGGCGTGAAGCTAAAGCTCTGAAGCAGGACGATGGTAACAATGTAGCCCTGTTCATGTATGAAAATATTATCACCCATTTTGGCAGTCCCCTCGAGCTAGTAAGTGATAGAGATACTCATTTCCTTAACAAAATCATGGAGAAGCTGACGGAGCTCTATAAGATCTGCCATTGCAAGTCCACTCCTTACTACCCCAGAGCCAACGGCCAAGTTGAAGTCACCAATCACATCCTCTACTCGATCCTGACAAGAACGATTACTGCACATCATCGCGATTGGGACGATTGAATTATAGAGGCCCTCTGGGCATACAGAACCTCCCATAAGGCAGCTACATGACAGACCCCTTTCCAGCTAGTGTATGGTACAGAAGTTGTCTTCCCTGTTGAGATAGAATTGCCCTCTTTGCGAGTGGTAGTTAAAGAATGCTTGGGAGATGATGAGTCACTGCAATGCCATCTCCTGTACTTGGAATATTTGGATGAGATTCGGTGGATGGTCCTACAATGTATGGAAATCACTCAAGCGCGATGCAGGGCCTATCATGACAGTTTCATCAAGCACAAGGAGTTCAAAGAAGGTGACCTTGTCCTAGCCTATGATTCGAGATTTGGCAAGTTTCTTGGTAAGCTTCAACAATGGTGGATGGGCATGTACAAGGTACTTGTTGTCAACCCTAATGGCTCTGCTCAAGTACAGACCGTTGATGCCTCTAATAATCCTTTTCTGATCAATAGCTATCGTCTAAAGAAGTACTTCCCTCCCATTGGGGATCTTGATAATCACAGTCGACCTACCCTCTCCCTTTTGGGCTCGCACTGTCCTTCTCCTTGTGCTTTTGATAGCCCTTATGATCTTCCTCATGAGATGGTCTCATTCTGCTAGCCCCTCATAGATACCTCTCAACCCTACCTTGTTCTCTTCTCATCTAATTCAGCAACGGTGGCGAGGTTGGTCCTGACACATGGTATTTCTACCATTCTCTTTATTAGTGAAGAAAAAAAACAAACAAACAAACTGTTACGGGAGAAAATGAAGAAATTCCCTGTCATAACAGGCCTCGTTCCAAGAAAAGGTGGAAACACCCTTGGGTGGGAAGTTGACTGTGGAAAAGGTGGTAACACCCCGCAGTTCAGGATAGCTGACTCACTAGCAGAATCTTTCCAGCAAGTAAGTTGAAGCCACCTCCCTTGGTGCGCTATCTCTGCAATATAAGTCCGTCTGCCCTTCTTAACATGCAACCCTTCTTACAAATCATTGAAGTACCAGACTTGTTGACTGCCTCCCTGGGTAGGCCTCGTCTTTAATATCTTGATGATAACAACATCCGACACGATCTTCATCACCAACCCCTTGAGTGATGCGAGCTTTCATCCTAACATGATGGGGATGTGAGTATGGGCTGCCCTCTGTATCTATCATCACTGAGCGTGAGACGGAGGATGGGCTGAGTGACTTGTCTTTCCCTTCAAATCAAATGAGAGGTGGGATGTGTGACTGGAGTGTTGTATGCACGGGATGGGCCTCTCAATGCACAATGCACGATCTGTTCATGTGCACTGCACCATAAGGCTCCCTGGCCTTCCTTCTTGCACTGTATGTTGACATAGGGTAGGATGCACAGTTGCACCATCAAATGCGCACAAGGCATACAACCTCTACGCAAGTGACAGTGAAGATTACATCAATGGGTTTCAGGAACGGGTTTCCCTCCTGTATCTTTCAACAGAGAGTGAGACAGAGGGTGGGTTGAGTGTGACTGGTGTTTCTTCAATCAATTTTTGAGAGATGAGGCTTGAGGGACGTTACGATAATTGGCGTCAAGTACGTTTTTGTTTCCCTATGCACCTACGGGATGGGTCTTTGCCATTGTCACAGGACATGCCACTCTGTTCTGTGCACTGCACTACAAGGCTCCCTGGCCTTCCTCCTTGCACCTATGCTAGATGGGTTGGACGCACTGATGCACCATCAAATGTACACCCTAGCATACTCCCTCTGCACCATTCCCTTGTTGATTCCTAAATCGGGTGTGAGATCTGGGTTTCCATCAATATTCACTCACGTGATGCAAGTTATGGGGCGAGTGACTATTCTCTCATCCAATTTGAGTGCCCGTGAGTTTAGTGACTCTCCTTCGCCAATGACACCTACCCCGACGGGCTTCATCAACCAGCTATCTCCCTGGGCGCTACTGCATGGTCCCTGCCATTCTGGCTGAATGCTAGAGCGAGCCGTGGTACCTCCTGCAGCTGACTCCAACCCTTCTATAGTAGTGATGGTTCCTTCGACCATACGAGAAACGGGACAAGTCTTTCTAACCTTATCCTTATGATTGCAAGTATACATTATGTTTTAAGTGTGGGGATACCAGAGTCCCATTGGTTGACCAGTCCTAGGTTGTGTTGCTACATCTAACCTTGTCCGTTAAGGTTTTCAGTATGGGGACGAGTCCCTGCACGTCTATGATGCATATCCCCCTACATATGCCTCACTTAATCCTGCATGTATGCCATGGGCTAATTTTACCCTGATGGGGACCCTTCCCCACCCACCTGTCCATGTTCACCCCACCCTTGGGGATGTTCCTTCTCTTTTTTCCCTTTTTTCCTTGTTGTGACATTTTTCCATGTGATACCCCTATCCACCCTTACAGCCATGTTTGTCCTTTTGAATGGTACATTTTTCCTTTTTACCAACCCTTGTTCCGACCGCCGGTTCTTGGGTTATTAATTTTTGAAGCATTTCCTGTACATTGGATGGTTTTCCATGTGAACACACTTTTCTTGACACCCTTGGGATAAGTTGCCCTTCTGTTGGGCTCCATGATGGCATGATGCAGTAGATCCCATGCGGTGGTTGATTGTTTCAAGCTCGCAAGTGCTGCCGCACACTGGATTGGCTTCCTTTGCCCTTTCTCCTTATCTTTTGCGAACTGCGAGCAAGATTTATTTCCTTCTTTCACACATTGCGAGGGAATCTTTCTCAATGAATAAGTGCTAGGTCCAAGTGGACTTGTCTTTTCTTGAATCCCAGTTTCACCCATTGAGTAGGGCGATTGGATTCTCTTTCAATTTGACAACATTTCCAAACATTTGTTAGGGAATTACTTTAAAAAGCACCCCCAGAACGAGCTCCCACTGGCCCCCTACCACCACGCTGGCCCAAAGACCGCATGAACCACAAGAGTTTTCCCGCAAACCCCTCACAACAGAAGTTCTCGTTGGACATCTCATATCCAAGACCCTGACACTTTTATCTTGTCGAATTTGCAATGAGATGTCCAGTTGAATGCCAGTCCTCGTGGAAAAGGGGTGCCAATAAGGTTTAGTGGCATTACTCCAAAGCGTACGACATGAGTTTTGTCTAGCCATTTGGGCATACGGAAGTGCGGCTCAACCTCACTCATGCCCCTTAGCCTATTTTCTTCACTTTGCACATACCTTGACAGACACGCACATAACACCTCCTATATAACATCTCCTATGCATGGTGTGAGCCCCCGTTCCCTGGGCTTGCACCCCCTACCATGCACACTTTTGCAGGCTTTAAGCTTGAGGGTGGCCACCTGTCCAAAGCTACAACTTGGTTGTCCATGGGTCTAGCCTCAACCCCCAATGTCACCTTACCTCCTCATTGTTCAACCTCTTCTACATGCTACCACACATGTCGTCCTTTCATGCATTTTGCATTTTGCATTACTCGCCATATATGGCTCTCACATTTT
Source organism: Lygodium microphyllum (assembly GCF_053477565.2). Classification (NCBI taxonomy): domain Eukaryota; kingdom Viridiplantae; phylum Streptophyta; class Polypodiopsida; order Schizaeales; family Lygodiaceae; genus Lygodium; species Lygodium microphyllum. The sequence goes on from NC_141155.1 coordinate 136,355,962, forward strand.
ATGTCTTACTTATTGGTCTTGTATGTTGGGGTTGGTTAATTAGTTCCCAAGTGGTGGTAAGGATTTCGGTTGTTGTGATGTCTCGTCCTCTGGGACACCAACATTTTAAGCTTTATTGTTCATGCCTTTCCTACGACGTGTGATTCTCGCGATGGTGGCAAAGGGATGGGCACTTTGTTCGCTTTGGTAGTGCATTTAAGCCACATTGATTCTAATTGGACCCTTCGAATTAGGTTGTAGTGGTTCATAAACTTGCCCGTATATTTTGGCACCACATCCAATATGACTGTCCCATGGGTTTATGCGCTTGCACAACCTGTTTGATTACGTATTGCTGATGTGCCCATGACACCTTCTACTCACCATCTCGTCTCCACAAGATAGGGTTTTTTCTTTCACAAGGAATCACAAGTATACCCTCTCCATCCAATGAAGGAATAAGACTGCCTCCCTTCACTATGTAACTCAACGAGCATCTCATTACAATGAAGCTATCACTTGTGTACTGCAAAAGCGACGAGCATGGAAATATGCTCTTATGAATAGATCTTGTTGTAATGGATATGAATCTTTGGCTAGGGGCATGAGGCAATCATGAACACATACCTTACATGTTTATGTCGGATCTGTTGCTATGGTAATTGTTTTAAGCTTTCTTTCATAGGTTAATGTGGATGCATTATTTATCCACACAGATTAACGAAGGGGGGATCCCAATAAGGGTCCCCCGGGGCACTGCGTGGTGTTGCGCTCAGCAGGTGGATGGGCACCTTTAATGGTTTGGTCAGGCTAATGAGGGAGATATGTGGGTCATGAGGGTAGAGCCCTATGCAGAACCATTTTGATTGTATGTCTTTGATATTTTTGGTGTTCCTTCAATGTATTTCTCTTTATCTTAATTGTGCTGTTATAGCACTGGCCTTTTACATTCTATTTTTTTAAAAAACCAAAAAAAAATCCATGGATCGCTTTCGTAATCATCAAGCTTTCAAGAGGGATCATCTTCACTGATACCCTTGAATGTATCTTCTATGCTTCTTAATGAGATATTTTTTTGGAGGTGCCATTCAGATGGTTGTGTTTGTGTTTGTGATGTATTAATTTGTATGTGATGAGTTCGTGCTGGTTGAATAATTTCTTCGAGATCTCTCTTTTTAACTATTGATGGTGATGGTGGATGGCAAGCCTATGATGAAAAGCTGAAGAACCTCTGATATCCTTTACAAATTTGTCATGACTTTCTATTGTTTATAAGATGTGTTAATGAATAACGATGTTTTCCTTTAGTAGTATTCTTAGATACAGGTGATAAGTTGGGGTCGTGGTAAGGGCTAAAATGATGAACGGGTTGCCTCTTACTCATCCAACCTCCAATCCTCACTAAGAGAACTAAAGAGGGGCACCACCTAGCCAAAGGGAGGATGGGCTAGGACATCCCTTTTCTCAAAGAGAATCAAGAGAACCAAGACACAAATTTACAAGAGAGAATATATGTACTAGACACCATATTAGAATATGAGAGAGAGAGAGATGAGAGGAGAGGAAGACAAGAGGAGAAGAGGTAGAGGAAGCTTGCCATTATGCTACATGGAATGAAAAGATGAGAAGAGAGGGAGATAATAGGAGAAGAGGTAGAGGAAGCTTGCCATTATACTACATAATAAAAGAACTTACTCATAGCTTACCTCAAAGAGATGAGGGTATTCTAGAGTGCTCTCATGGGCTTGCCATTGTCCTTCTCCCCCCTTCATTCTCCATGGGCTCTTTATATAGCCCCCATGAGGGATTAGATTAAGCTAATCTTCTTGATTAACATAATCCTAGATGATGTATGGCATCTTTGAAAATATGGAGAATAAAGGATGGGACAAGTCCCCACCTTGGTCATCATGCAAGAAGCCAAGGGTGGTGGTAGACAAAATAGAGAAATGGAGCTAGATTACAAGAGGTGGGTGCCCAAAGCACATTATTGTAATATATTTACAAGAAGGATAGAATGGAAAGTTGGTGTGGTGAAAGAGAGAAGCAAATTGCATGTAGCCAGCAGTCTGCGCCTTCGTAACTTCAAATCCGTGAAGAATCTGAAAAAAGTTTCTTCTGCAACTTTGTAGACCAGGTCAAAACCAATCGGGCAACGCGGAAATTTTCTTGAAATTCACTTTTTCTTGGGAGTTATTGAGATTATAAAAAATGGCTTCCAAAAGCTGCTTTGACTTTAGTCTCCCATATATATATAAATATATATAAGCATGTGACAAAAGGGATCCATGCTTGTAAGCTTTTGTGCAAGATCCAAGTGACACCATGATGTGGATATTGACTTGTGTGCTAGGGTGAGGTGTCCTCTAATGATGGTGATAGATTCCAAATCTTAGTGATGCAGGCGGAGCCCATGTGTAGTTGGAGGCTAGTCCTTTGAAAAATCTATGCACTCACTCAACTCCTAGGTGTAATCCATTTTCATCTTCACTGAGATAACCATCCCTTTTACCCTTTACATTGACGTGCCTCCTAAGAACTTGTTCCCCCCATTTGCTAGAGTTATCATAATTGAGAAGCAATGTAGCATACCTAGTGCTTGAAGAGTAAACCCAAAGTAATATGGTAAGCTCTTGATAGGGGCTTTGGCCAAATTTTGTGGTAATAATCCGAGTTGTAAAAAACCCAGATCAGTGGTTTAGGGTGATTATTGAAGATACTAAAGAAGATTGAATTGAGATCTTTACTGAACTTATATTCCTCTTTTCCTTAGGTCGTGAGGATGCTTCCTTTCTAAGTGTGGGGATATGTTGAGAGTGAAAAAAGACTGAATTTTTGATGACTGATTTTGTTATTTTTGAGGTCTAAATGGTTGATTTTTGATGGATTTTAGTGATGTATGGTTGTTAATGGAAGTGTTTGAGAGTGTTTTGGATGATATTGATTATGTTTTGGAAGTTCATGATGATTCTCAGTAGAAATATGAGGCTCTGTGATGTTCTAATAGGTTCTGTTGAGGTTCTGATTGGTTCTGATACCTTCTGTATAGCTTCAGTTTTGTTCTGATTTTCTTCTGTATAAAGCATGGATTGATGATTGATGAAGGTTGAAATATTTTGAAGGTTTATTGAATAGTTTTTGATAGTTTGGAATGGTTTTATTATTAGTTATGAGGTTCTAATGTTCTCTGATGACCCTCTATAGAGCTTCTGTCTCTGTTCTGTCTCTGCTATGTTTCTGTTTTGTAGATATTCTATAAGAGTTCTATAGAATGTATGTGTGACTTTGAAAAATTTTTCTAACTTTTGGAAAGGATGAATCTAAGTTCAAAAGAGCTAAAACAAATGGAAGAAGCAGCTGTTGAAGACTGAAGAGAAGACTGAAGTGACAGTGACAGTAGTGAGCTATGAAGAGACACTGTAGTGGCTCTGGTGCCCTTTCATACCTCCCATACCTCTTGGGAGGTGCATCCATGACCATTCAAAAGTGGTGTATTCTTTTATGTTCCTTGTTCTATTGATGGATTTTGCGAAGATGTTGAAGATTATGGTTGATTTTATCAAATCCGTGGGAGATATCTACTATGATGCTGAGTGAAGATTTGCTGTTTTCCTTATTTTGGTCATCAAAAGAAGTAAATAAAAGCTTGTTGATGTTACAAGATAGATTTTCTTGCAGTAGAATTCCTTTTCCTTGGTGTCTCTCTTGGGGCTCCAGGACTGTTCTTCCTTCAGTAGTAAGAGCTAAAATGAAATCGATATTCTAGAGTACGACACTAGGGGGGCATATAATCGAACAAATAAAAGCAGACCCCAGACCACACAAGCAGAGTGCACTTAGAGACGGAGTCAGACGTGAGGACTGCGATCGAACTTGGTTGGAGCAGATAGGTATAATCGATTGCAAGCGGGCAGGACTAGTCCAACCAAGTGATACACCAATGTTGCGAATGGACTCACCTTTGGAGTTACGACCACCAGGAGAGAGCCCCTCTTCTAGCAAAAACAGAGAGTTTGATTTCAAATCGGAAGTCAGCTCAGATAGTGATCCTGAAATACCTCGACCTTCCAAGACTAGATGCACTAAGGGGGACCTACCCGTTCACCTACAACGCCAACAATTAATGAAGGAACGACAAATGCTAAGCAAAGTAATGCGGACAAAGAAACAACAAAAATCGCAAGTCTTACCAAAACGGTTCATGAAGTTCAGAAAGGGAGATAGGGTGGTGATCTTGCTAGGAGCCAAACGACAAGGGCAAGCAAGTGAACCCATCAAGGGACCCGCCAAGGTCAAGGAGGTCAATTTAGCCAGGGAGGGGGAGACCCCATGACATGTCTTTATAGTCGATGACTTGGCTGAGCAAGATGAGGCAAGTCTTAGTACTCTCTTGCGAGAGTATGTAGATAGCTCTGCTTGGTCCCTAGAAGAGCTCAAAGGGATAAACCCGAGTGTAGTGACTCACAACATACCCATGACACCTAACACAACACCGGTCAAACATCGATTGTATCCCATGAATCCAAAGCATGCTCACGCTGTTAAGAAATAAAGTGACAAATTGATGAGAGTGGGATTCATCTATGAAATTGAACACGCAGATTGGGTCTCACCCATAGTCATCGTCCTAAAGAAAAATGGGAAGATTCGAGTATGTGTCAATTACAAGAAGGTAAATGTAGCTATAAAAAGAGATAATTATCCACTGTCGTACACCGAGCACATGTTAGAGAGAGTGGCTGGCCAAGAGGCCTATAGTTTCCTGGATGACTTCTTGGGATACAATCAGGTGCAAATGCACCCTAACGATAGGCATAAGATGGCATTCGCCACTGAATGGGAAGTCTTTACCTTGACTAACATACCAGCCACTTTCCAACAACTAATGTGTACAATATTCAAAGACATGATGAGGAAGGAGTTACAAGTCTTCGTGGATGACTTGTGCATTCACTCTGCTTGGCAAAAACACTTAGGCAAGCTCTGAGCGGTCTTTGAAAGATGTCGGCTGTACCGCCTCTCATTGAACCCCTTGAAATGCAAGTTCTGGGTAAAGCATGGATGTATCCTAGGACATGTGGTATCAAAGAATAACATTGCCACAAATTTCTCGAAGATCAAGGTCATTGTCGATCTTCCACCCCTAGTTGATTACAAGGGTGTTCAATGCTTCTTAGGACATACCGGGTACTATCGACGGTTTGTGTTAAACTACGCATTGATTGATAGACCTCTATATAAGCTATTGATTGCATTCGAATGGACTGCGCGGAGAGCCAACGCACGTATGAGGAACTAAAAAAGGCTCTAACCACCGCCCTGATACTATGATCCCTATCCTCAGGCAAACGGTCAAGCCGAGTCAACAAATAAAATCCTAGTAAACGTCTTGACCAAGATCGTCTTTGTGTCACGCAGTGATTGGGATAACAAATTGATGGCGGTCTTGTGGGCCTACCGCATGACTTACAAGATGGCAGTAGGACAGACCCCCTTTAGATTGACATATGGTACAGAGGCAATCCTTCCCTTGGAATTCTTCGTACCAAGCCTCAGGATCACCGTTCAAGAAAGATGGGATGGGAAGGGGACATGGACATAACACTTGATTGAACTCGAGTGCTTAACGAAAACCCGGCTTCTAGCCACCCATGCGCTCATATGCGAGAAGGCAAGATGCAAAAGCTGGTTTGACATGCATGTCAAGCACTGCAGCTTCGAATGGGGTGACTTATTACTATTGTCCTCAGTCAAGGGACATAAGTAAAAGCTGAAGTTTCGAGGGCAAGGACCTTTTAAGGTTTGAACCATCAGACGACGAACTGGCAACGTCGAGCTAGAAACCCTAGAGGGTGAGGGCATAGGCTTCTTTAATGGTAGCCGCATAAAGAAGTATTTTCCTCCCATGCACCCATTGCATGAATCCCCCAATGCTAGCACCCCCATCCACGTACAAGTAGCCACTATCACTGAGGTGGATGGTGAGGATGAGGAAGCAGTACCACTAGCTTACCTACGCATGACGGTCACTGCTAAATGCACATGCACCATCAACACATTGATCAATGAGAGAGCTGATTTTAACATCTTGACTCATGACCATTGGACCCAAATTGGCAAATCGTAGTTGCAACCCACTATTGCTAATCTCACCCCTTATGGAGGCCAACCCTACACACTTTTGGGTTAAGATGACCACCCTTTGCTTGGTTTTGGCCTTAGTTGTGTAGCTTGACTTGGACTTGTATTAGATGGATGTCAAGATAACATTTTTACATGGGGATTCGCATGATGAGATTTACATGGAGTAGCCTAAGGACTATGCAGAGCCTGGCAGGGAGCATCTAGTGTGCAAGTTGAAGAAAAGTCTTTATGGCTTGAAGTAGGCACCTAGGGTGGTACCATAAGTTTGATGCTTTTATGCAGTCACAGGGCTACAGCCGTAGTGCTATGGATCCGTGCTTATACACAAAGAAGGCCCGTGTGATGGATCTTTGCTTATTTTGGTACTCTATGTGGATGACATGCTATTAGCAAGGAAAGCTCATGATGAGCTAGATGCTCTTAAGGCTCAGATCAAGAAGAGCTTTGAGATGAAGGATTTGGGATAGGCCTCTCATATACTTCATATGCACATTAGACGTGACAGGTATCAGGGACTCCTCTACTTGTCACAGAGGGAGTACATTCATAAAGTTCTCAAGTGCTTCCTCAAGTAGGACGTGAAGCCTATTGGCTGTCCATTGCCTTCTTCAGTGAAGGTATCACAAGCTGATTGTCCATAGATAGATGAGCAGAGGGTTGAGATGGCCAAGATTCCCTATGCATCTGTAGTGGGCAGTCTTATATATCCCATGATAGGCACTCATCCAGATATTGCCTTTGTAGTTAGTGTTGTGGCATGCTATATGGCTAGACCTGGCAAGAAGCATTGGGATGCCGTGAAGGGTATCATGAGATACCTGAAGAGCACGACAAATATGTGCATATGCTATGGCAGCCAGGATACAGGAGTCATGGGGTACACTGACTTTGATTATACAAAACATGCAGATAGTAGGAAGTCCACTTCTGGCTATGTATGCACCTATGCTGGAGGTGTTGTCTCTTGGATGTCTAGGGTGCAGAAGTATATGGCTCTTTCCACCACTGAGGCCGAGTATGTTGCAGCCATTGAGGCTTGCAAGGAGGCCATATATCTAGGCCGTTTGGTTCATGACCTTGGTATTGATGCTATCACTACATTGCATTCAGATTCTATGAGTGCTATTGAGTCCGGTCTTCCATGCGAAGACAAAACACATTGAGGTGAGGTATCAATTCATATGTGGGGTTGTTGAGGACAAGTCTATTGACCTTGTCAAGATCTCGACTGACCAGAATCTTGCAGATCTGCTCACCAAAAGCCTCTCTATGGAGTGCTTTTCCTTCCTCAAGAGATTGATGGGCGTGGGATGAGATGACATCTTTCCTCATCTTGTTGCACATGTGTACATGTTGTACTATCTTTTCTTTTTTATTTTCACTCCTCACTAGGACGGATTTGCGCCTTTAAGTGGGAGGTTGTTAGGGGTAAAGGCACCTTTGCCTAGCTACCTGTGTATTACTACACTGATAGTACATGCACATGCACACTATAGGCAGGTGCCGGGCGCCCGCCGTCGCTGTCACTTTATTCTTTATTCTTTTAGTGATAGATGAATAAAGGGAAGGCTGGTCACATGTTGTGACTGTTGGAGTTCCCACATTGTGAGTCTCTGTCTCTCTTGCTCTTGCTCTCTTGCCATAGCTCTCCTATGCAAGCTTCGATCCTTCTCACCTTTCAATCTTTATCTATTGTTTTTTTCAGAGTGGCAAGTTGAGTTTTTAGACTTTTGAATTTGTTAATATGCATAGTCATTGAAGTACTGTATTTTATGTCAAGCTTATAGAATTGCATTAATAACTTAACCTTAGAGTTTTTGGCTTGACTTCCAAAGATCCTGTGAAGCTCATCCCAAGCCTTTTTAGCATCTCTGATGCCAGAGATATGGTGCAATACATCATCAAGCAATCCACATGCAATAATTCATAGAGCTTTATTATTCATATTTTTTCACTCTTTGGACTTTGGTTCTTTAGGCTTTGGTTGGACCCTTCCAAGGATTTTTCGATCTTCACTTTCTTTTTCTTCCTCCTCTTCCTCAACAGGTTCCACAAGTCCTTCCGTATAAGGTGATACATGGTATTCTCCTTCTAGCACGCATGAAAGCCTTCTCCATTGAACTTGGCTATTTGCTCAAGCTCTGCCATGTTGATAAGCTTCAAATAAACATCAAAAGAGTTGTAGTTCAATGTGCCAAGAGACACAAGAAGATCGTGGTCAAACTGACACTAGTTGAGTATCAATGGATACTATTTTTTGAGCTTAGTGTTGAATGTTGGTGCTTGATCTACTTCTTGTTTGTTGATTTGAAGTGTTGCTCTTGCTGGGAATTGAGTTCAAGCTCAAATCAGAGTGGTAGTGGGTCATTGAGGTAAGAGGAGTGGGAGAATGAAGTGGGGATGAACTTGAGTGAGATTGGCTATGGCTTCCACAGTTAGGGTTGTAGACATACGACTAATTTTTGAGCTAGTGTAGCTCATAAACTAAACCATTTTTCATGGGAATCGAGGTGAAGATAGTCCATATGGTAGCCTTACTTTGCCCCATACTTGTTGGAATAATCGGGATGTATATCAGGAGCCCAAATGATACGACCAGAATAGGGCACAGATCTGTTAGTGAGCTTGAATTTGTGTAATCCTGGGCCATTTGGATCTCAATGTTGGCATTTCAAGTGATAGGGAGTTAGCCCATGAGCTAAGGAAGATGTGTCTAGAAGAAATCTTGAAAAGATATGGCCTAATTTAGAAGATCTAGCTGCTCAAAGTAGGGTAGGTTTTGTTCTAGCTATGGTAGCCATGAAAGCTCGAATGAAGGTAGAGGTGAAAATGAGGTCATAGGCTAGTATTGAGCTGGACTGAAGTTAAGAAATCTTGAGAGAGCAAAGAGGAGAGCTAGATTAAGCCAAACCATGCTCAGTTGAGCTCTGATACCATGTCAAAAGATGTGGATCTAGAGCATGGCATGAGCTATGGAGGATGGAAGATGTAGACAAGACTCATGTAGACATAGACACAAATAAGACCAACTGTCACAGAAGTGAAATAGGTTCCAAGATTGAGACTTGGACTAATAAACACAATCTTATGTGTAAGACAATGACATAGACACTTGATTGAAGGACAAAAGTACTATGACATTGCATTGAAAAGTGAACCAAGTACATCATTATATAGTCTCTGACCTTTCTCCACTCTCCTCACTATGCATGTGGGATACAAGAGCTTGTATTGGGCATAATCATTTTCTCTCTTTTTCAACACTAATCTTGTAGTCTGATCCTATTTGCCACATAGGAGATATTTAATCTCTTTATAATCCACATTGAGACATGCTTTTAATTTATTCAATACTCCTTGAGTCAATAAATTTAAGCAAACACCCTGCTTAAGCAAGCCTTGAGCTTCAAAACACAAGTAGCCCCCTTGCTAAGTTGATCCACTACTTTTGAGAACAAGCTGCCCCTATGCTTTAGTAGCCCTTGCGCTTGCATACATCAAATAAATGAATCAAAACCTCTTTCCAAGTAATCCAAAGTGCAAGATAGATAGTAAGCATGAATGTCACAATGAAGCTTGACTTCTCAAACTCAAAGCTTGATTCCTCATGGTCCTCACTTTAATCATGAGCTCCCATGGATGCGACTCTAGTACCAATTGAGAGGAAGCAATGGTGGGATGCTGAGTCAATGGAGAGAGAGAGAGAGAGAGAGAGAGAGAGAGAGAGAGAGAGAGAGAGAGAGAGAGAGAGAGAGAGAGAGAGAGAGAGAGAGAGAGAGAGAGAGAGAGAGAGAGAGAGAGAGAGAGAGAGAGAGAGAGAGAGAGAGAGAGAGAGAGAGAGAGAGTAGAGTAGAGTCGTTTATTATCATCCATGGAAGGCCAAATTATGACCCATGGGACCTTTCTAGCTATACAATAATTCTCCTCCCCCATGGTAGGAAAGGGTAGCTATGGTGAAAGAACGATCTATGCAGCGTGGTTCTCTTGAAAGTGTAACATGCGGGTGATGAGAGCCCCTAACTTCAATATAGGAGTGGTGGTTAGAAACTAGTGAAGTGGCCCCTGTAAAGGGATATCAAAGTCAACCGGTATGTGTGCATATGCTGGGCATGTCATAATCATATGCTCCTTTGATTCTACACTCTGTAGTTTACACAGCTTGCATAACTTCGTCTCTCTTGCTTGTCTACTCCATGCTCCTATCTCAATCAGTAAAGTGTGCGATCAAGTTCGAAGTTGTGCAATAATCCATCTAAATACCACTGAGAGCGGATTGGCTATGTATGGCTGCGTGTGTGCCTCTACCTGCATGTAGGATTCCCAAAATGAAGGATAGATATGCATACTGTAATAAGCAGGTTTGCCATTTGCTCCCTTTCTTTGATGTTTTGCTTGATACACTTGTAAGAGGTCAGATTGAAATGTGTCCATGCATATATCTTCAGATGCCATATCTAGATATCTATCCACTCCCCACCCTTTAAACCATTTTTGCATATCCATCACCCATCCTGTTGAAAGCACTTTACTTTTCCATGTTTTCTGTAGGCATGTGCTAGCATCCCATGCCCGTTTGGGGAGCCTACTATCATCCATTTGACGTACTCGGGTGGCATATCTTAGTACTCAGATCATAGCATGTGCCTCAATTGGCTGAGGGCCAATTTCCAAAAGCATAAGTACATATGGTGTGGTGCTTTTGATGCCCAAATTTCTACGAATAAATTTTTTTTGCAGCTTCTCAATGTCATTCCATGCAGATGAGGAGATGCTCCCCCCCACATTTCCACTCCATATAATACCATATGTAGAACATATGCATCAAAAATCATACAACGTATTTTTTAGCATTTAATATCTCCATAGTAATTTTCAAAGTGATAATACTTTCTTTTTCTTGCCGCTAATCTTTGCTCCACACATGTATGCGATTTGTGGTCTGCAACAGGTATCTCAATCCTCAAGTATTTGAAAGTAGATACTACCTCTATAGGGTGTCCCACATAATGTACTTCTGGTGGGGTCTTTGATTGCTTGGTGTGCACAACCATTAGCTTTGTTTTTGTTACATTCACCATCAAACCACTATCTTGACAAAACCATTCAAGAATCCCCATGAACTGTTGCATACGTTCCCCAGTAAATGTAAAGAAGACCACATCATATGCATAAAGCAGGAGCAAAATGGCAAATATACCAATATGCGGGCTTTTGGCTTCCTCTTCATTCATAGTCGTGAGAAGTATTTCCTCTAGCTTATCAATGCATAAACAAATAATGTAGGGGAGAGCGCGAAGCCTTGTTTGACTCTCATATTACTCTCAAATACTTGTGACAACCCATTGCGACCTCTGAGGCGGCACACCACTTGTTGATATATCCTATAAATTTCCATGCATAGATCATTTGGGACCCCTAATTCTTGCATTCGTTGCCATAAGCCAACCCTTGGTATGGTGTCAAAAGCCTTCTTAAAATCCACAAAACAACAATACAAGGTTGCTCCCTCAAGCCAGTTCTCATCCATAAGCACATGTAAAGTAACCAAATGGTCTATGGTGTTATGACCAAGGAAAAAACTTGCTTGTCCATAAGCTCGTTTGTTATTACTTTCTACCCATTTACTTAATTGCATTTCCAAGATAGTACTGAATAGCTTTGCCATGGCTGAACTGACCATAATCATGCGGTAGTTTGTGAGAAAATTGCGATCTCCTCCCTTATACAATGGTTGTATCCAATTCTCCTGCCATTCTTAGGGAAAACCATATGCAAAAGCATGATGTATCACATGCAACATAAACAATCTCGTCTCATTTGTTGTCCATTTCAACATCTCCACATTCAGTTGCAAAGTATCATATACTTTTCCATTAGCCATCTTGTTGAGGGCTACCTCCAATGTTTCTAAAGTGAACAAAACACTAAATGGCTACGTATGTACATCACATTTGATGGGCTGTACCCCTTTATGTATGTAAAGTTCTGTAACATATGATAGCATGTCAGTTGTAAAATCCCCCATAACACTTGACCATTTGGTTTGCAATTTTCTCCATGCTTGCCTTGGACATTTCTCAAACTTCCTAGCATCTTCACTTTCTTTGGCCCCTACATGTCATCGTCACTTTTTACACATAAGAGCATTATATCGTTTTTTCGCCTCACTTTAGGGAGGATTTTCAGCTTTCTACGTGCAGCCCTACATTCATCATCAAACCATTTCTTGCATGGCAATCCTTTGACATTTTTGTGACTTCTCTTTGGTTTCCCAAAAACCTCTATAGCCGAATTTAACATTGCATCTCTCAGATCAATCCATGTGCTCCTAGTAAGATTGCTCATAAGACTATCTAGGTGACCAACAGATGCTTGTTTCTTGTCTACATCAATACAGAATGCACTAGTACCTACTGTGTCCCTTGCATTTCCTACATAGTGGAAAATATCAAATGTTAAGCCCAAAGCTATACGATTCGATTCTGGATGTTGTTCACCTAACTACAACTCTCTGATCATTGCATAAATCATTCATGTGTACCATTGCTTAGTCTACCATACTGGAACCTCCACTAGTGTAGTAGCATGTGTATCCTCCAGTATCGAGGAAACAATTCTTACCATTCAATATCGACATGTGCAAACCATTAACCATATCCATCAAAGCACATCCGTGAGCATTAATGTCTGTATCCTCAAACTGTCTACACCAACGTGCATCTACATCCACAACCTCTTCCTTGTCTAGCTCATCACATGCTATGGGCTGAAATTGCATACGTCCAATACATGCATTTAAGTCACCTAAGACCATCACATGTCCTTGTTGCATATATGCGCATGCATCCATACTCAAATCTTCAAAAGATTATTGTGAATCCACTTCATGTCGTGCATAGAAGGGGGACTCCTTATGTGGAATGCAACATCCTGCAATGTACATCGGTGTAGTGTGGTTGAGCATAATCCATATGTACCGTTTATGTCAGCCTACTTTACATACATCAATCATTCCTTCCAAATGACATTTGTATATGCATGAAACTCCTCCTTGACCTCTTTCTGGAAAAGCTAAAGCAGAAGAAAAGGGCCAAGGAAAAGTGAAATGGAAGACAAAGGCGCACAAGGAAAAGTGCAAGTCAATACCTTTGTAAAAGAGCACAAGCGCATCATGATTTAATTTAAGGAGCGCCGGGCTCTCACCCGTGCAATTTGTAAATGTAGACGGGTGATGGAAAGGAAGCTAGGAAGATAGAAGGATAATGGGAAAAAGGGCCTAGGCCACGACCGGCCATGTAAAAAAGGGGATAAGGGGATGACCGCCCAAAAGGGATTTAGGGTTTTGTATATAAAGTTGAAAAGTGAATGAGAAGCTCATTCTTGTGTGTGGCCAAAAGTGGCTCTCCTCGTCTTCTTCTTCTTCTTGTTCTTGCTAGCTTGAGCTTGTGCTTGAGAGAGGGAGTGTGAGAGTGTGAGGGAGTGAGTGTGTGAGGGTGAGGGACCAGGGAGGAGAAGCTCTCCATCTTCCCTTCTCTTCTTCTCTTCTCTTCTCTTCTCTTGTCTTGCTTGCGGTGATGGAGTTTGAAGCATGGAGCTTAAGGATGGAGCTTGCTTGAAGCTTGCACTTGAATCGTGGAGCTATTGGAGTGTGCGAGAGAGGAGGTAATGCGATCGGCATGGATGTAAGCTCACTACACTCGTAGGTATGGAAGGCGCGTTGGCTATGTGAGAGGTAGCCATTAGTGCTCGGCTTGGAATACTTGAAACAATAAGCGGTCCGTGGGTCTTGGCGGTTGAGCGAAAGCTCCCACATTTTGGTTTCGTTTCCAGGACAAAGGATTCAAGCCTTGAGCACTTGCACGCTTTGAATCGAGCATTGAAGTAGGGTTTTCCCCGAACCGGTGCTTGAGGTAGATAGGTAGGAAGCGAGGGAGTTTGAAGAGGTATTCGATATCCTTAGCAAGTAGGTTTTTGTTGTTTTGGACTTGGGAAGCATGATGGAGTAGTGTAGGTATTTTTCTTATAATTTTTTCTTACATTTAGGAAGGATAGGAGCAAAACATTGGAGCAAACAATAGGGTTTTCTGTTGCTGTATAGCAGGCTAAAACAGGGAAATAGGGGCACAGATTTAGAATTCTGGCTGGAAGAGTATGAGGGACTACCTTCTGAGGTCACAGCAGACTGGGATGGGGCAACGATTCGGTGAAGTAGATGTCGGCGTAGAGGCATCGCGTGCAACTCGTGGGCCGTCGGCCGCGTAGTCAGACCAGTTCGTCCGAGTCCCAGAATAGGATTGCCCGATCTTTGGAGTCGGACCGTCGGACTCCGAAAATCGAACCTCTCCGAAAATTGGACCACTTTTTTGATCCGATTCCCAGAATCAGACCACCTTTGCCTGTCTGATCGGACACTCAACCGTCCGATTTTGAAAATCGGACACCAGACCCTAGCAAATCGGACACAAGGAATCGGACCACTTAGAATCGAACACCTGTCAAAATCGGACATCCGATTCCAGAAATCGAATGTGACCAAAATCGGACCACTGGGCCGATCGGACCAACTCGAATTCGGATGTCTGATTCTGATAATCAGACTCCTGAAAATTGGACATTTGAGAATCGGACAGAAAACTGTCAAAATCGGACAGGTATCTAGAATACAAATTTTGACGTATCTAAACCCCATAATTGACCCCAAAGGCTATGTAGAGCTAAAGGCACATCACAGATCCATCACTGGGCTGAAACTTAGAGCAAGTAGTTCAAAATTTGGCTATAAACTGTCCTCCAAATTGTGCATGGTGTTTACCATAACGGCCCTGCGGGCAGAGGGGGACTGCCCCCCCCGGACCCCCACAGAGGCCCCCTCTGCACCTCCCCCAAGTAGGTTGGGGAGAAAATGCGCGTCGTGACAGGTCCTCTAAATTGGACCCTAGTGTGGTAATGGCTCTACACGAGCAGGGATTCTCACTTGCAAAAGAGCAACCAAAAGCCCATACCTGAACAGAGAGAAACAGAGACCCTAGAACATCAATGGGCCAATCTAGCCAACAAGGGCAAAAATGACACACTGCAAAAACACATACATGTTGCATTCGGACTGTATCTAGTCAAAGCAGAAAGAAACAACATCAAGCTACAACAGCGAGAATGACTAGATATGACAGTCCTGATGATAGATGCTCCTTGAAGAGCACTGCACTGACGATCCAAGACATCAGTGGAGAATCCACATCTGGTCGTGCAGTTGGGGACTCAAGGGCATTTGTCAGAAGGCTTAAATTTACAAGCCAAGACTCGGAAGATGAAGACATAGTACCACTTGCTTATCTTAGGGTCAAACTCGCCGCAAAAAGAGAGCATAGTATCAATGCTCTGATTGATGAAGGAGCAGATTTTAATATCTTGACCTATGAATCATGGACCCTACTGGGCCAACCAGAACTCACACCGACTAATGCAACTCTTAGCCCTCACGGGGGACACCCACAAGCACTCATAGGGAAGTGCAAAATCCTTGCGACAATTGAAACTGAAACCTTGCCTATCCTATTTCATGTTCCTCCAAATGGTGCTAATTACGGGAAGGAAACCCTCCTAGGAAGACCCTTCAAAAGGGCAACCAACTGTGAGGCCACTGACTATGTAGCATAGAGGATACACCTGACACTACCGGGTGTGAGGATAGTCACAACCTTTAGCAAGGGTGGCCTCATCGAACCTCAAGGGAAAGGCAAGGAAGGTGCTGACATAACAGTCAAGCCTACTAACAAGAACAAGGGCTTGTTGGAAGAATTGATACAATCACATGTCGAACAACGAGAACCAGTGAGTGAGGCCATGCCTAAAACAAAAAGGTCAAGAGACAATGCCAAGGGCGGGCTTTGGACTTACAAATATTGTACAAGACCCCAGAAGAAGCCCAAGCCTTATAGACGAAGGCATCGATGGAGGGTCAGCACAATGCCACGATGGATATCCAAAGCATTGCTGCGTGCTCAAAGGTATTACGCAGGTAACCAATGGATTTGGGTGCCAAAACCCCTTGCTAACCCTCCCTTGTCGACTGAAGGCCAGATTGTATCAAGAGCAAAGAATCGTAGGAGGAGATCTAAACGAAAAACCAAGTCTCAAGTCAACAACAGTGGAGTGATCGAGCCCCTCATGGTCGAAATCAAGAGACCAAACGGGACTAGTCGGAGGGTAGATCCTCAGCCTATTGTGCTTGACAAGCAGATATTAGATGTAATCGTTGAAGATAAGCAAAAGCCGCTAGTGCCCAAGGAGCCTTTGATTCCCCAAGAGGATAGCCGGCATCATAGGCACAACATTGCTCATGGCAAGGTTAAATGCTCAACAAAGCAAATAGAAAAATCATCTAACAGCCACAAGCAAATCTCCCAGCCAGTGTCAAAGCCACTTAGGAGTCCCAAGTCTCCTACAACCTCTTCCCCTAAACGGACACAGGAAGCACAACAGTCTCGTCAAGTGCGGCTACTCAATCCCAATCTCTACCTACATCACAGCTTCCAAATGTCCAAGAGGCAAGACACGACACCACCCTTAGCTCTCAACCTAAGGATATGCCTATGCAATCCACTGTGGCTAGCTTAGCTGATACTCGATCTACGCAAGTGAATGCTCTAAGGGCAACAAAAGACATGACCACTTCCAATCAACCTAAGGACTTGACATTGCAATCCACCAATAATAGCAAGTCCACTGAACTAGCTGCTACTACTTCCAATCAGGGATCACAACAGTCACAGTCCTTGGCCGTGACAATGCCCCTTGCAGAACGTGTCCTTAGTAGTTTACCTGTGGAGGAGGTGTCGCAACTAACTTCATTGACAACTCCAGCACTTCCAAAGCGCCTAAAGTCTAGGCTGGAGGAGTTAAATAGAAGGGAAGAGCTAGACTCTCCAAAAAGGGAGGTAGTTGTACCCTCACAACCTAGCAAGGCTATTCAGCAGGCCACGGCTATGTCCCATAGGAGAGACTAGAGAAAGAGAATGCTGAGGCCCAACCAAGCACATCAACGGTTGACCTAATCCAAGGTCCTGAGTCGTTGAGAGATGCACCTTCACTGACCAAGAAAAAGAGGAGAAAACATCGAAAACAACTGCAGTTACAGGTGGTTGTGGACCCCAAGAACATTGACACCAAGAGTGCTGGAGAGCTAAGCAATAAACCATCGAGTCCATCCACCAATGACCCCATTGATGCCTCTCCTAATAGCGGTGAAACCTCAGACACATCCGTGTGCTTTGAAAAATCAAAGCAGTTGTTACCATCAATGGCTGCTTGCAACACTCAATCCATCGACAATGGAACTTGCATTGACCAATCAAGAGTGGATACTGTTAGAAATCAAGCTCACCGTCAGTGTGTCTTCATCTATGACAGACATCTATGACAGCTAGTGCGTACAGCTATCTACATGTGACTACATTAAATAAGTCGGGTTAGTAGTCAGTCAGTGACCTGACTAGAGTTAGTCAGTCTAGTCTACATTTACACTAGGTCACTTTATCTTGTAGTGGGTGTCTGTTTTTCAGTAGAGTGTGTGGAAATGAAGGAATGAGCTTGAGAGCCTGAAGGCTCAGGGATATGGAGTCTTTCTCTTTCTCTCTCTCTACTCTTTGAACATGGTATCAGAGCTTCATCCATGAGGTTGTGGGAGAATGGGCATGACAACTTGCAGTGCAAAGGAGATGGAAGTAAGGAATGAGGAAGAAGTTGGACACTTGCAAATGAAGCCATAGTCAAAGGAAGGAATCAACGTGGACTGCCTTCTGAAAATCGTGGACTGCCTCCTGAAAAACAGCAACCTGTATCTGAAAATCTGTGCCTACTGATCTGAATGGATAGCAACCTGTGTCTGAAAATCTGCGCCTGCTGATCTGAATGGACAGCAACCTGTATCTAAAAATCTACGCCTGCTGATCTGAGTGGACAGCAACCTGTCAATCTTCAGTGGGGCACCTGGACAAGGTTCATAGAGCATGTATGCTCACTATTGAAGGTATTTGAAGTGTGCAAGAAGTAAATGCTTGTGTGGGAGCTTTGTTATGAGCTGGAGTGACAGACACAGACCTGTAATCATTTCTGAACTACTGTAAACATGAGTGGACAGCATGCATTCAGTCATTACTAACACACAGGAGCCTTGTACTACACTTAGAAGGCATCTTTGGAGCACAAGAATCTGTCAAAGCATGTATACATTGGATCAAATGTCTTGGAGCTGAGATCTCTTGCTCAGAATACTCAGATCTGAAAATCAATGACAGACTGAAAACTGTCATACTTAGTTGCTCAGAATACTCAGATCTGAAAATCAATGACAGGCTGAAAACTGTCATACACAGTTGCTCAGAATACTCAGATCTGAAAATCAATGACAGGCTGAAAACTGTCATACACAGTTGCTCAGAATACTCAGATCTGAAAATCAATGACAGGCTGAAAACTGTCATACACAGTCAATGACAAGTACTGTGCATTACTGAAGCAATACAGGTCATCTTGGGGGTTCCATCATCTATATGAACTGGCCTATACATGCTGAATGCATGGAGAATTGAAGCAAGCAATGAGCATAATTGAAAACTGAATTTTGAAGCTGAAGTAAATGCAGTTACACTGTCCTGGTTAATTACAAACAGCTCATGAGGTTTATGCCATTGGTCAATGAAGACAGGCTGTCTATGCCTACTCAGATGCTCATGTATTGAACTTGCCACTACAAAGTAAATGTATGACATGGTCAAAAGACATTTTGGAGCTGCTTGGAGCTTGGTATGCTGAATTCTGGTTGACTGCAACCTGAAACTGAATTTGTTGACACACTCAGTTTTGGACTTGAAATTGCTGCTGGTTACTCACAGTTTACAGTTTTTCAGACTGCATGTATGTACCTTGGCAGTGAGGTTACATAAGCTTAAGCTGAAGCAAACACATAGCTTATGTATTGACAGTTATATCTACAGTTGAGACCACTTGCTTGAGGGTTGTTTTGGGGTGTCAGTGGGCTGAAATACCCTGGTTTTTTTTCTGCAATTTAGTGCAGAAAATTGTCATAAACTGTTACGGACTGAACTTAGTCAGTCATACTTATTGGACTGCAGGGAGTCAGGCACTTGATAGACAGTCTATTGCATCATGGCTAATGCACATGGGACTGACAATATCACTCAGATAGTTGGAGAGAAGTTGGATAATAAGAACTTTACATTATGGAAATTCAGAATGAAAAACTTTTTGGTTGGCAGAGGTTATTGGGATTTATGTACAGGAGATGAAGTTGCTCCTGAGTTGCCTGCACACAATCCAACAAATGAACAGAAAATAGCCTACAGGCTATGGAATGAAAGAGCATGCAAGGTGCTGCATTGGTTTTCCTTATGTATATGTGATGCTATGGTAATTCAAATCACTGGATGTGAGACTCCAAAGGATGCTTGGGACATACTGATGAAAAATTATGGAACCATGACACATGCAAGAAAGATCTAGTTGAAACAGTAGTTCAACAACATGTCTAGGAATGGCAAGAGCATCCAGACGTATACCACGGAGATTAAGACCATAGCTAATCAACTTGCTAGTATTGGCTCAAGTGTATCAGAAGATGATATGATTGCTGTTGCTTTAAATGGCTTAGGCAAAGAGTACAAAGCTTTTGACACTTCCATTTCTGTCAGAGAAGAGCCCCCTAGCTAGGAAGAGCTAGTTGCTTTGTTGCTGCATGAGGAAGTCAAACTTGGTTTGAATACAGGTTCTAATGCATCTCAGAGTAGAGACACTGTGTTGTACTCTAGCTAGTGTGGCAGAGGATCTAGAGGTCATGGTTCATTTCGAGGTCGTGGTGACACTCGTAATGCCTATGGACAGCAGCAGCAGCAAGGAAATTGGCATGGTGCCAATACACAAGGCCAGCGTGGATCTGGTGGGTTTAGAGGCAGGGGGAGATCACCTCGAGGAAGAGGAGGTGGATCTGGATCTTGGCAGTCGTCTGATCAGTCCAATAGGGACAAGGACTGCCATTATTGTGGCCGGTATGGGCATATTGCAAAAGATTGTTACAAGAAGCAGAATGACATGAAGACAAAAGGGAAACAGCATGGGCATTATGCGTCCTCTAGTGGTGGTCAAGATGATCAGGTTGATAGACTCTTTGCCATGCAGCATGTGTCCAAGATTGCGTCAAGGCATAACAGAGATGATAGGTGGTACATTGACTCTGGTGCATCAAACCACATGACCCCGCATGGAGAGTGGTTTGATGAGATGGTTGCAGGTACACATGGTCATGTATGTACTGGGGATGATACCCAACATGACATAAAGCATAAAGGGATTGTTCCATTGATGATGCCTGATGGCAAGAAGAAAGGCCTTCATGATGTCTTACATGTACCGACCATAACAAAGAATTTGTTGTCTGTGGGTCAAATGACAGAACAGAATTTGCAAGTGAGGTTCAACAAAGATGGGTGTTTCATTGAGGAGTATGGAAATGGCTGCAAGCTAATTGCCAAGGGCAGAAGGGATGGCAAGATGTTTACTTTGGAAGCGACCATTCCTGAACTTAAAGCAGCTATGTTTGCTCATGATGAGAGTGCCATCAGAGATGTAGAGATCTGGCACAAGAGAATCGGATATGTCAATGTACAAAAGCTGAAATCTATGCAGCAGAAAGAAGTAGTACTTGGATTACCTAAATTCAAGTATAATGATTTTGGTCATGTATGCCCTGCATGTCAGTTTGGGAAGCAGGCACGGTTTCCTTTCATGAGACATGTAAAAAATAGCACTAGGCCTTTACAGTTGGTACATTCTGATGTCTGGGGTCCTTCACATAATGCTTCTTTTGGCGGTGCATGATATTATGTCTCATTTATTGATGATTTCAGCAGGTATACTTGGCTTTATATCTTGAAACATAAGGATGATGTGTTTGATGCATTCAAAGACTTCAAGAAACATGCTAAAAATGAATTGGGCTGTTACGTATCATGTTTGAGATCAGATGGAGGAGGTGAATATGTCTCAAACTACTTTGACAGGTATCTTGCTAAACATGGGATCAGAAGACAGCTCACATGCAGTTATACACCACAGCAAAACGATGTTGCAGAGAGGAAAAACAGGGTTTTGATGGAGTCAGCTAGAGCTATGCTGAATGAAAAATGTCTACCAAATGGTTATTGGGCTGAAGCAGTGGTGACTAGTGTATATGTGCTGAATCGAACCCCTACAGCAGGGATTCATGATGTCACTCCGTATGAACGGCTGTATGGTCATAAACCTGATATTTCACACTTGAAGGTATTTGGCAACATTGCATATGTGCATATACCGGATGAGAAGAGGAAGAAATTGGATCCTAAGGTAGTGAAAAGTGTGTTTATTGGATATGCACAGGAACGGAAAGCTTATAAGTGTTATGTACCTTCTACGCATGAGACACTCATAAGCAGAGATGTGGTATTTGATGAGTTAGCATCTTGGTATGGGAATCTTGTTGCAATGCCTACTGATGGCTCATCCAGTATGAGTCATACTGAAAATACTCCTGCAGAGAGTACTTCCATGACTGGTCAGACAGGTGATGTATCATCTACAGTGAGTCCTTGGACAGGACGATTACGGAGTAGCACTACTGCATCCACTGACACGGATATGTCTGTGAGGGGGAGAACAGATAAGGGAAAAGAAAAGGTTTTTGAAGATGTAACAGGTCCACTCACTGCAGGTTATGATTCATCTAGCAGTGACAGCTTAGATAGTGAATTGGGGATTCCGTCTGTTATGACGCCAGGTGCTAGACAGAGCCGTTATGTGCCGCCTCATGAGAGGCAAGCTCACAGTGAGCCACAGCTCAGGAGATCAGAGAGGGTCAGATGACCTGTTGACAGGTATACTTACACTGGATATTTAGCCCGTCATTATGCTTATATGACGAAAGTAATAGGTTTTAGAGAACCAAGTAAGTTTGATGAGGCAGTTTCAGATGAGAATTGGCGTGCTGCTATGGATGAGGAATATTCAGCTTTGGCTGAAAATTGTACATGGGATTTGGTACAGTTGCCTGAGGGCAAAACACCTATTGGATGCAAGTGGGTGTATAAGGTAAAATGTAAATCAGAGGATCATTGGAAAGATATAAGGCCAGGCTGGTTGCAAAAGGGTATGCGCAGTAGTATGGTCTTGATTATGAGGAGACTTTCAGCCCTGTAGCAAAGATGGCTACAGTTAGAACCGTGATTGCTTTGGCAGCAGCTAGAGGCTGGAAACTATGGCAGATGGATGTAAAGAATGCATTTCTCAATGGAGAATTACAGGAAGAGGTTTACATGGAACAGCCTGAAGGCTATGTACATCCAAAATTTCCAGCACATGTATGTCGACTGAAAAAGGCATTATATGGGTTGAAACAGGCACCCAGAGCATGGAATGCTCGCATCAGCAGTTATTTACAGCAACATGGTTTCCGATTGGGAGATGCTGATCATAGTCTGTTTGCGAAGAAGACAGATAGTGGCTATGTTTTTCTAGTTGTCTATGTTGATGACTTAATCATTGCAGGAGATGATGAAAATGGGATTGCAAAAATAAATACATGTTTACAGGCTGAGTTTAAGGTCAAGGACCTTGGAGAGTTGAAATACTTTTTGGGGATTGAGGTTGTTTCTACACCTCAAGGCATATGGCTGCTACAGAAGCAGTATGCTCATGACATGTTACAGAAATATGGTATGGCTGATTGCAAGCCTATGGATATGCCTTTGGAGCAGAATGTCAAGCTACATATTGATGTTGGGATAGAGATTGAGATGTTACTATGTACAGACAGATGGTAGGCAGCTTGATCTATCTCACGATCACTAGACCTAACTTGAGTTATGTTGTGGGGCTGATTAGTCAATTCATGCAGAAGCCTCGCAAACCACACTTGGATGCAGTCAGAAGAATTCTGAGATATGTAAAGGGTACCACAGATCATGGGCTGTTTTATGCATATGGGAAAACCCTTGACTTGATGGGGTACACTGATGCTGACTGGGCTAGTTGCACATATGACAGGAGGTCAACCAGGCTATGCATTTGGATTGGGTAGTAGCATGATCAGTTGGCAGAGTAAGAAACAGCTCTATAGTTGCATTGTCCAGTACGGAAGCAGAGTATCGTGGTGCGGCCTTAGCGGCCTGTGAAGCTAAGTGGTTACAGAAGTTACTGAATGACTTGGGAGTACACTTGGACAACAAAGTCAAGCTGTACTGTGACAATTTGAGCAGTGTTATGTTAGCAAGCAATCTTGTTTATCATGCAAGATCAAAACACATTGAGGTTCACTACCATTTCATCAGGGAAATGGTTTTAGCAGATCAGATTGACTTGGAGCATGTGAAGACTGAAGACCAGGTAGCAGATATCTTTACCAAAACACTTGGTAAAGATAAGTTCATTCACTTTAGACAGCTACTTGGAGTGATGCAGATGATTTGAGTTTTGTTTTTGAGCTTGAGGGGGAGTGTTAGAAATCAAGCTCACCGTCAGTGTGTCTTCATCTATGACCGACATCTATGAAAGCTAGTGTGTACAACTGTCTACATGTGACTACATTAAATAAGTCGGGTTAGTAGTCAATCAGTGACCTGACTAGAGTTAGTCAGTCTAGTCTACATTTACACTAGGTCACTTTATCTTGTAGTGGGTGTGTGTTTTTCAGTAGAGTGTGTGGAAATGAAGGAATGAGCTTGAGAGCCTGAAGGCTCATGGATATGGAGTCTTTCCCTTTCTCTCTCTCTACTCTTTAAACATATACAATGCTGTCACAATAGGGTGACAAATTTATACCAGTCACATACAAGGAGAACCATGACGCAATAACGAAGCCTCAGGGGAAACATGGAAACCCCAAGAGCATAAGAAATCCTAGCGTTGGCCAAACCTGCTCATCTAGGCCTGAGCCCCCAGCTATGCTGAAGCCCATACAAACTCCTAGAACCTTGCATGAGATAGCAACTGAGCAAGCCCTCGTTGAACATAGAAGTGTCATAGAATGCTTAACCGAGTTGGATGCTAAGCCCAAAGTGTTCGCATGTGTCTATGTCCTGGCAGACATGGCCGCATTCCCTAAAGAGCAGCTTGAAGAATACTTGCCATTTTCCTTATCCTGGGAAGAGCAAGAACATCTTGATGAGCACTATAACAGGGTCCTGTATGAACTCATGTGACTCATCTCTGATGAGGAAGCTGACGAACTATGCTTAGCTGTCACATTCAATGATGTTCTCTGCCAACCAAATCTCTTAGAGATAGAGCAACTAAAGCGACTATTAGAGGGTCGAAGTCAATTTGAACAACGTTGCTGTGAAAACCGCATTGCAAAGGCCGAACTAGGAGCCTAGATCATGACAGTCTCAGAGGAGCGATTAGCCAAATGGCGGTCTCAACGAGACCCAACCTATGTGGCACCAACTTCCTTTCGAGTGCTGACTGCCATTCAGGGTACAGACTTAGCTAAACAAGAGAACTCTTTGTTTGATAAGGTTCTCATTGAGGAGGAGTTACATGTTGCCAGTAGACTCGGACAAGGTTCCATGCTACTTGATGTTGCAAAATATTTATTGGTATTGAGTAAGCTGCCATGAGTACTAGATGCGTGTGCCACACTCCAGTACAATCCGGAGTTCTACAATTGGCTTTTATCCTTGTGATGTGACAAGGATTCGTAAATATGTACATAAATAAACAATGAATTTTGTGACCCTATATAGACAATATCAACACACACAAGCAATGATAGTCAAGCACACACATAAACAATCAATTTTGTGACCCTGTATAGACAATATCAACACACACAAGCAATGATAGTCAAGCGCAGGGAGAAGAGTTGGGTTCAATAGGCTAAGCTCCTCAGGTCCTCCTCTCACCACACATTTAGAAGTTGTGTGACCATTCCTGCCTCCAGGTGAAGGGCATGCAATCCTCATTACCACCATAGGAAGCCCTGACCAACATCTTTGAGGGTGTAGACATGGTACTGTCCCTTTCTATACACCTTTCCCCCTTTCCGGTCTATCCTTCCGAGGATGAGCCCTGCCCCACTCCATGACAACCAGTCCACGCAACTTAGCATAAGCCAAGATCTGCTAATGGCTGGAGGCAAAATGAGCATCATCATGGGGGGCCATCCCTCTACAACAAACACTGCATGCCTCATCTCTCCCCTCCTCGTCATATGCGCTTGATAACCCACACTATAATCCCCTCCAGGCGAATGATTTTATCCTGCATCAAGGCCTAATCCTTGGTTCACATTTTGCAAGTCCCCCTACGTGGAAGACATGGAGCACCTAGGGCAGCTGGCTTTCAAAGACGCTCTCTGTCGAAGGGAACATGCAGCACAAGCTCCTCCACCGGTGTGCTACGTGCCTAGCCTCAAAAGGTATGCAAAGAAATGAGGTCCCAAGAGACACCGCCCCGGATGTAGGCTGAAAAATCCCCAGGCCAGGGGAATAGAATCTCAAAGAAGCACACAAGGCGTGGCAACACCGGTTGTGCGAGCCCCCAACAGATGCTCGGGCACCAGGTGCTCGAAAGAGTGGAGAGGGTAGCTCGGGACAAGGAAGAATTCGATGCATTGTTCAAAAGCATTTTGGAAATGGTTGCGGCCAGAGATTACACCATTCAGGTCCTGGCCGACATCTTCCCTGCCCAACTTCATAGGAGCCCCTCACCAGATAGAACCTTAGTCGCCTGACCACCCGGACTCACCCCGCCTTGTGCAAATAGAGTAGCTCCTATGATATGCAAGCAAATTAACAAAGGCCATCCTGCCATAACTTTTTGTCTTTTGATGGTTAAAGGGGAAGATTCTCCACTTGTACACACTTTCCTCACCTATTGCTAATATATGCCAAGTCTTTAACAAGCACCGGAATAGGCATCGCAATCAGCATCATAGGATTTTGAAAAAGTAATATCTTGACATGATTGCATTTGTTCGTTGTACTTGATGCATGCGACTTGCATATACTCTCATGAAGTGACAAGTGGATGCAGGATGACACAGGTTTTCGTGCGAACGTGTTCAATGCCCAAGTCACCGCAAGACCACCAACCTCACAAAGAACCGCGACAAAACCATACTGCCGAACGTGAAGAATCACCCTTACGACTGCCCACATCGCATGATCCAAAGCATAGTCATGGGCTACGCTCTCTTTCTGGGTCAAGCTCTACAGTTGGCTCATGATAGTTGTTACCTCAATTATACCGACATCGCGTGTCGCAAAGAGGTTTGCAATATCTCAAGTGTATCTCCCCATCTCAACAACTGCTTCTCTTACAACGAGGCTCGGGCACAATCATCACGATAATATCCATTTTCTGAGCCTTCGAAGCTTGACATTTCCCAACCCATTGAAAGGCTGATAGCCTTAACATATTGCAATGGTTGTACTCAGGCAAGTCAAAAAAAAAAAGAGAAAGAAAGAAAGAAAGAAAAAAGCATAAGAAAAAGAAACCATAAAAAAAGAAAATAGAAAAGGAAAAAAAAAAGAATGAAAAGATATCAAGCACCCACGATCACAGCACAACACCTAAGGGTCCTCAAATTAGGCACGTCCAATGACCTTGGTCGACTAGCTCCGTCCCTAGTCCCCTAGCCCCTTAGCATCACCCACAATTGTTCAGGGGACATCAAGGGCAGGACATACCTAGGGAGCTTGTCTTGCCTTTGGTTAGACCTGTCGCCCTGATCCATTCGCACAATTCCCTCTTGCACTCTGCCTTAATACCATTGCAATCACTTGTGGTAAGCACTGCACGAATGGCCATGAAAAGTACACCGTCCTCATCAAGCAAGTCCAATAGCTCCCAACTACCGAAAGTGCGGTGTCCTTGTGTTCAATTAGGCTACGTTGTGCAGTCACAATGCAAAGGATGTCTCATACACCTTCACATGTACTTCTTCTCAACATGGACAACTTTGCTTCCACACATTGTTACAAGAAACCAGCCCACAGTCTTCTAGCTACGTAATATCTAAGTATGCACAAGCACTCACATAATATCTACACCGAAATATATACACAGTTTGGGTCCTTAAGTGTAGGACAATACTCTCAGCTTGCTTAGAGTTCGACTTGTCTCCCAAACTGATTGAACTATGTCTTGTGCACGATAGAGAAGACTAGCACTACCCCTAGGGAGAGACCACCTATGAGAGGTTTTCAATTGCAGGTATTGAAGACTCCAACGAAAGTGTCATTCGCTCTTCATCGACACCCAACTCTGAACTCTTATCCTTTATCATCCTGCAAGCTCGCCAAGAATCGTCATGAGTAGAATCCCTAACAAACTAACACTTGTGTTGGCCATCAGTGCAATCCCCAACAAAGAATAGCCCTACCACCAACTCCAACAATCCTACCACCAGCCACCTAGGCCACCAACGTGCCCCCAATGACCTTCCTCCACACCACCACCAACACTCCTCCAGGGCAACCACCGATGTCCCTTCCACCCATGTCTTTAGTGCATGCTAAAGCCTACTACCTACGATGGTGAGTGCCATGGGACTGGCACTCATCTAGGAGGGGGGTAATGTTAACCGTCAGACGAACAAGGTGGAAGATCTGGAAAAGCTAAAGCAGAAGAAAAAGGCCAAGGAAAAGTGAAACGGAAGACAAAGGCGCACAAGGAAAAGCGCAAGTCAATACCTTTGTAAAAGAGCGCAAGCGCATCATGATTTAATTTAAGGAGCGCCGGGCTCTCACCCGTGCAATTTGTAAATGTAGATGGGAAGCTAGGAAGATAGAAGGACAATGGGAAAAAGGGCCCTAGGCCACGACCGGCCATGTAAAAAAGGGGATAAGGGGATGACCGCCCAAAAGGGATTTAGGGTTTTGTATATAAATTTGAAAAGTGAATGAGAAGCTCATTCTTGTGTGTGGCCAAAAGTGGCTCTCCTCTTCTTCTTCTTCTTCTTGTTCTTGCTAGCTTGAGCTTGTGCTTGAGAGAGGGAGTGCGAGAGTGTGAGGGAGTGAGTGTGTGAGGGTGAGGGACCAAGGAGGAGAAGCTCTCCATCTTCTCTTCTCTTCTCTTCTCTTGTCTTGCTCGCAGTGATGGAGCTTGGAGCATGGAGCTTGAGGATGGAGCTTGCTTGAAGCTTGCACTTGAATCGTGGAGCTACTGGAGTGCGCAGGAGAGGAGGTAACTTGATCGGCATGGAGGTAAGCTCACTACACCTGTAGGTATGGAAGACGCGTCGGCTATGTGAGAGGTAGCCATTAGTGCTCGGCTTGGAATGCTTGAAACAATAAGCAGTCCATGGGTCTTGGCAGTTGAGCGAAAGCTCCCACAATGTGGCTGATATACACTATGAATTATGTACCCTGTGATATCCAAAATTCTACATGTCTCCCGCTCCCATGTCTCAGTAAGGAACACAATGTCAGCATCACCAACCATAGCATTAATGCTTTCCCCTTTATTCCATGGAAACCCTTTGTAATTCAAAAACAACACCTTCACAAGCGTGCAGCTCCCATGGGTCACGTATCCCTATGCATCTTTTGAAGTGTTATCACTAGATTTCTTTCGCTTATTGTATTGCTTTCGACGTTCCTCCTATTGCATGTGGGTGTGATCCTCATTTACATAAAAATCTGTTCCCTTGAGGTATACTCGACTACTGTCTAGAAGTATAGTTCTGAACCTAATTCACTTGTGTAACATTTGGTCTGGTCATTATCCATGTCACTATGAACTTGGTCTTCATCTTCCAACCTCCATTGTTGCCATGCTCTAGATCCGTGTTTTCAACAACTATGATATATTTTTCTTGTGAGCATTAATAAGTTGTAAGGCTTATAGGCCCTATAAGATGTATTTTTTAATTTTCAAATGGTTGATGATCTATAATTTGCATTAGTTCCATTCCATCAAAGTTCTTAAGGAATTGAGTCTTGACGTTAAATAGCACAGGCCACCACAATTGGGCTTACAATACTTTTTAGGCTATAGTATCCCCATTGAAGTGTCCTCTAGATACACTTCCATGTGCTTCTTAGAACACATTTAGCATCTTATGCTTGCACACACATCTCCTCAAGAGTCTATCTAGCATTGTGAATATAATTGTTATGCAATGAGTTGGTAGGATTCATTGATGAGAAAGTAGGTGAGTTTAGCCTTCCTTCATTTGGTGATTGGATAGTCCATGTTCAAGATAGCTAAGATGAGCTCTATGGTTTGCTAGTCAATGTCATGATTGATTGTTTCATGCTTTTGATTTGAGGTTTTATCCAATGATTCGTCATTCAACTCCTCTTCTTTTGATGCATCTTTCGAAGAGTTGTCATCCTTTAACATTTTTTCTAGTCTTTTAGGATAGTGGGGTGCTAAGAGTAAGCATTTATCCATGAAGTTCAACTCATGCACCTTAATCTAGCTCTACTTTTGTATATTTGAGAGCTCTTATAGTCACTTTAAGTTTTCTAAAAGGTTGTGCGTAATCCTTCCTTGTAAGGACTCCAATACTCTAATGAATTCAAATTTATATCTTAGAGTCTTACGTGCCATTCCACGCATCTTTCCATTTATGAATGAGCTTAGAATTACGTAGATTGCCATAGAGGATAGGTCTTGAAGCTAGTTTGATTGGTTGTTGTTAGCTCCCCTTCATTACTCAGTCTCTTTTTGGACATATTATGTTTTTCCATTTAGGGGAGGTCAATAGTTGCAAGTACATGCATCCAGTTCCTCTCATCCTCATTGTATGGGGTGTATTTGTTTAGAGGTCTATGGCTTAGAGCACTATGTGTTTCCTTTGAGCAAGGTAAAAATAATGTGGCACCTAAATGAAAAAACCCACTATAGACCCAATTGGCTATAATTACCAAAGCATGATGTGCTTTCCATCTTGGCCTCACAATGCTCCAGGGTCTTGGATCCACCAATGTCCACATGCAAACTACTCCCAACTCTTTGCCACTTTGCTTGACCTCTCCAAAGTGGTTTTGTACTTGGACAACCACCTTTGACTAGATGGCCATCCCTTGGCCTACTAGGCCATTAAGCCATTGGCCATTTAGTCACTTGGCCTCCTAGAGAGCTCAAATGAACCTTACACTGATAGTAAGGTTACTCGGTCCTCGGATGGCAAGGTGGCCTACTTGGCTTGTTAGTTTGACATGCAACCATGTCACCGTCCCATTTAGACTCAAATTGTGGCCTACTTGGCTTGTTAGTCTGACATGCAACCATGTCACCACTTGGGATGCAAAGTCCCATTTAGACTCAAATTGTGGCCTACTTGGCTTGTTAGTCTGACATGCAACCATGTCACCACTTGGGATGCAAAGTCCCATTTAGACTCA
Source organism: Lygodium microphyllum (assembly GCF_053477565.2). NCBI lineage: Eukaryota > Viridiplantae > Streptophyta > Polypodiopsida > Schizaeales > Lygodiaceae > Lygodium > Lygodium microphyllum. The sequence goes on from NC_141155.1 coordinate 136,386,489, forward strand.
AATTGAGAACATCCCACTTGGACTCAAGCTATAGAACCCCAATTAGACTTGGGATGTGGAGTCTCGCCGAGATTCATGCTATGGAGTTCCACTCAAAATAGAATGGCTCAAGGCCACCTCGAACTGTGGAGTCCCACACTCGAACTCGAACGGTTCACCACCACTAATTAATTAGCCTCATCTTGATATTTTGACAATTGCCAACTGGCTTAGCCAATACCTCTTGGCCCTTGGGGGGTTCACTATAGATGTTGTATGGTACCACGTGAGTGTAAGGGAGGGGGATTTTTGGAAAGGGGACACTTAAGCGTATACATTAGAGGTAGACCCCTCTTAATTTCCTATATTGAACTTAAATTTAAGGAGGGGATAGAGGGAAAAAAGAAGGGGGGGATGCATTTGATCACCTCTCTCCATAGATTGGTTTCTCCATGGCATACAAGAGACCTTGACAAGTAAGGTTAAAACCCTAAACCCTCACATAGTAGGGTTATTGAATTAATCATAGTGTGGGAGGGGGGGGAGTCGGCACTCTCCCATGGTTTTGGTAGAGATATTCAACTCCCCTTCTTCCAAAGAGAGCTTGGTGTCCGCTTGGTGTAGTCACTTTAAGTATAAAGGGGTTCGATTCCCCTACTCTCTGTCCTCATGTGGTAAGGAGGACACATGCACTCAAAAACATTGCGACACATACTTTGATGGTATCCAAGTGCCACTACATAAATCACTTTGTGATATGACCATTTTGATACTTTTAATTGCTCAGGATAATTCCAACTTTTAAAAAGAAAGTTAGTATATGCTCTATGAAGACTTACATTTAAGAAAGGGGATACATAAAAAGTCATACATTACATATCTTATAAGCTTAAATAGGGGGATATATTAGTCTTATAAGCTTCATAAATAGGGATTTTTTTAGAAGTCCTTGCACGCAGGTGACATGTCTTCTTTACTATGAGTGAACCCCCTATGTCTTGGCCCTAGTGCATCTTGTTCCACACAAACTTGATAGCCATATGTTTTTTTGAGTTCCTTATCCCATATTTGCTTAGGCCATGACCATTGAGCCAAGATATCTTGGCCATAAGATGGCCATGGTTGACTTCAGCACTACCTTGACCCTTTCATGTGCATCTGCAAGCTGCTATATTTGGCATTTGGTCTTGACCACTTACCAACCATCATGAGGCCATGATAGGCCTAAACATGATCCTTTATGACCATGACCAACTTGGTAGCATGTCATGACTTAGATGATGGTTGTCTCCACATATGGCCACCTAGGCCATGTGCCTTAGTTGGAACTCAATCATGACCCATATCTTTACCAAGTTAACTTGGTCAAATTGGGAAAGGACAACCCTCTACAATATTTGCACAGATTGCTATACTAGTTCCCAACTTGCTATGTCCAATCTCTGCCATTATCATTGACTCTGTTGGGGTAAAGGCCAATGTAGCTAGCTACCCATCTTACTTACTAACCCTAACTATATATGTACACATTCATTCTTTATTTTTTAAGTAACAAGAGAATAAGATGCTAGTCACAACAACATAGCTACTAGAGGCATCACAAATGCAACATCATCTCTCTCTCTCTCTCTCTCTCCATATTTGAGCGATCTCCATTTTCCTTGTAACTCTAACAACTAGTATTAGAATGGGATGGAGTCTCTAGCTAGCACTACCAACATACATCTTCAAAATCTCTATTTTTTATGAGAGTTGATATGCATGAAGAGGTCAAAAAATTCTTGAGCGAGCCCTTGCGAGATCAATTTGCTTCATTTATTGATTTGAGGCTATTTTGAGCTTCATTTTTGACTTGTAATAATTGTTGCATAGGTTGTTTTGTCTTTTAATGCAAATTTAAATAGATTATTTAGAAACTACAAGATAGATCAAGAGTTATAGTGTCCATTATAGAGACAATGTATATAGGTTATTAAACATGATAGACTATCAAGAAGTTTCAGGTTACAAGCTATTGCCATAGATTGCAGAATACAGGTTCCATAGTTTTGGAGTTTATTGTTGTTATTTTATGCGAAAGGTGTTACTAGAGGAGAGACTCTAATGTATATGATATAGCAATTCTTGAGCTACATATATTGTCATACTGTCCATACATATTTGCTTGTGAATAAGCAAAAACATAGTTCCTTAATGTATTACACTAGTATCAAGGAGATCATTCTTTTGATGTACTTCTGAACAGTTATATCTGTAAGGAAGCATTGATGCTATAATACCATATTTTAACTATATGTAGTGACTTCTATAGTATTTTGATGGGAGTATATACATTATTGTTAAACATTGGCTCATTTTCTATATTCTCTTAGTTTTGGTTATATTGAGAAAGTGCTCTAAAAAGTGTGCTAGTTTTGCGGTGTATTTTATTGATTTTCTTACTGTTGCTTGACAGTTAGTTGTTATTTTGAACAAATGGTTTTATAATCTACAATGGATAGGGAACTGTATAACATCAGAAAGTTTGATGGTACTAACTTTAGTTGTGAAAGGAGCAAATCTAAGATATCCTTATTTAGAAAAGCAATGAAAGCACATAAGTGCCAAATATGCAAAACCAACAAATATGTTTGAAGATGATTAGTTAGATCTTGATATACTAGTCAAATCCATTATTAGGTTGGACTTGGTAGAATCTATGTATTTCATGATTATGAATGAGACCAATACACATGACTTATGGAAGAAGCTACATGATATTTATGAGAAAGAAACTCCATCTAACAAGGTGTATCTCATGAGCAAGCTGTTTGAGTTGCAAATGAAGAAGAGCTCTATAATTGCCTCCCATTGAATTCAGTGAGATGCAATCTCAAAAGTTGAAGTTTGAAGATGAGGTTAAGGCAATCTTTTTGCTATACTCCTCGCCTACAACATGGGATATCTTTAGAACAATAATTAATAATTCAGCTCTAGATAACACCATATTGGGGAATATGGGAAATTCCCATAAGTTTGGGACACGTGATCAAATCTTTGGATTTGTCATAACTTGAACACTATAACTCCAAATCAAGTGCTCTATATCTCAATAGATTCCATTTTCCAAGCGCTTTCCAATGATAGGTCCATCCTATGGTTTTGAGAAACTTATGAGCATGTTATTTGGGTACCACCTTTTTAGTATTCAAAAAATGGGAATTCCCAAACTCACTAATATTGTGTTAGATGGTTAATTGAAGTGTAATGACATTGTGGATATTTTGTTGACTGAAGAGATACGTAGGAAACCATGAACCAAGGGATAAATGGTTAGGCATTGGCAACTCAAGAAGAAAGATGCAAAAAATAAAAGAAAGGCAAAAATTAGGACCTTGGGCATGGTCACACAACAAAACCAAGTCCAAGAAAGACATTGAATGCTTCCATTGTGGTAAAATAGGTCATATTAAGGACTATCACAAATGGAAGAAATAGTGAAAAAAAAGAAAAAGGCAAAGATTAAAGAAATGAATGTAGTGATTAGATTCTTGATTCTAGCATATCTTTTCATATGACTTCTCATAAGGAGTGATTCTATTTATATGACAATAGTAGTAGATGTGGATCACTCCTCATAAGAGTGAGTCTATTCATATGACAATAGCAATAGATGTGGATAAGTCTTGTTTTCAAAAAATTTTGGCACTTTAGAAAATTAGTTAGGCAAGAGACTTAAGTGTCTCAGAATTGAAAATGGTGGAGAATATGTCTCTCATGAGTTTAGAAATTTTTGTGAAGTATGTAGGATAAAAAGGGATCTCACTACACCAAGTAATCCTACCCAAAATGGTATTATTGACCATAAGAATAGGACGATAAATAAAAAGGATGTTGAGTATGGTATCTAATGCTAGTTTTACTCAAGGATTTTCGGTTGAGGCTATGGCGACGATGTACATTTGATAAACACGTCGCCTAATGCTACTTTGAATGGTGGAATTTTGGAAAAGGCATGGTTAGACATGAAGCCCTCTTATGCTTCACTTTAGTATTAGAGCACACAATAATAATCTACTAACAAATATGAATGCAAACAATGTAGTATAACTTTTGGTTTCAATAAGTGAGGAAACCAAACAATATACCCTTGGGACTAAAATGATTAGTTGATCCCAACAAAACTTCTAGAAATTCTTGTTGTTAATTCTTGAATGCAAAACTCAACTTCCATCCTAAAGGTTGCTTTTTCTTTGCTCACTTTTTAAAAAGAATTTTGTATGGTTTATTTTCTTGGGCTAATGGATTGTGAGGCTAAGACTTATTAATTGTTTTGTATGTATTTAAATATGCCAGACCTTTCTAAGGTTCTAGCCTTGAATTAATGAAAAATCATTGTGTTCCTACTAAAACATGAAGCTCATTTGGTTTATTGTTTAATAATGAAAGAGTTGTCTAGATCTATAGATTCCAAGTTAATGGAAAGTTTTCTTTAGCTAGCTTACTATTCAAAACGTTGTTGGGGTCTAAGTTAATAATTTGGTTTTCCATTTAAAAGTCACTACCACAAAATTTGACTAACCTGAGGTGTTAATGAATATCGATAAAAACTTTAGAAACAAAACTTGGATTTGTTGACTAAAGGTCCATTGATGCACCTTGAGTTGTTGAGGATGGGTCCCAAAGCACCTATCCATATGATCATGATGCTTATGCATGGTTGAGAGCTAGCATGGAAAACAAAAACCCTCAAAAAGAAAATAATGTATATTTATAGAAACCTATATGGGGAAATATGATGTGAAGGTGTTTTTTTCCTTTTGCATGTGATCAAGGCTTTAGATCTTGAAAACAAAGCCTTTATAGATAAGTTTAAGAGGGGATTAAGGTCAAGCTTTAAAGGAGGGAGAAAAGTAATAATCAAACCCCTCTTGTCTCTAATTAGAAAAGACTGCCAAGAAAATAATAATAATAACAATAAAGCTTTACAAAGCTTAGTTATTGAGTTTTGTCTACTCACTACCTCATTAAGAGCGAGGTCACACCTAGGTCTGTGTGGTTGTAGAAGTTGGTGCAACCAACGTGTGGTCATGGCGCCACGACTCCATCTTGTAGATTTTGGGACTTGGTGTGGTCTTCTAGGCCACTCCAAAAATGGAGTGACTTGGGGTGCCTAAGGAACTTGATCGCCACGTGGTGGTGGTCAAGTGGCTACTTCTTTGCACTAGCAAAAGGGGTTCCTTTTCACCCCCTTTTGCTCTTGCTTCCTCAGGACCTTTGGCCTATTTGACTATCTCACAAAGAGAGAGAGTGTGTGCGTAACATGCCCGCTTGTCCGCTTGTGGGACACGTCTTAGCAACCCATCGGGAGGAGGGTCTAGAAGGCTCTACCAGGCACTCCCAAGGAATGACACAAGGTTTGCGATCTAGGTCTTCCCGAGTCTGCCTCGAGTGAAAGTGTCTGGCCGTTCCCACTTGGGATCAACCTCATGTTAGGGTTCCTTTCCTATCAGCAAAGTCTCTAGGAAGAAGCTAGCGTCGAGCTCTAGATGTACCACTTTGCGTAGGAACAACAGAGTCGAAGCGGATTCATGCTGCACTTGGTTCATGGAGAATGGAAAATGAGAGGGATGCGAAGCTCAACCTCTCTGCCATATGGCATAGTCCCATCCCTTTCCCCTAAAACAGAATAAACCGGGATTCTACATCTACTGACACTAGGTCTTCATAGTCTTATTATCTCATCATTTGAGAAAAGTTCCCATCTAACCACGACCACCCTTCCGTAGGACAGACCCAAGTCATGTCCACCACACTTTCCTTAGTTTTCTTTAGTTATCTAATTACCTACCACATTATGTTTTGACATGCAAAAACAACTTCCTTAATTAGTCAAATTAATCAAGGGTTCTTTCACGCAACTTAGGCACTGAGACAAAAACAATGACAAGCAAATTCCTTTTTCTCCAATATCTCCTCTTTATTTATCAAAATCTTGGAGTACATCCAATATCATGCCCAAAGGCTATCCAAGCAATCTACAGGATTGCTACTCCAAGTTCCGCTCGTTGACTAGTACACGGGCCTTGAGATCCCATCTCGAGTCACGTCGGCCTCTTGGGCGGGATCTGGAGGCAAGGGATTTACAGCCAGAGCCTCCCCTGGAACCCAAGCGTCCTCCCGCTCCAAGCAGCACCCACGGAGAGACCTCTCGCGGTGGGCTAGATCCATATACCCGGCGCGGCTAACAATCCCCTTGGATAGGGCCAGGCAGACAGTCGGAGGTAACTGTTCCTGCCTCTCCCTCTAGGATTTCAACCTGAAGCATTAAGTGTTTTCCTTGAATTAGTTCCTTGAGAAAAGAGATCAAATAATGTACCTAAGTACAAGCACGAACATTTCGGAGGACGTTTGTACGACCGACTGCTAAGGTGTGACTCCTTTTTTCCCAGATGCTCCCAGCATCCGATCTTGGGTCTTTTCACGACTTGGCGAGATCCCAATAATCTCAAACAAGATTACGCAAGTAAATGGTCTTGGTAAGTTAACTTATTTTTGACTTGCCCTTTTCCCTTGGGTTTTACCTTAGGGTATCTTAATCCCTAACTCAAGCATTAGCTGGCCAGTCAAGGCAATGGACATGCCTTATTCGCAACCCAACCAAGGGTCTTTTAATCTTCTAGTTCCAACCAAGCTCAGTTAACACACATGGCAACACATGATTCTTCATTTAGACCTTCAAGATGCAGTCTAGATGCATGCGATCCTTCCAATTCTCTTAGTGCGGTTCTATGCAAGATTTCCCAATCAGCCTTATCCATCATGCACATGGTGCGTTTAGTATAGTTGTACCTCCTAAACGACTTTTATCACTCTTCATTCCTGGCAACGAGTACTTATTTCTAATGCACCGGATCACATGTGACTTGCGTATATGAAAGTCTAGGGTTTTGTCCAACGGTGCAAGTGTATCTCATGAACAAAAACTAACATTTCATGTGTTTCTTTTAACCATGATTGCGAAACATGAATTCTAAATGACTATTCACGCACTAAACTGGTTAAAAAGCTATCATTTTATGTGAAGTAAGGCGATAACCTTATCATTTTATGTGTGTAAAAGCTATCATTTCATGCATATAATCTTATGCGAATTCCAAACTCTACCGTTTTGCGCATGCAACTTAGTTTTTAGAGTAAACAGAACCCTAAGACTCGTTCTTATTCCATGCACGTCACCAACCCTTTCATCTCTTCCACGAGAAATAATACCTAATTAATTTTAAAGCTTAGAACCTGGGCTTGATTCATGTTTGCTGCGTTGGTCACTCCACTCACCTCTCCAGCATTACTGGTGGCTTTGGCTCCTACACTTTCCGCGACTTTCTTCTTGGGAGTCATTTGCCTTGCGGAGATTGGATAGTCCGGACCTTAACGGTTTTCAGGGAGATTGGATAGTCCAGACCTTAATAGTTTTTGGGTCGACACGTTTGAGCAGGAAAGACCATTGGATGGGGTCCTTCACCGAGAGGGTGGTTTGAGTGTGGCTCCTTGCAGTTACTCACCAACTCTCACTCCCTCTCCTTCTTTCTCTCTCTCTCTCTCTTCTTCTTCTTTTTCTCCTCTTCTCCTTCTTCTCTTCCTCTCCTCTTCCTCTCCTCTTCCTCTTCTTCTTCTTTTCTCTTATTCTCCTACTCTCTCTCTCTCTCTCCTTCTCTTCTTCTCCTTCTCCCTCTCCCACTTCTTTTCTCCTTCTTCTCCTTCCCTCTCTTTCTCTTCCTCTTCTCTTCTTTTCTCCTTCTACTCTTCTTCTTCTACTACTTCTCTCCTCTCTCCTTCTACCTCTTCTTCTTCTTCTTCTTCTACCTCTCTCCTTCTCCTTCTCCTTCTCCTCTCCTCTCTTCTACCCCTTTCTTTTTCCTTCTTCTTCTACTTCTCTCTCTCCTTCTCTTCCCTCCTTCTCTCCTTCTCTCCTTCTCTCCTTCTCTCCCTCTTCTTCTCTTCTCTCTCCCACTCCTTCTCCTTCTCTCCCTTTTCTTCCCTTCTCTCTCCCACTCCTTCTTCTTCTCTCTCCTCACTCCTTCTTCTTCTCTCCTTCTCCTTCTCTCACTCTTCTTCTCTCTCCTCACTCCTTCTCTCCTTCTCCTTCTCTCCCTCTTCTTCTCTTCTCTCTCCCTCTACTTCCTCCTTCTCTCCCACTTCTTCCCTTCTCTCTCCCACTCCTTCTTCTTCTCTCCTCCTTCTCTCCCTCTCCCTCTCCCTCCTCTTCTCTCTCTCCCTCCTTCTTTCTCTTCTCTCCTTCTCCTTCTCTCCCTCTTCCTCCTCTTCTCTCTCTCCCTCCTTCTTTCTCTTCCCACTTCTTCCCTTCTCTCTCCCACTCCTTCTTCTTCTCTCCTCCTTCTCTCCCTCTTCCTCCTCTTCTCTCTCTCCCTCCTTCTTTCTCTTCCCACTTCCTCACCTTCTTTTTCTCCCTCACACGTCAGGCACACAATTCACGGGCAGCAAGTATAGTCGTACCACTTGCTTGGACATTCTAGTTTAGACAAGTCTGCATAGCCCGTGAGGGGTACTGTTGGTTGAGAGTATCTTCATCCACCCAGGTGGCATCCTCTTCGGGATAATCTTTCCACTGAATGAGGTATTCTCTCAAGGTCCTTGACCTCAAATGCCTCTCCCTGACATCTAGGACTCTATCGGGCCAGAGCTCAAGGACTTCTTGGCTAGGCATTACAATTTGCTGATCGTCAAGTACATGATTTGGATTAGGTAGATACTTTTTCAATAGGCTAACGTGGAATACATTTTGAACCTTTAGGGTTGCGGGCAGCTGTAGCCTGTAAGCATTAGGTCCTAGGCACTTAATGATCCTATAAGGTCCACAATACCTTGGACTTAGCTTCCTGTATTCTCTCAAGGACAGTGAGCTCTTATTAGGGCGTACGCGGATGAAGACCATATCGCCTTCAACGAAGGATCTGTCTTGCTGTTTCAAGTCCGCGTAAGCCTTCTGTTTATCCTTGGCAGCTTGGATGTCTTGTCTTATTGATTTGATTTGGTCATCCATGTCTTCCAGCATCTGCCTTGAAGCTTCTACCCTCAAAGTTGGATCTGAGAAGCTCAAAGGGGTATGACAATCATGCCCATATAATGCTTGGAAAGGGGTCATCTGAATACTCTGTTGGCAAGAAGCATTGTAGGCAAACTCAACCAGTGGCAAATATTGAATCCACTTTTTGGGTTTGCGTCATAGCAGTATGCCCTAAGCATATCTTCAATGACTTAATTGAATCATTCTGTTTGACCATCAGTTTGGGGATGGTAAGCTGTACTGAAATAGAGTTGAGTCCCAATAGCCTCAAAGATAGCCCTCCAGAAGTGTGATGTGAAGAGAGAGTCATGATCATCACTAATGATTCTTCTAGGTAACCCATGCAGTTTAAATATTTCCTTGATGAATAATCTTGTGATGTTTGAGGCTTTATAGTTTGTCTTGACAGGGATGAGATGCGCAACCTTGGTGAGCATATCTTGTGATGTCTGAGGCTTTATAGTTTGTCTTGACATGGATGAGATATGCAACCTTGGTGAGCATATATACTACAACCATAATAGAGTTGTATCCTCCCTGAACTTGGGGTAGGCCAACAATGAAGTCCATACTAATGAACTCCCATTTCATTTGGGGAATGTCAAGTGCTTGCAATTTCCCTGGCATTTTGACATGTTCTGCCTTAATGCGTTGACAAGACAAAAATTCTGTGACATATTTGAGAACGTCACCCTTGAGCCTATCCCAATAATAGCTCTTTCTGACTGCATTAAGGGTTTTGGCATAGCCAGGATGCCTTGAGAAAAAGGAGTCATGGGCTTCCCAAAGTATCTTCTGCTTGAGAGTTTGGCTTGCAGGGATACATAATCTTGTCCTAAAGTAGACAAGTTCACACTGATAGAGAATTCTTGATACTTCATCTTTAGCTTCGGGTCTTGATCCTTGATGGGGATCTCCCTTAGCAATTTCTGATAGACTGTGTCATGACATGCCTCTTCTTTAGCTAGCTCAAGAATTGGGTTGTTTGGCATTGATACCTTTGTGGCTAGTGACCTTGCTGTTGATGGATCTTGCAAAATAAGAGAGTTTAGAAATGCCTTGCCACTGAGTGCATCGGCAACTACATTTTCTTTTCCAAGCCTATATTTGATTTCAAAATCATATTCCTCCAACACTTTGATCCATCGACGTTGTCTCATATTGAGCTCATTCTAGGTGAAGATCCATTTAAGACTCTTGTGGTCCGTCACTAAGGAAAATTTGTTACCTAGTAAGTAATGTCTCCAAAGTTTGAGAGCATGGATGATAGCCAAGAGCTCCAGATCGTGGGTAGCATAATTCCTTTCATGGCTCTTCAATTTCCTTAAAGAGTATGCTACGGGATGACCTTCTTGCATAAGCACACATCCTAAGGCAAGTGCGCTAGCATCAGTTACCACTTCAAACTCCTTACTAAGATCAGGAAGTCTCAGGATGGGTGTTTATATTAAGCTTTGCTTTAGTTTGTCAAAGCTGGTCTGTTCGACAGGTGACCATACAATTGCTACTTGCTTCTTTAGTAGATCAGTCAAGGGCGCTGCAATCAAAGCATAATCTTTGATGAAGATCCTGTACCATCTTGTCAATCCAAGAAAGCTATGTATTTCTTTGACAGAAGTTGGTGTTGGCCATTCCAGAAGAGCAGTGTGGACCGTTGCCCTCTCAATGTCAGCATCCATGGATGGATCTTCTTCATCACCCAGCTCCTTGTTGGAAACACTGGAGGTTCTCCCTCTAGCCATGACGGTGGTTCCCTGGCCATGGGTGGCTCCATGGAATTGCCCTTGGCGATGTCCTCTGCTAAGCTTGGGACACTGCCTCTTGAAGTGTCCGGGCTCGTTGCAATGGAAGCAACATAGATTGTGGTCATTACCTTGTGTAGGGACAAAGTTGTTGACAGCATTGGCCCTAGATTTCTTCCTTTGGCCCGGATTTTGACCCTGCGCTCTCTTAGTCTGAGCCTTGGACATACCCTTGTTTTGATCTCTGTAAGGCCAAGTCCTATTGTTCCTTGGTTTGGCGGCATGCACCTCCTATATTATTCGTGCAGCTCGAATGAGTGCGTCCTGTAGGTCCGTTGGACGCATTGATTCCAAGCGGGTGTTTATGGGTGGATTTAACCCATCACAAAACTTTGACACATGTTGTGTCATATCCATTGGAGGCGCGTACTTTAAAAGAGAAACAAACTTTGAATAATATGCATCAAGGGATAGTCCAAGCTGCTTCAATTCATAGAATTCATTCATCTTTTGTGTGCGGTAGGCAGGTGGCAGATACCTTCCTCGCACAGCTTCTTTAAGCTTCTCCCAAGTGACTGACCCTTCCGAGATTGCTTGGTCTCTGCACCACTGTTTCCACCAAAGTCTCGCTTCGCATGTAAGCTTAAGTTTGGCGAGCATGGCTTGGTTAGCAGGTGCAGTTCCAGCTGCCTCAAAGTAGTCCTCCATGGACTCAATCCAGATCTCGGCATCGGCTTGAACAGTCCTTCCCTTGCCATCAAACTCAGGTGGCTTAATTTGTTTAAGGAGGAACTTCTTCTCTTGAATCACAGCTAAACTTAGTGCAAGAGCCAGACTTGGAACCTGCGCTTGGGGTTGCGTCTGGACTATAAGATTCTTTATGTTAAAAACTTATCAAACGTTTCCCTTATTACGTTAATATGACTAGCACAGCTCTTAACCAAGTGACTTAATCACTTAACACCTTTGCCAACATTTATAATCAAGATAGACAATAGTAAAAAGTCTTATTTATTTCTAAAGGCATAACCCTTTGTGTACATTTTCTTTTGGTAACGTAGGACAAGCTGATTGATACATCAGTTTGGGGAAAATAGGATTGTGTTACAATCGACTAGAGGGACTGAGTAATAATATGGAGTGGGGTCGTAGATTTTCAAGAAATGATAAGTCATAGGAAGCTCGAAGTATCCCTTCCTTTGATACCCGTTCTTCTCTTAGCACCCTAGCACTTTGATTCTGTTGGTAGGGATCACCCGAGTCACTTCTTCATACACATACTTGTTCTGCTTGACTTGCCGACCGCCAACATGCAGGGTTGCGTTTGTGTGAGCTTCGACAAAGATGAACAGCTTCACAATCTTTAAATCCTCCATCCACTTGATTCTCTTCAAGTTGGTCTGAAGGTACGCAAGTCGGTGGGATGCTATGTAGTATATTCCTGATTCTCCCGTCCATCTCCGTTCCTCATACAGGGGTGAAGGATTATAGATGCGGTCTAGAATATTCATCATGTTTTTTCATGAAGGAGACGACCCTTGATTTTGGGAATAGATCATTGAGGGCCAAACACAACTGCAAGGAAGCTTTGGACCAAGGCGAGGTGCGAGATTTGTTGTCTTTAGAGAATGGAGTTGAGTTAGATTTGGTAGGCATGGACATGTTGGAATTGAGATTGCCTATTGCCATTGGATACATGCATGTGTATGATTACATATGCAACATGGATGAACAAATGTTTCATGATGCAAGCCAATCAATTGTAGCTTGTTGACACTTTGATTGAGTTTTTTTATGAGTAGGAGAATAAACATAAGTACATTTGTCTTTCTATGGTTGCTTCACATGCATTGACTCATCAAAGAGAAACTATTCCAGCCATTGAAGAAGAATAAACTATTTATAATTGCAAGGCTAAAATTAAATTCATATTAACTACTGGTGAGTGGATAAAAAATAGTGTGAAAACAAGGATGCGGACAAACTATCTATAGATCAAAGTCATCCCTCATTATGTTGGTATATTGCATGAGACTATTTTATCAACTCACCCTCCCTGCATTGGCTAGACATGAATATCTCATCATCCCAGCCGAAGTGGTATAGATGGGGATTGTCAACAAGGGGATCATGCAGATCCACATTTTAATGCCTTCCACATCCTCCTCATCATGGTCTATCAAAATATTGTATAGGATGCAACGTGCATTTATAATATTTGGCAAGGAATGCAAGTTAGGGTTTTGAATGGTTTTCCAAGGTAAAGCCATGATCACTTGAGCTTGTCGAATGCACGCTCCACCACGATCCTGTTGGAGGATTGCATGCAATTGTAGTTTTGTATGAAATCATCAGTGAGCTCATCCCATTGAAAATGTGTTATCAAACATGGGAGAAGAGGTTAGCCACCATTACCAACAATGTACTCCCTTATTCTTAGATATCCAAATTCAAATGGAGCACCAATTACTCTTCTTTGGATGTGGCAAAGCTTGAAGAAGGTGGAGTTTCTCAAAACTCTTGTGTCATGTGTAGAGCCTGGCCAACCAATGTTGACATTCGAAAAATACATACTTGCATCCATAATTCCTTGGATAATCATGCCATAATATCCATAGAAATTGAGCCAGTCAACTCCATTCTCAAGGGGAGGCAAGTCGATTGCATCAATCCCCCCACAGTATGTCACTAAATTGATTGCTTATTACGCATTCTCTATTTAATAAATTCATGTAGAAAAACGATCTCAAAAAACGGGCTGCGTGGTTTATCGGAAACAACGAGATCTACAACTTTCGTGTTGGATGTTTTTTCATCCAAACAACGCACAAAGAGATATCTCGAAATTAGTGTTGCAGAGTGGAACAACCACATCTTGCATGAAGAATAACTCAACTCTCTCTCCAAGAAGAGAAGCTCTTGAAAGCCTATAAAAGAGGAGGCTCTCTTTGGGTGAGAGGGAGGGAGGGTGAAGGAAGCATTACTTTGCAAGTTCCAAGAGGAGAAGAGAAGATACAAGTGCTGCGAAAGCCCTGCTAAAATCAAGTGCTGCAGAAGCCCTGCTGAAATCAAGCTCCAAGAGGAGAAGAGAAGGTGCAAGTGTTGCGGAAGCTCTGCTGAAATCAAGTTCCAAGAGGAGAAGAGAAGGTGCAAGTGTTGTGGAAGCTCTGTTGAAATCAAGCGCCAAGAGGAGAGCCCTACACATATTGTATAGGAGAGGAGGAGACTCAAGAAGGATCAAAAGGTGCCAACTTCCAAGTTGTGCAAGTGTTAGCTGGTTGTATACCGTGCAAGGAACTGTGATCTTGTTTCCAAGATCTACAAGTAAGAACTGGCTTATGTGTAACGGAGGAGCTTGCTCCTTGTCAATAATATAACTCCACAAGGGGGGGGATTGGCCCATCTTCCAGTCCCTAGTGTGTTGCCAATTTCTCTACCTCTCTCTCTACATCTTTCTTTTCTCTCATCTATTCTCCCTCTGTGCCAACATAATATTCGCCATATATATTTTAAGTATATAAGAAAGTTGAGTGTGTATCTCAGATTTTATAACAGTGGTATCGGAGCAGGTCTCTTTGCTTTTCTCAAAGTAAACTGATCCTTGCAAGAAGAAGGTAAAGATGGCAAATGATGAAGCACCTATAAGAGAGCAATTACATGCTCAATTGACAGAGTATCATAGGTTGTTGGAGATTCCCAAAGTATGTCAATTGATTGACAGCTTAAGGGCAAGGGAAGAAGCTACTTATGAAGGACCAAATCCTCCAAAAGATGGTGATATTGGAGGAAACACCATTGCACCAATTGATGGCAAAGATGCAAAGCATCCAATTGGTGAGAAGCTTCCTAGAAAGAAGAAGGATTCTCGGGTCAAGAAGAGTAAAAAGACCTCATCTTGAGTGAGGCAGATAAGGAGGGAGTCATCTCCCTCAGCAACCAGCTACTCCCATGATTACTCAAGTTCCTCCTCTTCCTCATCTTCTAGTTTCTACTCTCTTGGTTCTAAGTCTCTTGCAATCCACAAACGGACAAAGAGGTTAACAAGAAGAAGCACAAGTATCTCTCACCCACCCTCTGAGATACAAAAGTACAAAGAGGAAGGAAGGTGCTTTCTTTGTGGTGAGTTAGGGCATATGAAGCCTGATTGTCCTCACAAAAGGAAGGAAGCAAATGTGGCTAAAAATCCTCCTCTGCCATCCTCAAATTCTATTCTGGATGTGCAAGCTAACACTCATTCAAATGAGAAGGAAAGACAACTCTTAAAGGGTTGGGGGACACTCAACAATCAACGAGTTTTGATACTCTTTGATCCACGGTCCACAGATAATTTTGTGTCAACAGATGTTGTTGAAAGGCTACAAATTCCATCGGATTGATTGGGAACACCAATTGGATCAAGTTCAGCATTTGAAGGACTTACAACCAATTCTACCCCTATTCAAGGAAAGTTGAATCTTAGAATTGGGGATTACCGCGACCAAGAATCTTTTCTACTTGCACCCATAGGTAATTGTGATGTTATCTTAAGCATGCCTTGGCATTACAAGATTAGACCTCTTCCCGATTTTGTTAAGAAGACCCTTGCATTTCAATTCAAGGATTGGAACATAGTATGCATTGCTGATGCTGGAGATTGGCCTGTGCCAATGGTTAGTCATGTTAGCATTTTTAAAGAAATGAAGAAAGCTATTTCTGCGTACATGATTTTTGTGAGAGAGTCAAAAGAAACTAATGATTCAAGGGCACTTGTTGCCTCTAATGAACACACAATACCAACTAATACTTCTAAGTCTCAAACTTTAAAAGAACCCCTCTCTTTAATTGATCAAGCTAGACATGATTTTGTTAAACAATATGAAGATTGTTTTAGTGATTCACTCCCAGGAGAGCTACCTCCTAAGCGCCCGAAAGATCACACAATTGATCTTATCCTAGGCAGTTCACCACCTAACCAACCGCCTTACCGAGTAAGTGCAAGTCAGCAAGAGGAGATCCTAACACAAGTAAACAAATTGTTGGAAAAAGGGTTAGTTCAACCTAGCTCTTCTCCATACTACTCTCCAGTCTTACTTGTTCAAAAGAAAGACAATTCTTTCCGTATGTGCATAGACTATAGATGTTTGAACAAGATCACAATCAAGAATCGTTTTCCTATCCCAAGGATAGATGATATCTTGGATAAGTTGCAAGGGGCTAGTATCTTTAGTCGCATTGATCTCAAGAGTGGCTATCACCAGATATGGATAGCACCTGAAGATGTTCATAAGATAGCTTTTTGTATGACATTTGGACTATACGAGTTCTTAGTCATGTCATTTGGTTTGACTAATGCACCCGCCACATTCAATCGAATGATGGAGAAATTTTTTAGACCTCACTCAAAGTTCACAGGTGTCTTCCTTGATGACATTTTCATATTTTCACTGTTTGAAGAAGAGCATAGAAAACATATATCTATTGTTTTTCAAGAGCTTCACAAGCATAGACTACATGTCAATGCTAAGAAGAGTGATTTTTTTTCTTTCGGAAATTCATTACTTAGCCCATATTGCTTCTCACAATTTGGTGAGAATGGATCCTGAGAAGATTAGAGCCATTGTTGAAAGGCCTACACCTACTTCTATACATGAAGTTAGAAGTTTCTTGGGCCTATGTTCATACTATAGGAGGTTCATACGAGGTTTTGTGTATATTGCATCTCCTCTACACATGACCTTACTAAGAAGCGAATGCCTTTTTGTTGGGGATCAAGGCAACGACAAGCCTTTGAAAAAATTAAGTTTCTTGTGACTCAAGAACCAGTTCTCATAGTTTCGGATCTTTAAAAACCTTTTGAAGTTCACTGCGATGCTTCTGGGGATTGCATTGGAGCTGTGCTTAACCAAGAGCATCATGTAGTAGCATTTGAGAGCCGACGCCTCAAGGACCATGAGCTACATGCTCCAGTATATGAGAAAGAGCTTATGGCGGTGGTACATGCTCTTCAAATGCTCTATCACGGTGACCTCGAGTGAATGTAATCACAAATGTTTACCATAACGAGTTCATGGATTTACCAAAAATGTATGCAACTGATTTTGACTTCTCAACCATATGGGATCAGCTTAACTAAGGTCAGTTGATTAGACCTTACTCAATTCGAGATGGTTATTTGTATCATCATCAAGCAATTTGTGTAGCATTACCATTGCGACACAAGGTAATGGATGAAGCACATGCATCTCCATATGCTGGACATAGGGGTATTCTACCCATTACTCAAGCATTGGAAAGATATTTCTTTTGGCCCACTCTTAGAGTTGACATTGAAAGATATGTTCGTGAGTGCAAGATATGTGAAAAAGTAAAGTATGATAGGCATAAACCACCTGGTCTACTGAAGCCATTACCTATTCCCAATGAGCCTTGGGAAAGTATAGCCATGGACTTTATCATGGAGCTTCCTCGCACACAAGCAGGCAATGATGCAATCTGGACTATCATTGATAGATTCAGTAAGCAAGCTCACTTTATACTTGTGCGAAAGACAATCAACGCCGATCATATGGCTAAGTTATTCATCGCTCATATTTTCAAGCATCATGGCATGCCTAAGTCCATTATAAGTGATCGAGATCCCCGCATGACCAGCCTCTTTCGGCAAGCTCTCTTTGAGAACCTTGGGACAAAGTTAAAGTTTTCATCCTCTTATCATCCTCAAACGGATGGGCAGAGTGAAAGTGTATGGTAAGCCTCATTTACCACCCATTCTTCTTACGAAGGATAAGATCTTTGCAGCAGATGAGTTTGTTAGAGACATTGATACAACTTTCACTCAAGTAAAAGTTGCTATCCAAAGGACACAAGAGAAGCATAAACGCGAAGTAGATAAGCATCGTCATAAGTTAGATCTCAAATTGGGACAGTATGTTCTTCTTAAGTTTGAGAAGGCTCGCTTGAAGAAGCAAAAATGTCAAAAGAGTAAAGTGGTTAAGCTTTCTAATCTCTATTATGGCCCTTTCAAGATCACAGATAAGATAAACGATGTGACTTTTTGTTTGGATCTACCAAGTCATTGGAACATTCATAATGCTTTCCATATAAGTTTTCTATGTCCCTATATTGGAGAACCTCCAATGGAACCAATCAAGGAAGATTTACCTGACATAGAAGAAACAGAAGAGTTCCTTGTGCCTGAAAGAATTTTACACCATCAGGACAATACTCTAAGGTCAGGTAAGGTATTACGAAAGTATCTGGTTAAGTTTAAGAATTATCCCCCATTGGACGCTCAGTTTATGACTGAGAGAGAACTACAAGACTTTCCAGATCTTCTTAAGGACTATGTATCCCCTCTACAGTTGAGGTCAATTGTTTAGAAGCCAGAGGGATGTCACTAAATTAATTGCTTATTACGCATTCTCTATTTAATAAATTCATGTCAATAAATTAATGACTCACTTTTTTTTAAGTGTTGATGATGATCTAGCATGGCCATGGGACCATTTAGAGACCAGTATTCCTAGTGCATCACTTAATGGGGTGATCAGAGCACTGTGACGGGGATATCTGGTACAGGCAGTACAAGTTATGAAGGGGGAAAGAAGTGTCTGCCAAGTGTAAGAGTGTACACAAGAACCAAGGAGTTACACATAAATGAAGATGGATTGAGTTCTAAGAAGAGGAATTGCATTAGCATTGTGTTATGTATTTACGTGTACATCCAGGGACGCCTGGGAATGTTTTACTTGTGTGTAATGAGCATTGCATTCATTTGGGGTCATCCTCTCCCCTACAAGTCAAGCTTTAAGGTCATTTCTTTCATTAAGAAAGACGAGAGAGGGAATTCTCTCACTAAGAAAGACGAGAGAATGTGATCCTCTGGAAGTGAGGAGAGAAGTGATTTTCTCTCTCTAAGGTCTAAAATGACACAAGCTTTTGTGTGGAATTCGATCTTAAGGTTGAGGCCCAAGGCAATCTAGTGAATTCTCCTTATCTATGACTCAAAGTGGTTGCATGGACCACAAGTTAAGAGTACAGTTTAAAAAGCTATTTTTTGGAAATTCCATTTTAAAAATATCTCGCAATAGAAAAACGATCTCTAAAAAAGGACTCCGTGGGTTATCGAAAACAACGAGATCTACAAGTTTCGAGTTGGATGTTTTTTCATCCAAACAACGCACAAAGAGATATCTCGAAATTAGTGTTGCAGAGTGGAACAACCACATCTTGCATGAAGAACAACTCAACTCTCTCTCCAAGAAGAGAAGCTCTTGAAAGCCTATAAAAGAGGAGGCTCTCTTTGGGTGTAAGGGAGGGAGGGTGAAGGAAGCATTACTTTGCAAGTTCCAAGAGGAGAAGAGAAGGTACAAGTGCTGCGAAAGCCAAGAGGAGAAGAGAAGGTGCAAGTGTTGCGGAAGCTCTGCTGAAATCAAGTTCCAAGAGGAGAAGAGAAGGTGCAAGTGTTGTGGAAGCTCTGCTGAAATCAAGCTCCAAGAGGAGAAGAGAAGGTGCAAGTGCTACGGAAGCTCTGCTGAAATCAAGTTCCAAGAGGAGAAGAGAAGGTGCAAGTGTTGCGGAAGCTCTGCTGAAATCAAGCACCAAGAGGAGAGCCCTACACATATTGTATAGGAGAGGAGGAGACTCAAGAAGGATCAAAAGGTGCCAACTTCCAAGTTGTGCAAGTGTTAGCCGGTTGTATACCGTGCAAGGAACCGTGATCTTGTTTCCAAGATCTACAAGTAAGAACTGGCTTATGTGTAACGGAGGAGCTTGCTCATTGTCAATAATATAACTCCACAAGGGGGGGGGGGGATTGGCCCATCTTCGGCCCATCTTCCAGTCCCTAGTGTGTTGCCAATTTCTCTACCTCTCTCTCTACATCTTTCTTTTCTCTCATCTATTCTCCCTCTGTGCCAACATAATATTTGCCATATATATTTTAAGTATATAAGAAAGGCAAGTGTGTATCTTGGATTTTATAACACAGTAGTTGAGGAACAAGTGCAAAGTTTGAAACCCTCCTTCACCTCAATGTGCTTGGACTCCATTTCAAGCCAGTGTAGCAAACGCCTTCCATTTCTTCCCAAGGAAGAAGCAAAGTCATTGACAATCTTTAAAATAGTAGACCATCCACATCTAAAATGTTTAGAGACATCAATGCAACACATGCCATATGACAACCTTAGGATAGCAATGGCCACATTCCTCTTCACAGAGAATATTCTGCCAAGCACATCTTGAAGGTACAATGGACTCCTCCCTTGGTGCAGGTCATTGTGAACAAGAGAGCAATCAAGATCGAGCAACTTGATAGGAACATTAAAAACCTCTTTGAATTTGGCATCATCGCCATGTGCAAAGGAGACATAATGGTTTCACTAGTTGATTGATGGGATTGGTTTCACATAACAAGACACTAGCAGTTGTTGGAAGCAATGATGCTTGGTTTTTCCAACTATTACACACACCACAAAGATGGTCTTTATGGTTTGTAGCTGTGACCACCAAGCATCGTCACTTCCAACAACCACTTGTGTCATGATATGTGAAACTAAGCTCATTAATTATCTAGTGGAACCATTATTCTCCTTTGCATATGCCAATGATGCCAGATTTATATAGGCTTTTTGTCTTCTTATGGAATTGTTTGATCTTGTTTAAGCTATCATCTAGCATGTGTCGCATCGATTCCTCTAAACATTTTGGGGGATGGTCTACCATTTCAAAGATTGTCAATGGATTTGTTCTTTCCTTGGAAAGATATGGAAGGCATTTGCTACAGCGGCCTAAAATGGAGTCCAAGCATACTAAGGTGGTGAAGGAGGAGTTTCAAGATTTGCATACGTTCCCCAACCATTGTGGGACAACTAATGCAACCCACTTGAAGCTAGACTTTCCTAACCTTGAGAATGGAGTTGAATGGTTCAATTCCTATGGGTATTATAGCATGATTGTCCAAGAAATTGTGGATGCATGTATGCATTTTCTCAATGCCAACATTGGTTGGCCGGAAGCTCTGCATAAGACACAAGAGTTTTGAGGAGCTTCAAGTTCTTCAAGGTTTGCCATGGTCAAAGAAGATTAATTGGCACTTTGTTTGAATTCGGAGATCCAAGAATAAGGAAGTACATATTTGGCAATGGTGCGTATCCTCTTCTCTCATGGTAGGTTACACCTTTTCATCAGCAAGACAAGCTCATTGATGATTACAGGTGAAACTACACCTAGATGCATGCATGTCTTCCCACAAGGATGGTGGTGGAGCATGCATTCAACAGGCTCAAGAAATCATGGCTTTACCTTGGAAAAACCATTCAAATACTTGATATGCATTCCTTGCCCAACATTATAAATGCATGTAGTGCCGCCTACACAATATTTTGATAGACCATGATGAGGAGGATGTGGAAGGCATTGAAAATGTTGATTTGAATGAACTCCTTGTTGACAATCCCTATATGTACCACTTAAACTAGGATGACGAGATATTCATGGGCTAGCAAATGCAGGGAGGGCGAGTTGATAAGAAACAACATCATGGAGTATGCCAACATAATTGGGGATGACTTTGATCTATAGATAGTTTGTCCACATTTGTGTTTTTATATCCACTCACCAATACTTAATATGAAGTTACTTCTAGTCTCACAATTATAAATAGTTTGTTCTTCTTCAATGATGGAAATACTTTCACTTTGATGATTCAATACCTATGATGTTGATTGCAAATTTCTTTGGTATATCCATGACACTAACATATACCTACTCTCTAGAATTGTATTTATCTTGGCTTTCCCTTCCATGGTGAAAAGTCCATCCAACAAAAGACATGTTAATTTCTATAAAGCATGAATTTGAGGTCTGTAAATGGTGCATGTAGTACAACAAAGGCAACGTTGATAGAAGAGAAATGTCATCTTCAATGTTGAACGATGGCATGTTCTTTGGCCTTAACACTATAGCTTCTATTTGCACATGGCACCATAAAAGATTTATATCATGCACAACATGTTCTAATGCCTACCTTCACATATATATTGCTATTCAAAATTAACTCCATCTTGAACTCGTTATCATCCCCTTCTCTACTCCTAAGGTTATGAAATATTTTATTGTGATATTGCCACACTTTCACTATATGGCTTTAAATAACCAACCTATGAAGCTACTATCAAGTCATGAACATGTAGCCTTCTTCACATTATTGTCTCTTAAAATAAGAGTATGCTCATTGAATTGAGGATTGAGATATGACCATAATAAAGAGGTATGTAGAATTGATAAAATGACATAGAATTACTTCTTGAGATGCCCCATCTATATGAGATACGAGGGAGCCACCATTGGTTATATGGACATATTTGGAACTACTTTCATAATTGTCATGAATGTGAATACCCTATTTTCATGGGTTTATAGTAAATTTTACATTTCCTCAATATGCACCTCTTTTAGCTTCTTTAATAACTTATTACAAAGTGGTTGCTACTCTATTTTCCTTGCCCATTCCACCACTCAGGTGAGAAGACAAACTTCACCTCCTTTGGAATTCAAAAAATTTAAGCCTCCTTGTAAGAAGGTTGAGGTTTGATGTAAGAAAGTTGGCATACATGATGAAATGCAATGGAAATGTACTCATCTTTGCACTAAGATTAGGATGAAACTTGGTGTGGGCATTTTGGTAATGTTGTAGAGAATATCTTGAATTTTGCTAGTCTTAACAAATAATTTCTAAATTTCAAAATTAGTTGCCAGCTTGTACTGAGTTTGTAGTCCTTTCATTTGTTGTATATATATATATTTTTGAATGCCTCAAACACTTTCCTACTTCATTGTTACAAATTCAATATCTCAATCCTTTTCATGTCATCACCCAATGATTTATTTCACAAACTATTGGAATATCAAATAATTGTATTACATAACTAAGTACTTATCTAGGCCTACATAAAACTACTTGTAAGATATGGAGAATTCATGCAATTATTCCAATTCATTGAAGATAATTGTGAAAGGTGAAAGTGAGCCCATAAATCTGTCATAACTTGAGCATGTAATCTATTTCCATTCATGAGAAACTTTCATGATCCATGTGGGAGGCTAAAACATGCTTGTGTGGTCCAATTGCATTAAACCATCTTCCTAATGAATGTCATCAACTAACATGATAGAAGTAGTACTATGTATGCACAAACATGGGGAATAAACTTCATAAAAGAGCTACATTATAAGGTGTGCAAGGTAGATGTAGCCAATCCAAATGTGAGTAATTTTATTTTTCAATTGTAGCCATAGTTGAAATATGCACTATCAACCTTCTACAAAAGAAAATATTCGGTACAATTTTCTTTCACTTCCAATTTTAGTGTCTCATATATAAAGGTGCAATGCCATTGACACCAAACCATGCTATTTCTATCATGTCTGTCAATAAACTCATAAAGTAGGAGAGCCTTATATCTTGCACAACTACTCCTTAAGTAGTGAAATGGAGTTTTCTTCTTTTATGAAGATAATGAACTCTTTAAGGTGCTAAATTACAAATTTTTCCTATAAGTGGAGGACTAAGAATTCCTGGGTTAAGAGGGCATACAATAACTTTGCAATTAATACTATGAAACATCATGAAGACCCTTTTGATGCAACTAGACAAATAAACAATTGGATGTAAGCATTCTCAACCTCCAAGTCTTGTAGCAAAAAGTGAAGAACAATTGCTGAGCTACATGTGAAAAAAATTCTATTTGTGAAATTTTTACTCTCCTTGGGTTATCTTTTGAGGGGGCCACAAAATCATTCATGTTACACACAAAGAGAGGTGTTTCTAGAAAAGCTTCCTCCATTAACTCTCATTTATACTGTTAGGTCCCTTACAAGTTCAAAAGTAGACTAAAAACCTTTTGAGTTTCTTGTTCATTCCATAATTGCCATGAATGTAGTAGCATCTTTTCATAGGTTAATAGTAAATTTTTAGTTTCGTCCATATGCACTTATTAGCTTCTTCAAAAACCTACGAACAAACTTACAAGTTTCATTTATTTTATCCCAAATGGCAAAACAAGATTTAACTTGAACGAATATTTTCAATTTGTATAGCTCTTCATTGATGGTATCCCTTTCTTCAAGCAACACTGATTTCTATCCAATGATATGATGCAAACCATAGAATGGCAGCTATGCATGAAACATTGAAATCCTTCCAACTTACATAAGTTCAAACATGAATGGCCTTCTCTATGAAAAATGGAGCAAAAGTATTGCACCCAACTTTGTCCTCCTCCCCTTTGATTTGACTACCATTTGTATGTGCTTGGATATTTTTAAAAGTGACAAGATTTTGCTTGAGTAATGGTCACCCTTCTTATACTCATCTATGATTACATGAACTAATTCTTCTATTTTCAAAATTAATATGTAGGAAAAAGATGAGAGGGAAATAGGAAAAGGTGTAGTTTAGTGGGCAAGCCTAGGCATTTTGCCAATCTTTGGTATTCATAGCTAGTAGCACATAGACTCACACACACAAACATACACATGCATGCACACACACATGCACGCACATGCACGCACGCGCGCGCGCGCGCACACACACACACACACACACACACGCACGCACGCACGCACGCACGCATGCACATGCACACGCACATGCACAGAATGAAAAGGTGCAATTCAGTGGCAAGCCTAGGCATTTTGCCAATCTTTGGTATTCATGGCTAGTAGCATGTGTTAGATATGATCAATGCCCCACCCTCATTAGGTGCTACCAATGATCCATGGTGCTCAAAGTTGTAAGGCCTCCATTATGAGGAGAAGCCAAATGTGAGCCCGGACATTGGTTGAGTCCTGACTTGTATATCAGATGAGGTCTATGATGGTAAAGGGAATATTCCCTGGAATATTCCATGGCCGACTAGTGGAGGCTCATATGGTAGGTCGGTCAGCAGGCCGACCTAACGACCTTCGCGGGCTATAAAAGCTAAACCCCTTCGCAGCCATCATTCACTCATCTTTCACCCAGTCAGAGTTGTTGTTCCAGCTAGCCTTAAACTCTTCACCTATCTTCTGTCTAGATCACCATCTAAGCTTCACACAGTGGAAGCGCATGGGTGGACAAAGCCATCTTTGTATCAGTTGTTTGGAGTTAAAGAATTTACTGATTCTCCTCTTATCTGTTGTGTACTCTCTATCTCTTTCTCAGATTCTGTTCGCTGCGCCGTGTAATATTTTACAGCATGCTCATGTGTGCGCACACATGCATGCACACGCACATGCACATGCACACACACATGCACACATGCACACATGCACACACACAAATTACATTGAAGGTGATACATAAGAACCCATTGCAAGTATGAAAAAAGCAATACTTATAGCAATATTCCCCTTTTTGCTCTGTTTCTCCCACCATCAATGCATAAATTGTGCCTTGATGATCACCAGCTCACCCATGAATCTCTATCTTGCAGCTATAAGGTGGGAGATGGAGTCCACATCCCTAAATGTAGGTTCATATCCTTTCCTTCTTTTCTTTTAATCTTTAGCAGTAAAGATCTAGGGCAGCACATCGTCTTCTCCTACAACAATTTCATCTTTGCATCATCTTCAGGCTCTTGCATCAATTTTGTCTCCACATGGTGCTCATGGAAGCATCAACAAATCAGGTATGGCTCCTCCAATAGTCAGTTAATTAATGACCCTTGATGACTATCAAGAAAGGGTTATGGTATTAATAAGTTGTTCTATACTTAATGATGGCCATCAAGCTTAACATAGGAATTCCCCAAAAGCTTACTTGTTCATTATATGGAAATGGATACACTGATGTCTTTCTATTCGAGGGATTATATGGATATCAGGTTTGTGTATCCTAGAAACTTTGCATTTAAACAAATGAAATATTTGTAATAACAATGAATTTTATGTATTGCTCTCTGTTTAGGGGATTGCGCTAATCTCGGACCTACATACCATGGAAACTTTGATTGTAAACAAACAAAATGTATGTAATAAGTTTGATATATGTGTGTGAGATTGATATAAGCTCCATAACAGAGAGTATTGTATAGCAAAACACATGCCTGATTACATTCAATGTGGTTGGATATACATTCTTGCTTTGGAAATATTAATTGTTGAGACGGGATTTGTGTTGTTCTGGTTGATATGATTACTTAGTGGCTCTAGGCAAGTGGTGTATAATATAGTGTAGGGCTTTTCATAAAAAAGGGTCTATGATGTAGACACCTTCTTGACATTTGGGCTACCATAATAGTTTTAGGAGCTGATAATAATGATAGCGATTGAAGCATTAGGGTCAAAAATGTTTCAAAACGGCACTCGTAAGAAAATGATTAAGTTGCTTGGTGAAGAAATCATCTGAAGAAGGTGCTGAGCTAACTATTGAGGAGACAGTTGAAGAAACTGTTGTCCAGCTAGTAGTTCAGGTGAATTTCCCTCAGAGAACAAGTCATTTGGTGACTTTGAGCCCTCAACTTCTCCTCAATATTAGCTTGCCAAGGAAGCCCCTATCAGGAAAAAGAGAAAGTCAAGATGGCTTTACATACAGAGGTGTTTTGCAGAGATCAGGAAAGATCAAAAGTCAACCAAGCACCTCATTCCTAAGGCTGCATTTTTTAGATTGGTCAAGGAGATATCTGATAGGTTGTTCCTTGTTGCTTCTGTGGATGGCCTCAACAAGAGATGGCAGCTCTCTGGCCTCCTTTGCTTGCAAGAGGCAGTAAAGGATTTTTTGATAAATTTTATGAATGATGCTAATATTGCAGCTGCCCATGCACATAGAATTACATTAATGAATAAAGACTTTAGTATGGTTAGCAGACTTAGATATAGGTTTGACAAATTTTTGAAGCCTCTTCTATCGACTAATCAAAAGGCATTTGAAATCCTCAATGTTCCACCCAGGAGAAAGCAAAAAGAGCCACCAGCACCCAAGATTGAAGAGGTTGCACATTTGTATCCTATAAGGGTTGCAAGTGAGCAGGAATTTGTCATGGAGGAGAAAAGGAAAGAGGCAATAGAAAATGAGGATTTGATCTGTCACAGAAAGATTTTGACTCTTGGCCCAGTGAACTACAAGAGGATGGGGAAAGTGTACGGCCAAATGGCCGTGAATATTTCTGTTAGTCCTGAGAAAGAAGACTACCTCACCATTTCTCTCGAGGATAAGATCCTATTTGAGAAAAAGGATACTCAACTTGCAGATTCAGTAGTTTATTGTTGTTTGAGGTAAGGTCTTTTGCTTCTTTATTTATAAAGGGTCCTTATATTGTACTCATTTTCTTATTCAATCTTTACTTTGTATACATGGCATATGTTGCTTCTCTTAATTAGCATTAATATTGCTAAGAGTATATTTGTTATTGATCCACTTCTCTCAACGGATTTGTTTTCAAAATCTGATTCAAATATTGCAAGGTTTTTTAAGGACTTCAATAGTGTCACAAACCATCATATATTTTTTCCATATATTGAAAGGTACTTTCTTCAAAATTCTATCTCTTGATTATTTGTCTTTAAGGTTATTATTGCTCACTTTTGTTCTGGTTTGCAGAGGTCACAGGAGCCTAATCTATATCAATATTCTTGCAAGAGAGGTCATTTTTATGAATTCTCTTTCAGGAATCCATGGCCAATCAAAGATGTATTGTCAATAAACACTCTTTATTTTATCTTTATTGGATAACGTTTATAATATTCGCTAATAAGTTAATATGTGCAGTGCTACTAGACTTGTTACTACCCACTTGGACACTAGCTTTGAAAGCATTGCTGATCCTCAGAGACCTTTTAAGTTTTTGCCTCAAGAGGTCCCATTGCAAAATGGCGTACATAGTTGTGGCTGGAGAGTTGTTTCAAATGCTTCGAGGATAATAGATTCAAAGTTACTGAATGTAGAGGGGGTGAATGTAAGTCTCCTGTGCTTTATCCTTTTTATAGTGAAAGTCTCTTGCTACTTCAAATAACTTGTGTGCTTTGTTACAGTGCAGAGACTACCCTGAGGCCTACATGTGGTGGATACGGGAGAGGTGTACTGAACTAGTTTTGGATAGGGCAATTACACCATGGACCCAGATTCCCCTCTCCCAACAGCTAAAAATTCCAAAGGACAGGCAACAACGAAAGGCAAAGGCAAGAAAATGGCAACCACCAAGAAAAAGAAGTCTCCAAAGTCCAAACAAAAGGGGCACAAAATGAAGGGCACGCCTAAGATTTCCCCATTGAAATTCAGTCCATCTCCTGTAAAGCCTAAGGAGAAAAGAGTGCCTAAGGTAATGAAGTTCTTCGAGCAACGAAAGAAAACACCTAAGAGGAAACTAGTGATGATGGATGAAGGAGAAAGTCTTAAGGATGGAGAAGCTAAAGAATAGCCTTATAATTATCAAATTGTCTATTTGTACTGAAGTAACATTCCCCTTGTATATACATCTGTAGTGCAATATTCAGACCCAAAATGTACTGATATGTCATATTGATCTTACCCATGAAAGATGATTTTTTGTTCATAGAATTATTGAGAATTATAAAGCTTGTACCAAGTCTTTCCTATTAAATTGTACTGCAATTTTGTAACTCATGATATAATGAAATCATTTCGGTCCACAAATGACGATTTGTTATTCACAGAATCATTGCAAAGTTTATACTAAGATTTTTTTAAATAGTACTTCTCAATGTGTATAATTCCATGTTTTTGGCAACAATATTTGTGAGCAAAAGAAAGATTCATAATTATTTGTACATGCATATTTATGGTCCGAAACTCACAACACTAGGAGACCAACAGCTCATACATGATACAGAGCTCTCACCTCTTTTTCCAATTACAGCACCATTTACTAACATTGTCTAGAAACTCCAAGGTGTCTCTTACATCCTTAAGACTTCACTTTGAAGTAATGTTCACCTCTTTTACTTCTTGTGTGGTAACTTGCAGTGTAAATTTCAATGTCTTACAATCAATATCTGAATCTAGAGGAACCCAAGCACCCAATCTAAGTTTGTATCTTCTATAATCAAAACCTATGATAAGAGATTGTTGAGATATATTATAGGATAAACCCAATGATTGAGGGCACACATTGCACCTTATAAAGTCACCTTTGTGGTCAGATTCCTTGACTTTCCAAGATAGACCTAAAATTTTGTCTAAATCTTCCTTTGAAAAAATTCTGTTTAGCCATGATACCTTTGTCTGTTGTAAACATGTTGTTTTAAAGCAAGCTACAAAAACATGCAAGGGTAAAAACCATGATAAGCGTACTCTTTTGGAGATCCTTCTAGGAGTCATAGCCTTTTGAATATCTTGAGCAATTTTGAGTTTAAAACTCTCCATTGTTGCTTCATCAGGCATCTCCCATTCCAAAGATGAGAGGCTTGGTAACTGCAGATCTTCAAGGTATCTATATGCACATGCTCTTGAAGGAACCACATATTGCGCATAATACACAAAAATTCCACTTTCATGAAAAAAATGTGTGGTCTGATTAGCATAAATAATGTCTGTAAATTCTTTATGAATGGCATGGAATGTTCCACTGAGGCTCTCCACAGGTTGCCACTCGAAACTTGTTGATGGAAATATATCTACAACCAATAATCCATTATTTATCATATCCTTCAAACAAAACCATATACTCACGTATATTTTACAACTCAAACTTACAGTGTACTTGTTGGGAAAAACATGTTTCAGCAAAGCAGGACAAATATCCTGTGGATGTAATCCATGAATTCAATGATTTGAATTCATTTTTCAATGCATGTCCTGGATTTGGTAAAAATGAGGAAGAAGGTGACCTTGGAGATGCATTTTTTGCATATAACAGATCGGAAATCTTTTCCCCTAATGACTTAGAAGAGGAGGGGGAGAATGAGGCAGGAACATCAGACTTAAATGAAGTTTCAGTAAGCTCCTCTATGGAGGAAGTCAATACTATTGAGAATGATCATGAGGAACCTGAGGAGAGGTTAGTTACAACATTTCCTTGTGAGTTAGATATTCTGCCTTTTGGGTTCGAACAACTTCCAGTTCTTGCTAAAAGATCTTACTATCGTCAGTTAGAAAAGAAAGAAGGAGAAAGAAGAAAAAGGAATGGTTGCAAACCTTTACAACAGCCGATATTACATGATGATAGAGATGACCCATCTCCAGCTTTAAATAGATTTGCGCAGACTTTTAATGAATGCCATGGTAATTATGATAGGATAATCAATGATTTAAATGAGACTTTGGAAATAGAACGTGAGGCAACAGTGCATCTGTGAATGAAGCAATGAAGAAAATTGCGGAGTTACAAAAAGAAAAGTCAAAATTCCAATTTAGGGAGAGGCGATATCTAGAAGAAATTTCACTTCTAGAGATGTATTTAGAAGAGCAAGAATCTAAATTAAAAAATGATGTACAACAAATGGAACGAATATCACCTATTCCTAGGAAATGCTCAGTGGAATGTGGGCAAACAAATGAATTTTATACAAGAAGTAAACCTCTGGCTATTTCTGGAATTGGATTGCAAGAGAAAAACTCGTCAGGAAAATTTGGAGTTAGGAACCATTTACTGGTTGTTCTAGTAGAACATGGAGTGTTAGCAGTTAAACCATAGGAGTCCTATTTGGTATTGTAGTATTGGATTGCCTTGTTTGGGTTCTTTGATAGGCATGGACCTTATCAGTGATGCTATTTCAGAAGCAATATTTCTAGTAGGATAGTAGTGTGGCAATTTATTGCCTAGAGGGATTATTGTTGTTTAGCGGCTCTAGACAGCTTCCTAGTTGGTATATTCTATGCAATGGATGACGCTCTGTTATGCACTTTAGTGGGCAGAGTGAGTAAGGGGAATGTTAGTTTGCACTAGTTTTTACATAATTTCCTTGACATGTTTGTATTGTTTGCGTTTTACTATGACACCAACAATCAGTATTTTTCTACCTTTGTAGTGTCTACTAGTTGTCCATGTGTGGTTTTGCAGATTTTGTAGCTGTGCTCGCGAGGACGCTTCGCAATTAAGTGCGGGAGAGTATATTTTTTCTTGAAGTTGCGTAGCAGTGTTTGTGATGCTGAATGTTCGTGATGAAGATGTGCTCGTGAGAACACTTCGCAATTAAGTGGGGGAGAAATGACAACACCTAGAAACAATGCCTAGCATTGCAAAACTTTTTAGCAATATTCTATACAACTGACACATTGTTACCAAATTTTCACATTAATTTAATGCAGATGCGATCGTAATTTCGTCTTTGGAGGACGTGTCTCTGTAGTCCAGCAAGTGGAAAATCCTAGTTTGAAGGAGTTTTGTGCTAGAGGGTGGACTTAGGAAAATACCAAATAGAATTCGATAGTTTTATCTAATCAGAAGGGATTATTTTTTAACTAATTTTGTGGAACCATGAGTATTTGAGTTAATATGAGCAAGGAGGGGAAACATTTTGATAATGGCAACCTCATAGGCAAAAATGCAAGAGAGGTTAGTCGTATAATGA
This sequence comes from Lygodium microphyllum, assembly GCF_053477565.2. Taxonomy (NCBI): domain Eukaryota; kingdom Viridiplantae; phylum Streptophyta; class Polypodiopsida; order Schizaeales; family Lygodiaceae; genus Lygodium; species Lygodium microphyllum. The sequence continues at coordinate 136,417,764 of NC_141155.1, forward strand.
AAGTGGAAAAGTAGCTAACATTTTAGCGTAACAAAAAAATATTATGTAAGAGAGGATGCTAGTTGAAAGAGGAAGGGGGGTGTTCTTCTATGTGTTATGGTTCTAAAGGTTAGGAAATGAGTTTTTAAAAAAAACCATAACTAAAAGAAAAAATATTGCATGTGGATTTGAAGAGGTTATGACAGAGGAGAGGGCGCTCTCATCCTAGGGGGCACATCATAGTGGGAGATGAAGAGAGGGAGAATGGGAAAAGACTAACTGGAAGAGGAAGAGGAAAGGGAGAGGAAGTCCAAAAGCCAATTGGAGAAGAGGAAGAGGAGGAGTTAGTGGAAGTTGAAGAGTCATGAGAAAGAGAGGAGGGGGTACCATCCTATAAAGAGGGAGAGAGAGCAAACTAAAGGGAGAGAAGGGCGCCATCATCAAGAAGGGGACGCTATCATCCTGAAGGAAGTGTCATCAATTCAAGCCATCCAAGCAAGAGGATTTGAAGAAACAATTGAAGTTGGAGAGAGCAAGAAGAGAGAATTGAAGCCCATGCCTATTCCATAGCCATTACCATGTCTTCTCCTTCTACCTCCATTTTGGAGCTTTTTCTCTTCTCTTCTCTCTTAGTCATCAACATAAAACCATGGAAGCTAAGCTCGTATATTTGGACTTAATCAAGATTAAGTCTTAAAAGAGTTACAAGTGGCTTTTCCATGGCAACAATGCAATTGACCAATTGATCTCTTGGGAGAGGGAAAATGATGAGCTCACCATTGGGAACGATTGGATAGACTCCCCTTTGCTGGACTACAAAGGACACGGCTTCCAAAGACGCAATTACGAATCTCGTACTTTACATAAGTGCCTTAACTTGTTTAACATTTAAAAAAATATTTTTACATAAATATTTCTTTAGTTTGGAATTTTTATAAAATACCTTTGAATCTCAATTTCAACTCTGGATAGTTTTTAGATTTATGAAGGTCTTATTTTATTTTAAAAATAAAAAACTTTTAAAAATATTTTAAATGGCTTAAAAATGATATAGATAAATTTTTATGAAATATTTGGTTAAACAATTATGAGATGTGATATTTTTTGATAAATTATGTATTTTTGAAAGTATTTTTAATTTTTTCTAGAATTTTTGGAAACTGATTACTATATCTTAAAAATCAAAAATAGTTATTTTGGATGAACATTACATTATTTTTTGATAAAAATCATGTTTTTAATTCAACCAAAAATTAGGATCTTCTATAGAAAACCTAAGAATATAGTTTTGGCTGTTTTATGAAAAGTCCTTAGAGTTAGAGAAAAATAAAATTAATTTGATGTTATCAGTTTGTTTGAACATTATTAATATAAAAGATGATGTGTCTAACTTTATGCAAATTAAAAGTGTTGACGAGGTATTAAGTTATATCAACATTAGAAAAAGAATTTTTTTAAAATAAAATTAGAGTTTATGGGATTGAGGGATGTTAGTTGATTTGATAATAAAAGGAATGAGAAAGAACTATAGGGTTTATGCTTTGAAGTTAATTCGCGAAGGGATTAAAATCCTAGGGATAGTATTTAAGCGTCCAGTATAGAAATAGAGATGAAGAGCAAGATTAAGCAAACTTTTTGAGTTTTCGATATTAAATTAGTTGGACTACTACAAACGAGTGTCGTAACTATTGAGGAAGGCTAGTACAAACCATAGAAATTAGTTATCAATATCACCTATTCAATGCAACAACTCCTAGGAGTTGGCTTGACATTCGGGTTAAAAGTGGCTTGGTCTTTGGCCAGTCAACATTTCTCAGATTGATTTTGTCCCTATGTTTATTGTTTCAATTATTCTACCTCAACTAGGTTTTCTTAGCAAATTATTTCGTGGAATGTGGAAGTTAAGTAGCGCTCTTCAACTTTGTAATCCTATATGTGTGGTATAAGGTCATCTAGAAGTTTATCGCAATGTTTGTTGTGTGAGATGTTCTTTCTCCTCCCACATTAGCAACCATGCTAGGTATTCTTTATATTACTTTGGCAAGGTGCCCATGTTGGCATGAACATAGACACATGTGAATCGTCTCAGCCTAGCATTCAATAAGACGTTGTGTGGCATTTCTACTCTCAATGCAAGCTTGCTCCACTGCCATTTCTTTCAAAGTTCTAATAATTGAATTGAGCTCTTAGTTTGAGATGGAGGTTTAGGTCGAGATAAGCATGATTGGTCAAGTGCAAGGTTGTTTGTATGATTGAGGTCTCATATTTATTCTAATGCTCCATAGCTACTAAGACTTGTTTTGGATCGGATGTGATAGGCGTACTCACAACTGATGGTTGTGAATATTGTGATTCCACTCTTGATTGAGCATTATAAGCTTTGTCACATTAGTGGACTAATCTTTTTCAATAGCAATTGAAAGTAACCATTGCTTGGAATCCTTGGAACCCTTGGAAGTATCCATAGGCTTAGGTGTGGAAAATATTTGTATATTAGTTTTATAAGAAGTTTATGGGCTTGTCATTTTATCCATGGGCTCTCTTTTAATGGTTTCTGTAGAACCGCATGCAATTGCTATTATTATTTCCATTTCTTCCTCTTTTCTTTTAGATAATGAAGGTGCATACTTAGGAGATTATGGGCCCTCAACTAGTCTAGCAATTGTGTTGTTGGGTTGCTCATCATCAGTGTTTTCTTTTCCCTTTGTCTTGTTGTGGAGCTTCTCTAGGCCATGTTGAGCAATATTGTTAGGCCATAACACTTTAGCTACCTATAATTTTGGAGGAGTCTATATTTTCAATCGTTTCTCTTCCATTAGGCACTTTGTCCATCAATGTTAATGGTTGCTTTGGCTAAGTTATAGACTCTAGGACTTTCTATTGGTTGATTGAGGTTTGCTTATCCTCGAGAATTAACATATGTTGCCACCTCAGTTGCCCATTTTCGAGTCTAGTTCTTTGTTTAGGTTTTTTTTACTTTTTTCAAGGGGACACTTGGGTGTAGTACAATAGAAGTGGTCCTATATGCTATTTTGGCAAGTGCAACCAATGATTTCCTTTGTAGGAGGGACTTTGGAATCTATCATTGTGTTACACTAGCTCTTCATCGATGTCTTTAGGTTTGGTCCTTGTCCTTTGTTTCCTACAACTGAGCCAAAGCAACCACCAGCCTATGTCCTTGGCATTGTTCACTAGATTTTGTGCTTGGGAAATGGCTATGCCAATTGGTTTTTCCTCTTCATTTTATGCTCGAAGTAACTCCTTAAGTATTTTATTGCTTTGCTCACTAGGTCTTCCTTCCATGTCTGGGATTTGTTCCTTGCTTTTCTCTTGATGACCAGTGAGGTTCCCTTTATTGAAAGTTGTAATTATCCACACATTCAAGAGGGTTAATTGTGTTCTTTATGCTATGTAGACAACCTCTCATTTCATTGCTTGCTAAAAAGCTCTACCAAGGAGGACATCCTTTCCCACACCCTCATGGTTCAAAAGCACATGGTATGGAATGATTAAGCTTGCATTATCTATGATGGTGAAGATCCTACATTTACCTAGGAGTACACATGGCCTTTCCCCATCAAGATTTAGGGTTGCCTTTGTTGGTGTAAGAATTGGTTGACCAACCTTCATCCAAGATTTGTAGATCAATATGTTGAAATCTACTCCTTCTTAAATGAGAGTATTAACAATATCCCCTCTTTTCATAATGACTTTGATCATCATAAGATAGGTAGGTAGTATCAATTCTTTGTCTTTCGGATCTAAGTCTTCAAATTTGATCACTTGAACATGAATCTTTGAGTCCCAATTCACACTGTCAGACAAGTATGTGTGTTAGAATCATGGTTCATCTACACAATGTTGCTTGAGGTACATTAAAGGTCCAAGTTTTTGCTTGTCATTTTCATATTTGAAAGTCTTGTGACTCATTCAAATAGTGTGCAGTCTGAACAGATTGTCTAGGTAAGCTCACATGGCCCATTTTCCCTAGATGGCTAGTGAGGCCCTTTAATGTTTTAAGGTCTCTATTTTTTGTAGTATGGATGTGGGACTCCCTTGTTTTCAAGTGTTCTTGGCCCTTGTTTGTTTATTTGGCTAGTTAGGCTTTTCAAGTTTTGCTCAAGTGTAATAAGTCTTATTCTATTTTGGTTGCTATAGGCAACTCCTCTAGGGATTCTAACAACGCAACCTCTCTAAGGTCTAAATGCAACTAGTCAAGATATCAAGGCGCGATTAAGTACAATGTTGAATATGTGAATGCAGCCTAGGGTTGTGTGGTTGTGTGTTGGTTTCGTGCTTCGAGATGTAGCTAAATGTGAGGTGAATGGGATCCAAACAAGTGTGTCCAAAAAAACACTATGACTCCAAGCAAGGCTCTAATGCACGTGAGAATTGTACAATACTCTAGGGCATATGGTTAAATCAGTGTTTACACGGACTTGAGATTGTTGGAGCTAGCATGTAAGTGTGTAGTTGGTGTGTGTATCATATGCATGAAAATGAAGTGTGTGTTGAGCCTATGTGGGTATGTTATTTGTGTCTTCTGTGTGTTGAGTTTCTCATCCCCAATCTTTGCATCATTGTATGAGTGTTGGGAAGATACCAAATCTTGGGCCAATCACCAAGTTAGACTAGAAGGATTCCATCTCTTGGATACCCATGCCTTGTTGAAAGGACCATATGCAAAGTATGGATTAATAAGCATGTGAAATAGAGTTACTTTAACAAAGGAGATTTTTTGCTCTTGTATTCAATCAAAGGACAAAAGAAAAAACCCAAATTGAGAGGCCTTGGACCCTATTATATACATGTTATTAGTAGGATAGAATATGTGAAGCTTGAAACCTTCAAAGGAGAGAGCATTGAAATTTCAATGGGAGTCATATCAATGAGTATTATCCTCCAAGGTAGTATATGAACCCCCATGGAAGGATAGGCTTCATATGAGCAACTTAAACAATAATCAAAACTTAATCGAGTGTCTTCAACACATCTCTCCTGAACAAACTCTTCCTTTAATGTTAGGGCTATTTCCCTCAATGAAGACCCTAAGTATAGCCTATCATTTCTCCTACATGTTATGGAACTATAAAATTTATTACAATTCACTATGAAAGTAAATTATTTTTATTTTATTTAAATTTTTGGATTTTATCTATTTGTTGTATGATCTACAACTTGTTGCACAAGCACACATGTGTAACACTAGTCGCATTATGCCTAGTGGATAGATTGAAATATCCTAATTTGCTTTATGTTGAGGTGAGTACATTATTAGACAAAATTATGCATAATTAATATGTTGAGGAAGCGTATTTTAATACGTGAGAAGTAATTATGGTTGAGCGCTTCGTAGCATGAAATTATTATTTTTTTTTGTACTTCTTAATGTAAGGAAATTGTAGGCGTACACACTCCCAATTTATTTATTTGGATGCTATTATTTTGTAAAGCCTAGAAGACTTGGTTATTATTTTTGTGAAACTTAATTTAGGTTTATTTAACAGGAATTAGAAATATTGGAGGAAAAGCATGCAAGGAAAGTAAGAGTCTAAAAATGAGATACTTTTTAATAATATTTTTTACTACAATAGCTTACTACAAATCAATAAATACATGTCGAGGGGGATGTAAGGGTGCAGTCTTTGTAGCTATACCATGGAGTGGGAGGAAGAAACACTTATATAGGGAGTAGTAGTCACTCAACCCCTGTTTGGGATGTGCTTCTACATGAGATTCCCTATGCTTAGTGGTGGACCCTCACATGTGTGGCATCACGAGAGTGTAGTCCTAAGACGTGCATCAATCTTGTATCTTTCTATATCATGAATACAAAGGATTCCTTATTGATATATCTTGTGTGCCTTTTCGTTGTGCCATTTCTATGTCTCATGACAGGTTCTAACCCAAAGTCCCATGAAGGTTCATTACACTTGGTATCAAAGCAACTCTAGCACAAAGCATACTAACTAGAGAGGGGAGCAAGCTCATAGATGTGGAGATCCTACCATAACATGTCATGCAACATAATGTGACAACCCTGACACGACACAACACAACACGCCACAATGCAATATACGACACGGTGCAAGGCCCTATGTTGTGATTCCCCCCGAGCATGTTACTTGCTAAAAATTGGAAAAGAACATGTTGTGCCAACAAAGTTGAGAGGGATTTATGGTGTGATAGCTTGGGTAAGCTGACAAGTTTCAGAAATTCCTAGCATTGGTTGAGAACTAGATTGATAAGACACTTAAGTGTCTTTGCTCTGACAATGGTGGAGAGTATGTGTCCAACGCCTTTTAGGCATTTTGTGATAGTAAGGGGATAAAGAGGGAGCTCACTACCCCTCATAATCCACCCCAAAGTGAAGTTGCAAAGTGCATGAATCGAACCATCTAGGATAAGGTCGGTACGATGCTGTCTCATGCTACATTACCCCATGGCTTTTGGGCAAAGGATGTTATAACAACCATTCATCTAATCAATAGGTCACCAAACAGGTCTGTGGGGGGGAGAGTCCCTCAGGAAGAGTGGTCGAGCAAGCCACCTTCTTATGCTCATTTGTGAGTGTTTGGTTGCGAGGCTTTTGTGCACATACGGAAAGAAGAATGTAGCAAACTGAGACCAAAGTCCTGTAAATGCATATTCCTAGGATATGATAACGAGGGTGAGATGGGGTATAGAATTTGGGATCCCAAGAAAAGAAAGATAGTCTGTAGCAAAATGGCATCATCTTCCATGAAGATTGCATGCATAAGCAGCACGTGAGAAGACAATGATGTCATCTTCCATGAAGATTGCATGCATAAGCAGCTCGCGAGAAGATTGAGGAAATTAGGAGGGTTGTTTTCAGGGAGAATGTACCTTTTAGAAAATCATTTGTGCTCGATGGACAACAACGTATACCTGCTATAAATGACCCTAAAAATGTAGGGAATGGTAATGGAAATGACCAGCAAGGTATTGCCCATGATGACCCACGGCCGTAGTAAGAAAATATGTAGTTAGGACATCTAGCAGGGGCTAACCAGCATGTTGAAATTTTAGGACATCAAGCTGAAAATGCAGGATTGCAAGTTCCACAGCTTGCAAATGCTAAGCCTTCGCTCCTCCGTAGGTCGACCCGACCATCAAGGCCACCTAACAGGTTTGTTCCTAGTGCACAGTATGCTGTAGATTATGTCATGGTTACTAACTGTGGTGAGCTGTCATGCTTCAATGAAGCAATGACTAGATCGGACAGCAAGAAGTGGTTTAAGGCCATGCTATCGAAAATGTAATCACTTGATAAGAATGGTACTTGGGACTTGGTGTAGTTTCCTAAAGGGCAGAAAACTCTTCCATGCAAGTGGTTTAAGGCCATGCTATCGAAAATGTAATCACTTGATAAGAATGGTACTTGGGACTTGGTGTAGTTGCCTAAAGGGCAGAAAACTCTTCCATGCAAGTGGGTTTACAAGATGAAGGTGTTTACAAGATGGCCATAGTCTGCATCTGTAAAGCCATAGTCTGCATCTGTTGGCTTTACAGATGCAGACTATGGCTTTACAGATGCAGACTATGGGTTTACAAGATGGCTTTACAAGAAGTGCACTTCAGGGTATGTGTTTACCGTTACAGGGGGATCTATTTCCTAGATAGCCAGGCTGCAGAAGTGTGTTGCATTTTCTACTACAAAGTCAAAGTATGTGGTTGCCATTGAGCCATGCAAAGAGGCCTTATGGTTGTCACGGTTGGTTACTGAGCTTGGTATCACTAAGGTTCCTATCCTCCACTGTGATAGTCAGAGTGCTATCATGTTAGCACGAAACCCTATCTTTCATGCAAAGAAAAAACACATACAAGTGAAGTATCATTTCATCAGGGAGGTACTTGACAGCAAGAGCATTGAGCTAGTCAAGGTACACACTGATGATAACCCTGTAGACATTCTCACAAAGGGTCTTCCAACAGAGTGGTTTTCCCATTGCAAGCAGATGATGGGTATTGGATAGGTATAGCCTCTTTCAGTTTTGTACATACTTAGACTTAGCTAATTCTTTTCCTCTACCTTTGGGCACATTGCCTTTATTAGGGGGGAGGTTGTTGGGATAAAGGGCAGTGCCCAATGCAATGCCCATGCCCGCCCTTAAGGGCTGACCTATACATGACTTATATACCTATCTAAAACATTACTGAGGTACTCTTCAGTATCACCAAAAGACTGTGTCTCTATCTCTCATCTCTCTCAACCCACATCAACATCTTCACTCCATTGATCTGTGCATACAACACAAGCCTAGAATCTCATTATTTTTAGGCAACCTCAACCACCTTCTTAGCCAAAGGAAACTACTCAATTTTAGTGGAAACCCAAGGATTCCACACTAAGTCACAACCTCCTAAGGCTACTCAACCCTTGTGCAAAAAGCCAATTTGGTGGAACATAAATCCCTTAAGGGCCCCTATTTTGCTTATATGGATATCAAAAGATCTCCTTAAGTGGAACGATGTGGAGTCCAAGTTATTTCAAGATAATTAGTGGACCTACTCACATGGCCACTTATTATTTGAAACTATAATCCTAACACTAGACCATGTCTACTCAGGTTTTGGGTGGGAAATGAGTGCAATATTAGCCAAGCCACACTCATGTCACAACTAATAGAGCATGCCTCAGGTATTAGACAAGGGACTTGGAAATGTGATAAGGCAAAAACAACCCTCAATGTAACATAGAGATGGGATGATAAAATTGAAGTCAATCAAGATGGAATAATGTTTATAGCCATACCGGAGGACTTATGAGTCACTTGCAAGTTTTTGATCATATGTTTGCTTACAAAATGGCAAGTTTATACACTACTAGGGTCCCCAAGGACCTAATGGAAGACATTCTAATATGAGTAATAGTTAAGTAGAACTTGAATGATTTATGGTTGGATGTGATTCATGAATAAATTAATAAAGCTCACACGGTTCTACAAAAATCCCCTTGACCATAACTTACATTTTCGGAGAGCAAAGCAAACATGATTAACTATGCCACTGCTCTCACTAGGGTAATTAACATAGCTGTAGGTATATAATCATATTTCAAGTTTTGAGTTTAAAGCTACGCTAGACTAGAAATGTAGGAATATCATTGTGATGTCACAATGAATCATTGTGATGACATATTGATCAAGAACATACTTGTTTCCTTGACTAGAATGTCCTAATGGTAGCCATTTTAGGTTCCACATGCATAATTTAACTGGCCGCCTTGCTTGTTACTAAGGTATGTGGGGTTTGGTCTCTAACTCTTGCAAATTCTAGTGTTGATAGTATTAATCAATTCACTGTGATGTCATAGTGTTGTGGACATTTTGAGGTCTCTAGGGCCTCCATACATCCCTTTCTAAGATGAAGGCTTTCAATTGTTGGCTCTATTTAGGGTGAAAACTCTCAAGACTGTGTGTGGATTGTTTTATGGGCCTATTATCTCAATAAAATTTATTCATTTATTGCATCCATTGTTTTATGGGCCTATTGGTCTCACATATTCTCTTTCTATCGGGCTCAATCAAATTTATTCATTTATTACATCGATTGATCTACTTTGGACTAGGAAGATAATAATGAAATAATCTTGGGTTATATAAAAGTTCTACCACAAAACTATAGATCTTGGGCTTAATGACAACACATTCAAGTAAGAGAGGATTGGTTATAGCGTTATTGTCTTGGGAAAATGAGTTGCTCAATGTAGCTCCTATAGTTAGGACTTTACCTAAAAATGGATGGTAGAATAGTCCCTTTGGGATTGTTTCGTTTTGCAATTGGGTTGCTAGCCTTGAAGTGATTGATGCAATATAGGTTGTGTCATACATCATTGTTTTCAAATATCTATGCTTTTGTTAATTACTTATAATTTAATATCCTACTTTTCCAATCTTCTATATCATTTTGTACCACTATTCCAAGAAAGGATGATTTGTATTTTGCTTGGTGTGAATTCTTATTAGTGTCTTGGAGTCATTTTAGAAACAAGGGGATTAGTTTGAGTTTTTCATCCTATTCCAATGAAATATTACCAAAATTTCATCAATGAATGCCACATTTTTCAATGAATGTGATATGTTTTGCATAAATATACTTATGAAGTCCCCACATGGCATGCCAATCTCTAAGTTAGCTAGTTCATGTTTTAATATGCCATCCTTATGTCTTAGAGTTTTAGGCCCAAGCAAGTGTATCAAATAGTTCATCTAATCTCTTGAATTTGGTAATAAGAAGAGTGACAGTACATCCATGTTTATTTGAAATGAGATACTTGATTTTTCTTCTTGTGGAGTGCATATTATTAGCCTAAAAATAGGTCTTTATCTACTCTTGAGATAAAAAGTCTTTGATGATGTTGTTGAGGAAAAACATACATAGATATTTGAGGTAGCACATGTAGAAGAGGGCTCCAATGATGCGGAAAATTTGACGATGAGAAGCATCATGTGAATTTTCATCAAGAGTACCATTGTTGTAGGTAGAGAATGTAGGTTTAAAAAGGACTTTGAGTGATTAAGGATGAAAAATCTTCTAATAATGAAATGCATGAATAGTGAATAGGAAATATCCAAGGTGAGGGAGCACATGAGCAGTGATTGAGGACTAATGAGAGTCAAGTATCACACTTTTGTAGGCGATGAGTAGTAGATGGGAAACTCATTCGATGTAGAAGAGATAGTACTGATTATAGACCCAATCTCTAATGACAAAAATACCAAAGGATGCTTTCCAAGATGTAATAAACAATCTTTGAGATGCTCCAAGTTACTTGTTATTATGAGAGGATAATCCTAGCCTCCAAGGCACCAATGTGCATGGACTTTGGGAAAATACACAATGATAGTGTGTTGATAATCAAGACCATGCCTTACTAAATATGCAAGGATAGCATGTCAAACCAAGACCATGTCTTGTTAAAGACCATTTGATGTGAGTAGTAAGTATTAAAAGGTGAAGCATGTTTGCGACGAGGAAGAAGTTTTGAGAGATGATGGATTTAAAAAGTGATAGGTGAAGCACATGAGAGAAGGTACCTAAATGTAGGAGAAAAGAGAGCGTCATAGAAAAAGAGATCATAGAGCAGTATAGTATGATGTAAGAATCGCAAGACTTGAAAATGGAGCTTGGAGAGATTTGATTCTGAAACAATGATAGAAGAGTGGTCGGTGATTTATGACAAGAGATGAGTGGTCTAGATAGTTTCTATAAGTGGTGAGATAGTGAGGAAGAGTGTTACTATCGAACTTTAGAGAAGAGTGTTACTATCAAACTTTAGAGAAGAAACAATGTATAGTGGTCACAAGGACACAATAATTGACTCCATGTGGAATGAGGAGGAAGTGTATAGAGTAGAACAAGTTCAAGGTCATGATGTGAGAGTAACTTTGAGTTCAGATATGGAAGCAAGTGGCAAATGGTGTGTTTGAGAGGATTGAGTGTGGTCATAGAGCAAGCCATGTGTAACCCACATACCATGGTGATAGGGAGCCTCCCCTACTATGTCAATATCCATGCCTTCAAGGAAATGAAAATTTTCACTCTTTTGAAATTGATAGTATTTGATGATGTCCATAAAAAATAATGGAGTTGATGGGGGTGCATGCACTATCATCAAAGAAGTAGATGTGATGCCAAATGAGTTGGAAGACTTTACAATTACAAAGATAGTTTTGGTGGTTGTGTGCAAGACAAATATAGTTTCTCCATACGTCACAAAGCATTCATTAGATATGGATGAAAGGGCATGTGTTGAGCCATGAGTGGCCCTTGCATGATGGTTGTGCAGGGTAGATGGTACCATAAGAGAACCAATACCTTTTGCAAGAGGAATGTTCTTTTCATCTTTTACAGTAGTGAGACTAAATGGGCTTCAAACAAAGCTAAGGTTCTGGGAAGAAGCTTTTGCATAAGAGAACTTTCATTGTACTTGTAGTGATATAGCCACCTCTAATGATGATGGGTGAGCATTGGAACTTGTGAGATTTTCTTTGAATTGAATGTGAACAATATCTATTTCAATGCAGCTAGATATACAGTGGGACAACATAAAGAAGGGACTAAGTTGCATGCAAATAAAGTTTTTGAAGTTGGTCTGTGGGAGCAATAGGCAAGCCTGGAATGTGATAGTGTAGATTTGAAGATAAGGAGCTAGGTCAATGATGATGGGACCGAAAGAGATAATTTGGAGGTGAGTAGAAAATTAGTGGTCTTGCTTTTGCATAAAACATGCTTGTGAAGAGAAATAGAGGCACAAGATAATGCCTAAGTTCATGGTAAAGCACAAGAATTTCCTCATAGCATTGTATGGAGCACATTGACACTTTTATATCAAGAGGGAGGTGATCGTAGAGAAGGTAATATTATGAGAAGATGTAACAATAGATATGATGTGGGTAGTAGGAGGCCTAGCTATTAGGAAGGAAGAAGGGTGGGACAGGGGTGCGCGCGCGCGCGCACGCGCACACACACACACACACACACAGATGGCGTGGTATGAACACAATGGATAAGAGTAGCAGCATTGAAAATATCACTACTTGTTGGCCTTGATTGCATGAGGTGATGGGTGTTCAATTCAGATGCCGCAACAATGTGTGATACGTTCACTGCAGTTGCTGTTGCTGGGGTTGTAGGAGATAGAACTGGCAGCTGCTCTTTACTGAGTAGGACTGTTGTAGTGACAGATGTTGGCGTGCAATGCCAGTTGACCAACTTGTTTGCACTAAGATATGCTTTTCACTTTGTGAATTATGACAACATCATGAGCTTCTGCAAGGGAGGCATTGCATACCTAGCTAGGCGTGGTTGGGGCAGAGGGTTTTGTCAGCCTCCAGTGGTGGGTGGTGGCCAACAGCCCCTTGCCCTGATCGCACCTAGCTAGGTATGCAACCTCCAGAAGAGGAGTTCACAATAATGAACATCACAAGGAAAAACAAGGGAAAAGAGCTTAAAGACTCTTTTCTCACAATGATGGGAAATAGTAAAAGAAGTACATCACAAGGGAAAATGAGGGTAAAGAGCTTAGAGCCCCTTTTCCCACATGGAAAATTGTCAAAGACTTCTTGTGATGACAGCTAGCACAACGGCATTGATTGCTTGGAGTTGCTGAGTTTAGTGGAGTTACCAGAAGTGGTGGCCTTGGGGCTATTGCCGACGTGGTGAGCTAGAGGCAACTTTTGTTGACTTGTTGTATTGGAGCTTGAGTGATGCCACATAACATATTTGATGCTATTGGAGTTTACTTGTTTGATATAGTCCTAGATAGTGCTAGATTGTGAAGGGCAATCCCAATTTCTAATTCAAAGGGCTCTACAGAAACCCCAATTTCTTCGTGAAGAGATTGGGAGGTTACATAACGATTCTTTATTCTAAGTGCATCCTTATTTTAAAGGACAAATTCATTTCTACCCTTCTTTGAAAGATAAACCTCCCTTTGAAGGATACTAAAACCTTCAAATTCAAGCATTGGACTCCTAAATTGGTCATTGGATATTGGTGTTTATTTGCTAGACATGTTGTCTTAGTAAAAGGTGTGCTTTAGGGAGACAATATTTTTGTAAGAGTTGTTGAGGTAATAGAGAGATGGCATGCTACTAGCATGAATGTATTGATTGTTCCAGAATGGCAATGCTGGTTGCTCCTATGAACAACAACATGATGCAGAATAGCACTTGCTTAACAAAAGAAAATCGTTAATAGTGAAGTAGGTGGAGGGTACCAAAGATGTGGGCATTGTGAATGAACACATGGCTCCTTAGTGGAGTTGCCATAAATTCATCGATATACTTAGAAGCTTAAGATAATCATAAGGACACTGAGAAATAGAATGAAACTTGTGCTGAGAACTAATAATGATGGTCAAATGGTTTGTAGCTCCTCAACAAACTTGATCTAACCCTATGAGCTTTGCTTGAATGAACTTCCATATATTATGTAAGAATTAATCAAGCATGCTCCATTTTGTAAGCTCCAAGATGATATAGACTATATATTAATAGGCCTTGCTGTGTAGTGGATTCCCAAATAGGGCTAAGTAGGGTTTCAATTCTCACATCCACTCATAGAGAATCCAAAGATAGAGTTGCCAAATAAATTATTTCCAAGTATAGTAGTAAACTTCTCAAGGTAATCTTGAAGAACTAGCAACAACGAATGATGATATTACACTTTAATAAGATATTCCAATGTTGGTGTAGATATTGCCTTTGCTCTTCTTGAGATAGATGATAAACAATGGATGTTACCACCTTGTGATTCAAAGATAGACGTGACTTGAAATTGCACCAAATATTGATGAAACTCAAGGTAGAAATACTCCTTGAAGTAACCTCCTTGAGATGCCAACCTTGTTGTGAATCTCCTCAATGGAAACTACCTTCTCCTTGTTGATGTAGAGACCTTGTTGCTACTGATAGAAAATCCTTCTTGAAGATCTTGATGGAGAAATAGCTTTGTGATGAAGAAGACCTCTCAATAATCCAATGCAAACTTGATAAGTGAGAGCCGAGATTTAGACTAGTGCTTCTTCAATGAGAAGCCCATCAAGAGTGCATCAACTACGCAATGTAACAACTACATAAGATGGATCCTGAGATGCATGCAAGAAACTATCAACCTAGGGTGAGCTATAAGGTTGTGGATGAGGAGGATTGCTATGTTTTGAGGCTAAGAATCCTATGACACCATGTGGTGAAATATTGCAACAAAGGGGGAGGAGAGTAGATGAGATAAGAGTGTACAATGAATAGGTAGACTTGCTTGTTAATTGCATAGGAATGCACATATACATACATAAATATATAAAACTATATCACCTAGCATTAGAGATTTCATATGTTTGCATTCACATGCATAGTGCCTTGATTCTAGATAGAATCTATCACAACAACCTTTTCTAATTCTAGTTTTAGGCATTGCCATAGTTGATGTTGTATTGGGTGTTCTTATTGTTGGCTTGGACTAATGTAGTCAAATATAGCGATTCCCTTTGCAATATCCTTAGGTTCACAACATGTGATTGGGCACCTGACATTGTTTCTTGCTCTATCTCCTGCGATCTCTTCCTCTTTTATTCCTTTTTCCATGGCTACTTTTTCTTCCTCGACTGCTCATAGTGGGATTTGGCATTCTTGGGCTATATATAACTCTACACCTAATTAAGCTTGGCCTTTGCTTGACGCAATGATATTACATGACTAACCCATTTTTTATTACTTTGTTGAGCCTTCTACAAAAAGGTCATTGACTCATTTGTGTTCTTGCTAGTTGAGACATTTGGGCTATGGTTAATTACCTCCCCCTTGGCTCTTGGCTTGCCTTGTTGGTCTTTGCTACTAGTAGGACAAAATTTCATAATGACCATGGCTTCAAGTGAATCCGAATTCATCCTCTTAGCCATGCATTCAATATTAAAGTTTGTCTCCAAGGTACAAAGCAGCATAGTCTCCATTGGTTCTACTAGATTAGGCAACAAAAAAATGAGATGGGTATATTTTTAGGTTCGATCATCATTATCATATGTGCATTATCCTAACAATGAGTTAGCTGTAGACCCTACAAGGTTGAATCTAGCATTTGTAGGTACAAGTTTTGCCTTTCCTATTTCCATGCAAATGTCGCTAAGTAGCATGTTATAACTCACATCACTTATGAGTACATCCACTATGAACTTTGTCTTGGCACAACCAACCTTATGTGTGGGTAGGTTTGCAAAAACTAAGGCTTCATCATCATAAAAGTTTTCATTGATTAGGATACACTAATTTTGGTCACATTGCTTTGGTTGATGGTTGTGGCTTCCATCTTATGTTTTTGGATTCACTTACTCTTAAGGGATGTGTCTAGGCTATGTATGAGGTTTTGGTCTAGCAAAGATCGAAGAGTTTTTCGTGCATATTTACCCATGGCTCATGAATAATTTTGGGCACTTTCTCTCGCATTTTTTTACTAAGCTTTTATGCTCTTATGACCCCATTCTTGGCTTTGGCATATTTGGTCCTATTAACTTTGGGACTTGATTCTAACCAACCTTGGTAGTTTCTAAGTTGGGATTATAAGTCTTAAAGCAATCCTAACACTAGGTTTTTTTTTTCAAAAAATGGTTTCATCATTGGTTTTCCTTGTCGTTTTTCTCTTAGATCTCTTGTGTTTTCCTTCAACCATTCATCGTAGGCATTCCTAGAAGGCTTGTGCATCCTATCTCACTGCAACTTTGAATTTGGCTTCTAGAGAGGATGGACTAGAGTTTCATTGTTTTTCTCTACATGAATGCATTCGTACCATTGTTGCAATCACCTCAAAAATATTTAATCATTGGATAATCTACATACACCACAATCTTGGCACCTTAGGTTCTTATTTTCATCACTTTGCTTCCTCTCATTACATTTAAGTTTGACATCAATTTTTAGAATCTTTCACATGTGTAAAAGTTCCAATATGCTTAACAAAACACACTTCACTATTTTGCTTGCTTGCTTTAGAACTTCATGTTGACTATTGAAACGTCCCCTTCAAATGAACCCAAGCTAAGAGAAACAATGATAATGATGTTTAGTGTCACAAAAGGTTCAATGTGTAGTGCTTCTTTAAGGAATGCAAAGGTGAAATATTTTGAACTTCTGCATCATAGTGGTTTGATCACTACAAGATTGCAATGGACTGATCATTGTGATGTGGTAGTGGTCATGTGTGTATTGGATTTTAGAATGTGGAGTATTTTAAACTTCTGCATCATAGTGGTTTGATCACTACGAGATTGCAATGGCCTGATCATTGTGATGTGGTAGTGGTCATGTGTGTATTGGAGTTTAGAATGTGGAGTGCAAGGGCACACCAAGGCAACCCAACCACACACAAATCTTCAACACACCCAACAAGAAATGGCCTCTTAAGATTTTTCACTGTGATATTGCAATATTAACCCATTTTTCATTGTGATGTCAAATGATCTAGTTAATACTAGAATGCTACATCTAAGAGCGAGAACTTCAAGCTTTTCAAGCTCATAGATGAGTCTAGGTGCCAACGCATGTACAACTTGTAACCTAGTAATGTGTGATAACCCATGAATTAAAAAGCAAAAAATGGTGAATCTAAGCTACTTTTCTTCCTTTTACCAACCACCAAATTAATGCCTTCCCTTTTTGCTTTTCCTTTAATCTTATTTGGGAGCAATAGCCATATTAATGTCTACAAACTAGTCCAAAAAGAGAGAACGTAGAATACATCTGAAACCGAGAAAGTATTAGGAACCCAAGTAGAGAAAAACTAGAGAAACATCAAGCTAGAAATATAGGAAATCAATATAAAATAGAATTAATAATGCAACATGACTACCAAATATGGCAATGCTAATGATAGGTGTAGAAGAAATGTATTATAAGTTGAAGGATCAATGTCATCTCATGGCATTCCTCATGGGTTAAACATTTCACTCATACTCAAAAGTTGAAAATTTTACGGTGTCTATTCCATCACTAAGTAAAAGTCATGGAGGATAGACTATTGAAAAAACTCAAAGCTACAAGTAAATATGTTTGGTTGAAGGGAACTAGTATTTGTATACTCCCATGCTAAAATATTTTTCAACTAGTGATTGTATACATGAAACCCACCACCATCAGATTATTAAAAAATTGGACAAGTTGTTCAAAAATTGGACAAATTAATGATTCAAGTATCTTCATGGATGCGCTTCCGAATGTAAGAGAAGGATATTCAAAAGAGAATGGATAAGCTAGCAATGATCATAGTATATTGGGGAATCTTCAAAGCAATGAAGTTAGGCAATGTTTTGAGTTGTCCATTGAAATTCCAATGTTCTTGGAAAATTTTATTGTCATAAGACAATTAAGAGCAAAGGGAAAGCCATACTTGTGAGCTATTATAAGCATGGAAGATCCTCTCAACATCATGATGTGCTTAATGATGAAGATTAAGGTGTCAACAATGGTTTCAATTCATCTCAATATAGGTGTGGTTCTCCCAATAAAAAAGGTGTGGCAACTTGGCCAATCCCTTGGGAAATAGAAAAGAAGGTTCAATCCACTTATAGTAAAGATACTGGCAATAGTGATTATATATTTGATGGACAACAATACTTTGATGAAAGAGCACTTAAGGATAATATCATTTCATCAAAGTACAATGGAAAAGAGCAACACCTTCATGGACAAGAACTAAAGGATATACTCATTGTAATAAAAAATTCCTAGATAATATACTTCCTTTAATATCTTTCCAAGGACTAATGATGATTGAAGATACACTTTTCCTCCTTCGAAGTAGGCTTTCTCGTATGTGTTGGAGATACATAAAGAAGAAAGGTCAAGTGATGGACACAAAATGCATTTAGGAAGTTTATGGTTGAAGTTTTTATACCTCCCATTGGAGAATAGAACCTAGAAAATAGGTAGTGTCTATTGAAGATAAATAATTGTGAGTACTCCAATTAATTTTTAAACCTTATCACGTATGTCGAGGGTTATAGTAACAATGCAAAGTGTCATAGTTATGTTTGTGGATTAACAAAAACTTCTTGATTGGTATCATAGAGCAAGCACCTATTCTTTTTTCAAAGAAAAAGAAATGGTAGAATGTATCGAATTAAATATATAAGGTAACCTTCAATTCAACCAAGCAATAAAAGGTATGAACAACAAAGGCCTATAGTACATTGGTGCCCATCTGGAGCTTCATATAGATGTAGTTTTCATCATTCTTCAACTCAGGATGCTCCTCCCTATACGACCTTCGATGCCTTGGAAAAACGAAACAATTTTGGATCAACCAATGGATCATAAATAGAGAATAAATCTACCTATTTGAAGTCTAAATTATTGTCAAGAATGTTGATACCAAGTACATATCTATGGACGTCTTTATGAAAGCACAAAATGGGGATAAATATTATAAGAATCCAAGACTAGCAACATGCTTGTTATGGAGGAATCATATTCCTCTTGAGACGATCACTTAAGATGATGGAGATTTTGTGAATAGGGAGATCAATTTTATGGTCTTATTAATAGATTTCCATGTTTTCTAGGTGCGTGTATGTATTATTTACTACAGGAAAGTTCAAACTACTATTTCTTTGGAAGCTTGGAGATTCTAGGAGCCCCAAAACATTGAATTGTTGAGGAAACATCAATGGAAAGCAAGTTAATATGCATGGATAGTTGAAGTACCCATAGTTTCATTAGCAAATATAGGGAAAATATTCATCCTCGTTCATCTCTTTAGAAGGTTAGAGATTCTAGGAGCTCCAAACATTGAGGAATTGAGGAAAAATCAATGGAAATCAAGTTAACATTGGTGGATAGTTGAAATACCCATAGCTTTGTTACCAAACATAGGGAAAAATGCACAAACCTTGCATTTTCAAATTACTTGATGAGCTAGAGTGATGAGATAGATTTAATCAATTACTTAACCATATAGATTTTGAGATCCAAACAACAAACGACAATGATTGAAAGTTGATATAGAGAAGATAGTATTTACGATGGATTGTGACTAGCATTCTCCTCCTATGCCTTGTAAATTTGCAAATGCACCAACCACCTTTTGATGCCCTATGACCAAGGTGCTACATAGGGTCATTTTGACATATTCAAGACACTCGATTAGACTTCAAAAAGATTCTATTTGAAAAATCTATCTAGGTATGTTGAGGGTTTAGTCTATTTGCTATGCCAACAAAATATGCATTACTCGCAAAATCCCAATGGTTTACTGCTGTCATTACCAATTTCTATTAAATTAACCTTGTAATGCAAATTATTACATGCCTACCCCATACTAAGAGAGGATGAAATGAAAATTTTGACATCACAATCAAATTTTATTATAGACGTAACCTTGTATTAAGGAAGGATAGAATGTTGTTTATGTGATGTTCGATATGCATACTAACATAGCGCAATGTATTCTAACAAATATATAGTAGATTCCCTATAATTGCAAGATAGTCCATAGATATGTGTTCAAGCTTCATGGGCTTCATTGAATTAGTTCATGATAGAGATCCCCAAATCTATGAGAAGCTTTTCGCAAGGGGTATTCATCTCTATAAGAACCGTGCTTGCTTCTTTAATTGCTTATCATGCTCAAACTAATGGAATGGACAACTATTTGGCAATGAGCATTCATCTCTATTAGAGCTCAGTTTGCTACTTTAATTGGTCATCATTCTCAAACTAATGGTTAAATGAACAGAGTGAACAAATGGTTGAAAATCAAATTGAGTCTTTGTTCATGATGCTCAATAATCATGGATCAAATTGCTTCACTTGATTTACTTACAATAATATGACTTGTGTGCATTGGAATCTTCCCTTTGAAGCAACATATGGATACAACATCAATATAACCACTATGATATTACATGAATGCACAATTCTCAAGGAAAAGAGGAATAAAAAAGCATATATTTACTTCTTTGACAATGCAAAATGAAACTTAAGATATCATAAACTAGAATAAATCTCTAAGTTGATGCAAAAAGAAGACCTTTTGGGTTTAACGAGGGTGATTATTCACTTCTCAAAGTCCCAAAATCTAGATATGCTTCTTTCAAGGATGTTTATACTAGTAGCTTGTTCATCAATAGTATGGACCAAAACAATACCTAAGAAGATTGGGAGAGGGGGATCACACACTAGAGCTTTCTTTATTTACAAAGATTTATGATGTCTTCTATTTGGGCCAACTTCAAATCTTTATTGATTCTTTAGTGGACTACTTTTGACGAGCTTCCACATTTGGATGAGTTTGGTTTCACTTCAATCATTTATTAATTCTTAAGTGGATTACATTGGAGAACTTCCATATTTGGATGAGGATGGTATCTTTTGATACAAATTAGAAATCAAAGTCTACATCTCATATAGGAAAAGGCTAATTATATAAGTTAGAAGTTCTAAAAATTAGATCTCTTTCGAGATGTGAAATAGTGGAATGAGTTCATGTGAGCTCATGCCAGTTTTCCATGTCTACCACGGATTGCATAGGTGCTTATTAATTTAGCTATTGGTAGTTACGCTACACACACACACACATAGGGAGATTATATTAACATCCTTTTAGATTCCTAGTTTTCAATTACAATCGACTTTAGGATGCCATTGGCATAATAAGAAACTAGCATGCCATTAGCACTGAACCAAAAAAAAAAACAAAAAAACAAAAAGAGCTAAAGCTATTAGATCTCCCATTTACCCTCCTTGTGAGCTACCCTCATCTTAACAAATCAACCTAGTTGTGCTTTGAGTTGTGTTGGTGAGACACGCACACACACACGCACACACATGAGAAAATGAAATGAAATATTAATATCCATAAGAGGCCAAAATGACCTATGCGACCATGAGTTACAATCATCAATATCATAAAACAATTATAAAAAATACTAGGAAATTTAAGTGTAAATGAACAATAGAAAAAATCTAATACTGTAAGTAAAAAAGAGAACTCTAGCTAATAAAGATAGCTCTGTCTAATACAATCTCACGTGGGTATAGAGGGCCTAGTTGTAGTCCAAGCAATAATCTTTTGTATTTGCTTATGGAGGTGTCACTAACGTTTGTGTCAAGGTATAGGACGTATGGTGGGCTAAGCTAGATGGATTGATCAATCAATATTCCTCGTGTATGTGTAGATTGTAGTGGTGTCTTGATTGTCCTCCCCTGTGTGGACTGAGACTATAACCGCATTGAAGCCTTTTGAATCCCCTTGCAAAGAAATCTGTGAGCTACCTCTAGATAGGACCTCGATGTCCTAAAGCTACTATACTCCTAAGGAGCATGAGATGAAGCTGCCATATTTCAAGGAGGAGACCAAGGCATTTTTTATTAGTAAAACCCATGAGTCTAGATAATGGTCCAAACCCGTCTCTAAAGAGACAATGGAAACAGCCTTGAATCTTATAGTATACTAGATATAGCAACAAATGTAGTGCACCTTTATCTCTAGCTCTAGCTCGCATATTTGGCATATGTGCTCCTCTCAAAGTATAAATGTGTGTTTGTCAATCTCAATCTCTAACTAATGTGAAGAGGTGTGTAGCTGGTCAATAGCACATCTAATCCCATGTGAAAGGTGGGTGTCCATGTATCTCATGTAGGTAATAAATCCATCATTTGTGGTATATAGAATATCCTCTCTATAGAAAGTCCTCTTCATCCTCGACTTGTGATGACTAATGCCAACCATGTCCTGATGTCCAACAGGGTGAAACCCATCTTGATGGCCTTGCCAATCTCTAAGCAACTCAAAGTAAGAGATGATGCATTGAGGGAGTACTGGAAAGGGGGGGGGGGGGGGGGGGGGGGGGGGGTAGCATGTACATGCTAAAGCCATGTACCTCAAACCAAGTTGACATTTGTGCATACCAATATGAAGTATCACCCTCTCTAGCAAGCTACCAAGAGGACTCAAGAACCAGTTGTGCATGCCTATATTTGTGTAGGTTCCATAAACTATGTATGTATCTGATTGATCAAGTGAGGGCCTCTACTACAATCAGTGTGGCCACTAAGTTGGCTCAAAAGATCTCATGTGGGACCAAGGCCCTATATCTAATCATCTTGGAGATCATGGATACAATGGGTCTCTCCATAGATCTCCATCCATCATAAGTGCGACCTAATCTATTGATGTAGTGATCAAGACGTCCTCATACCTGTACTCCATAGAAGCATTGTGCATTCTCATGTTAGTCTAGTGTATGCTACCATTAAGGGCAAGGAACACCTAGTGTGCAAGTTGAGGAAGAGTTTTTATAGAGTTAAACAAGCACCTAGGGAATGATATCATAAGTTTGATGCCTTGCGTTCATAGGGTTACGCTTGCAATGATATGGATACATATCTTTACACAAAGAAGGCCCATGCTGGTAGTCTTATCATTTTGATGCTATATGTTGATGATATATTGATCTGGGAGTGCTCATGATGAGCTAGATGCTTTGACGACTCAGCTCAAGAAGAGCTTTGTGATGAAGGACATGGGACATGCCTTATATATATATTCAATATGTGCATTACACCCAATCGCTCTAAGGGCTCCTCTACTTGTCATAGAAGGAGTACATTCATAAATTTCTTGAGTGGTCTCATATGCTCATAGAGAAAGTGGGACCTATAAGTAAGACCCCCAAGTATGTATAAGAATCTATAAACTCCTATTCCTCCTACCCATATGTGAGCTTAGATGTTGATTTTCTTACCCACTATGGTGTAGTATTAAACAACATGATATTGTTTTTACCAAGGTTCATTGAAAGCCCACTATCTAGTACATAAGAGTGTAATGCATCCAAATGTCTTTGTAGTTCATGTGGAGAGTTAGTTATCAATATAAAATCAATTGCATGTAGTGGGAGAGATATCCAAGTGCCAGCTAGTGGAGCTCCTCTATCTCCTCCCTGGGAGATATACTTAGCAATCTCGTTAATGTATAGGCCAAATAGTGTTGGAGAAATGGGGCATCTCTACTTCATCATAGTGGTAGAGTGAACATGTACTGAGAGGCATTCAAATGTTCATACTCTGCCAGTAACCCTCCCATACAATGCAAGAATCCCCAAGCCGAGCTTCAAAGGAACTCCCATAACTTGTAGTTTATGTATCAACCTATCTCTTGGCAGTGTGTTGAAGGCTTTGTGAAAGTCCACAAAGCAACAATAGATCTATTGGCTAGCTCTACCCTCCTTAATCATCCCTCTTTAAGTGTGAGGATGTAATCCACTGTAGAGAAACCTCTCCAAAAACTAGCTTGCTCCTATGCTCTGAGACCCCATCTCCTTGCCCAATTGCTAAACTCATTATATATATATATATATATATATATATATAGAGAGAGAGAGAGAGAGTCATATTAACATCTATTGAATGCCAAAATGGCGTGTGAGACCAAAATGGTGATGACAATGGTCAATGTGTCCCATTGTGGATAAGCAAAAAATAACCAACAAGACAATAAGCTTATATATGTGTAAAGGAGCTCTTTGCTCTCTATTGAGACTCTTTGACAATGTCCAATCATGATGGGTTATGAGACAAAACAGAACCAACAAGATAATTGGCACATATATCTCTAAAATATCTCTTGGCTCTCTACTATCTAAAAATTCTAGCATTGAGCTACTATGATGGAAACTTCGTACTATGATGGAAACTTCGTACCATGATGGCATCTAGTGAGGCGAGGCTCTTTGACCATGTCCAATCATGATTATTTATGATGTTGACATCCTTAAATATCTCGTTGTTAGCTGTGCATAATACTATGCAGCTAGGGCCTCCTAGATCTACACAACTCTATAGATTTGTCAAGTCACCCATGATGGACCTCTACTCAATGGGATGAGTGGTAAAGCCTCTATAAGTGGTGGTGGGGCCCTAGATAAGAAGTCTATAAGTGTTTGCCATACCATGTGTACTTACCACCACCCCCAAAGTCGAGTCAATAAATCTTTGTGTTTGTGGAGCTTTTGAAGATAAAGTCCTAGGCATCTTTGATTTTGAAAGGCCATGATCTAAACAAAGGGGGACAAACCCCTAATGGAAAATGAAATGGTAGCACCCTCCTATCTCAAAATAAGAGGGCCATCTACTAATACAATACTCCTCGATATCTATCTCACTAGCACCTCTAACATATGTTTTCCTCCCATGTGTCTCATGTTGATGTTAGTGTGAGGAGGTATGCACCTAGCCCATGGCACATCACAACCCAAACAATATGTGCACATTTATGTACCCTCTTGTGATGATGAAGCCATCCTTGGAATGCTAAAGATGGTGCTTGTGGAAGGCCACCTTCATGTGAAGTAGTGGGTTTGGGAAAACCCATGTCCTCTCAATGTCTATCCTAATGACATGGTTCACCTCATGGCATAGCTACATGATGGATGCATCTAGAATCTAATTGATGGCAATCGAGGATCAATGTGGTGATTGAGCATTTGGAAGAGAGCCTCAAGTTTCAACCACCCTAGGGGCAACAAATAGCTTTGTTTGCATAATCTCATATGGCATGGATGGTTTGCTTCTTGTCATCCTAGAAATCATCGACTCTAGTGGTCTCCACCATCCATTGGCTACAAGACTTTTTGTGAGCCTAGCATTAACTCTACTGGTCTCTACATCCTCCACCATCCATTACTTGCAGGACTTTTTGTGAGCCTAGCATCAACAAGTCTCCTCGTGGAGAACGTGGGCCTAGAGAATGTGATCCCAAGGTAAATATAGGATGGTACTCCTCATGGAGAATTTGGACCTA
This sequence comes from Lygodium microphyllum, assembly GCF_053477565.2. Lineage (NCBI taxonomy): Eukaryota > Viridiplantae > Streptophyta > Polypodiopsida > Schizaeales > Lygodiaceae > Lygodium > Lygodium microphyllum. The sequence goes on from NC_141155.1 coordinate 136,443,057, forward strand.
GAGAAGGTGACCCCAAGGTACTTGACTAGATGAACCATGGTGTTGAAATGGCAATACAACTAGCTAAGATATTAAAGATCGTGATCTTGGTCTTCCCTAAGTTCATTGTGAGATGCCTCTTTGTTGGGGAAGTATGTAGGGCATCAAGATGATGTAGTTCCTCCAAGGATTTTGGTATCATTAGGATGTTCTTTACATAAAGTAAGATTCAGATCAAGACTTCGACCAATGGTGTTCTTGCTCTTGTGATCTTGTTTATAAAATCAACAATGTCATAGATGTATAATCCATAGAGTGCAGGTGAGAGAGAGCGACCATTCTTCATTCTAATCTTTCTTTTTACTAACTTAAACATCCCACTCAGTGCTTATACTCTATGTATCACTAATTAGTGCAAAGATCCTCCACATCATCTTTCATGGTACTCCAGTGGCCTAGAGCTGGTGTCAGAGCTTGGCTCATAATACAATGCCAAATACCTTGCAAAATTCCACAAAGCAACAACATATCCTCTGTCTATGTGCTTGATCCTACTCAATGATGGTATATAGGTTTAAAAATATGGTCAAGAATGGAGTGTCCTCCTCTAAAGCAAGCATCTCCAACTACTTTGTGATCATGGCTCTTAGCTCATTCTCAACTCATGCTCAAGAATAGAACCACCAATTTTAGCCTACATGTAAAATAGTCCATCATGATCCTAAGCCTAGCCATTCTATAGTTGATTTTGATAGCTCCCTTGCCATGTTGGTGTGAAATAAGGACAAAATAGTAGGATGGGACATCGGGCAATGAGAAAGTGGGGGTTAATTGGATGAATGATAGTGGGAGTAAGTTGACTCATAGGCCATGCACTCCTCATTAGGGTCAAGCCAAGGGGTCTTTGTGCAATGTGCACTTGCCATCCCACTTAAATGCCTCTCAAGGTTGTTGAATCTTCTTCATGCAGGACTTTGAATGCAACATTAATGTACTAGTGTGATCATCTCCCAAATATATAGTCTATTTTAAAGCCCATTTTTTGCTTAGAAAAGATTTGCTATTATGTTAGAAAATTCCATTTTCTTCAAGGGGTCTCTCTCTCTTATAAACTTTGCCAAATCCACGTGTTCATGCTAAGGGTTTATTTGTCACTCCAAGGAGGGAACACAAGGAAATTGCATCACTAGCTAGCAAATCTCCCTAATCCAAACTTGCCACCTAAATAATAAAGCTCTCTCATTTTTCCTCCTCCATGGCCTTGTATATAATGGGTTTTGTAGGTTCATATGCTGTCTTTCTTGCCGCCACTATCTACTTGACCACTTCAATCCATATTGCCTCTCTTTCAGCTCTTCTTGAGTGGACGGGCAGGGGGGATAGTTTAGGTGATACCGTGGTGGGCAGCCCAAGTACATTAAATGTGGGCGAGTCTGTATGTGCATGCATGTATGAGATCATGATCCCTTCATTAGGTGGATCTATCGCAATCAATTGCCTCTATTCTAGACTGTCATCATTGTTTCAGTATATCTTGTCGACAAAAATTCACGTGCTTTGTTATGGGGGGTTGTCCAGGAACAACAAAGGCAGCAAATAAGATTTTTACAGTATCTCCTCTCAACTAATTTTAAATTCATCCACGGAGATGAGAGAAACAGGTTGATGTTTGAAGGATCCCCAATCAGGCCATTGCAATTTCATCCATGGAGATCAAAGAAATAGGTATTAACCATTGAGCTTGACATGTCGCTTCCCCTCTGTGTGTTTCGTAAAACTGATGTTCTTCACCTATTTGTGCAAAAGCAAGCAACACTCTTTTTCCCAGGAGTGGCAGATCAAGAGATTGCAAGCCACAGATCAGGTTGCCATGTGAAACCCATTTGTTGCTTCTAAAAGAATCGACACTGAGATTGGTACTCCCATCCTGACAGAGTGGATTTGGTAGATAGGAAGAGTCAATTTAAGGAGGAATGCACGCACAGGAAGGGGAATTTACATTCTTTTTTTTTTTCAGCAGAAGAGAACCAGTCATGACTGCTAGTTTTATGAGAGATTTATAATCCAGCCCCATATAGATCTTCCTTCGAACTGTATTACTGCCCAGTCACAAAGTAAACAGTCATTGAACATGTTTGTTTGAGCTTCCTAACCTCAAATACCTCCGTCTATGCCTCTTCTCCCTCCCTCCATCCTTTCTATTAAGGTAATGAACATAGTACAACAATAAGGAGCTATCATATGGCAACTCAGTGAATCTTTCACAAGCTTAGAGCTGAATATCAACTCCCATCTTTTATTATGTATCATATGGACAAAACACTCTCTTCCAACAAACTATAGAAGTCTTTACCTGCTGTTAGTCTCTGCGATACAGGAACCCACACTTCTACAAAAAATTTGAAGTTCCATGTATACATGGGTAGGCGAAGTGTCTTATATACATGACAATACTACTGACCGAGCTGCTACACTGATTCTTAATGAAGATGATAACTCTCTGCTTAAGTTATCGTTCACCCTCACTGAGCTGTGTCTGCTTTTGGATCTTTGATAACCGTGTCTCTTGTTCCTCCTTGGGAAGTGCATTAAAGATAAAGATGGATTTGTCTCCAATGTCATCCTGCCATTATGAAGTGACTGCACTTTGAGAAAAAAGCCACAAGGGATCTTTTGTAACCACCCAAAAAAAAAAAAAAAAGGATCAAGTTCTTACAACAGAAGTGTTGCAATACAGACAGACTGCTTTCTCTACTTTGATTGCACTTAGTATCATCTCGTTCTCAGCAATATCAGGTTTATCAAAAGAAATGATAAACAAATGATATCCACATGTTACCGTTCATCCATATTGGGAGGACACATAATGGATTTAGTCAATGTGGCCACCAGTGTGTCCTTCTAGTTGTTTTGGGTGTGAATTGCTCTAACACACATGCAGTTTTTACCTCCTTTGTTAGGAAGGGTTTTTCCCATGTTGTGGTGGTACTTAGTCATCAATAAAGTGAGATTATAGCACACACAAATAGACTCTCCCCCATGTGTGTGCCGTGAGTCAACCCAACAGTGGTATCAGAGCGGGGTCTATCTCCACAATGACACACATCCTTGCATTGAGGCTCCCAACTATCATCATTACAAACAGTTCAGTATCATGTTGGTCCAGTGTACTTAGTTCAGCATCATGATCATCCAATCTACTCCAGCATCTTTTGATTTAGCATCTCAGCCTGAAATTTGTGCCACCTGCATCAGCTCTGGGGAAATCAGGTTCAGTAGGGAGAATTCAGAGTTGTTTTATGTAGTTTATGCCTATTAAGTCTCAAGGGATTGGTGCTTGGTAAAGTGCAGTGACTTTTGGGCAGTTTATCTTTTGTTTGAGTATTTGTGCAATGGCTGACAGTAATGATCTTTTTGGGATGCCTGGAGCTCAATGGCACCAAGTGCCCCATGTGGCATACATGATGTGTCATGCCTTATTTGCCAAGCAGTTTTGGGATCATGTATCATGAATAGAGTTAGGCCTACAAGGCTGGTTGTGCAGTTGCAAGTTCATTAGGCTCAATACCCGCTGCTCCTCCAACCACCAAAGAAGTGAAGTGAATGGAAAGGAGGCACAGCTGCATGCATCGATTGCTCTATTGAGCAAGAGGCACGTTTTGTCCACAAGGACATGAAATTTTGATGCTTTGCTTCGCATTTTCTTAAAAGCTATTCAAATGTGTAAATGTGACTTGCACATGTGAGGTGCAAGTTAATTATTCTATAATGTGGGACCTAGGACCTAAGATATCAATGGGCACCAAAGGCAAAAGTTGTAATAAGTTATGCCTAACACCTAGTAGTGTGGTACCCAATGTCAATTTTTCACTATTGGCTGGTGGAAAAAAATTTTGGGCACTTTGAATAATAATTAAATTAATTTTCAAAAAAAAATGGATAATGCTGGAAAATGGGATTAGAAAACTACCACTTGGCAAAACTTGCCAATGCAAGTGGGAAAAACGTTTTTGAGGCTAGGAGAGAGAAAGAGAGGATCATTCCAACCTTGTGCAAGTTGAGAGAGAGAGAGAGAGAGAGAGAGAGAGAGGATTGCCATTGCTGTTACAATAGTTGATATACCATTCCCAGCTAGCAGAAGACCCTCTAAGAGGACCTTCCAAGAGCTAGTGATATGCCCACAAGAGACTACAGTAACAGGTGAATGAAATTTGCAGGCTATTTCAGCCAAGCAACTTCATATTCGGGGTGTTTCATCAAATGGAGACAACTTTCATGGCTGTCTACACAAGCTGATTTCTTCCATTTTCTCATGATGGAAGTCTAAATTTTCTCTCTTCAATATTCTCTCTCATCCTCAGCTTTCTCTCAAGTTATCTCAAGCAAAATCAATTCATTTGAGTCATTAGAGATAGAGATTTTGGTCAATATCTACTGTAATTTATGGTTTAATAATTGCCTTGGGATGCATGCTCAGAATCGAGGGCCTACGACTTGAATTCCAATAGCTGAAATTGAGGAATTTCAAGGAGATTGTCTCGCAAGGAGCATGGTAAAGGCCAATCCTTGAGCAAACCAATGGGCAAATTGGTTTGAAAGCTTGCTGGTCATTTGTGATGACAGTAAGAGGCACTTGGATTAGCGAAGGAGATTAGAGAATCTCAATTATACTCCATCCATATGCAAGTGAAGATAAGAAAAAATGACAGGGGTCGCCAACTTTGGGGCCAACACGTTGTTCATTGTCCAAGGTTAAAGTGATAAAGTGTGCATTTCAGTTTATGTGATTTATTTACTTGTTGTAATTATTGTTAGATTAAGTCATTACCACCCTCTCCGAGGAAGAAGGCTGGTTTCATGGTTCCATTGTTGAAATGCCATTAAATCCCTTGACTTGATGGACCTAAGGCACCTGATTGAAGGTCAAAAATTGTGTTCAGCTAAGCATTTATAGCAAATATGTCACCTAACAGTGAGATGGGATCAAGCAGTGATGATGCATCTCATTTTAAAAATGCACATAATGAAGGGAAAAATGCACGACTAATCTTGGAACAGGCTTACAGTATGAACAACAAGGAGAAAATGTGATTGTTGACCAAAAAACGGACCCTTCTAGGCCACAAGATGCAAATGGCCAACAAGGAGATGAAGAATATGATGACCAGTTCAAGGCTTGGTTGAAGGTAGCAACTGAGATTTTTGTTCAATTGGCCAAAGATCCAGAGTTTGAGAGATTTTTTAATTCTCCCAAAAAGGCCAGAAAGGGCAAGACAAATACGTTATCTTCAAAGGCCTTTGGGTAACAAGAAGCTTTCAAAGGACAACAACCGTAGCCTAAAGATACTCCCAAGGTTGAGGATCAGTAAAAGCAAATGGTACCAGTGGGATTGGATACCCAAATGCAAGGCCATTGTGGTAGTGCCAATCCAATGGATTTTTGGATGGCCAAGCATGCATGCAATCATGGGACAGCTAGGACAATTTGGTGGTGGCACTATTTTTCATGCTATGGTGAATCAGGGACCGCATACAGGAATCTATGGCACAACTCCTTATGATATGCAACAACCCATGCATGGTGTGCAAGGCCCAATGTATTCGGATATAGCTAGTAATATACATAACCCCATGTATGGTATCATTGGCATGATGCCTGGGGAACAAAATGACAAGTTTGGTACTGCATTTGCATTTCCAAGTGCTTATGGTGCTCAAGGAATGAGTGTTGGTCATACAAATGATTATTTTGGTGTTGATCATGATGCAAATACAGCAAATGCACACCCTGTTTACAGCAGCAACCAGTGATGAGGGTGAAAAAGGAGCAAAGTTTTGAGTTCTTCAATGGTGCAAAGTGTCGACTTTTATTCACAGTTTGATGCAACCTATTTATTGGGGGGGGGGGGGGGGGGGGTGTTGTTGGGTTGTGTTGGAAACTTCACCAAATCCTCTAAGATTTGGAAGGCGGCCACTTTCTTGAGGGGGAATGCATTGTAGCAGTGGTCCACACTCTCAATGCAAGGCAAAGCACCATCAACATGTATACAATTCAAGTAAATGTTTTCATCCAATTGGTTGAATAGTACATTTGAAGTGGACATTATGACAGCTTGGAACAAGCTTGATGTAACAAGATGCAAGATCTTGGAACAGTACAATAAGTTGTTGTGGGATGCCTTGCTCTACTAATGATTTCTTTTCATCCAATTCCTCCTCATGAGTAAGTGGAAAATTATATATGTGGACTGCCAAAAGGAATTACCAATTTTTGCATTAAATCCACTGTGTCTAATATGTCTTAGCTCATAAAAACTGTGTTTACAGCTGATACATTGCTGTGTGGGAAACACTTGGATTTCAAAACTGTGGTGAACAACCAAATAAGAAGTTGTCAAAGGCCGAGAAAAGGAGCGAATCTGAAAACCAGGCTGAAAAGGGGTCAAAACAACGAGAAAAGGGCTGGAAATCAGTTGTGCAATGTAGGGAATTAAGGGCTACAAATAAATGCTTTGTTTGTGAACAAGGAGGTCACATGGCTAAAGACTATCCCAATACACAACATGCTGGAAAATCAAAAAATCAGGGAAATCCTAGGGAAAGAAGCCCAAAACATCCATCTTCTTTGATAATGGAACACCAGTCAAATTTATCTCCATGGACATGGCAACCCCTCTAGGCATCAAAGAGGAAGAGATGGGACCCATGGAAGAAGTTGGCATGGCATGCAAAGGCCATGTAGAGCCCTGTCACACCACTCATTGGGAAGCTTTACTTGTACATTCAAGGGTATGTGGACAACAAAGAGTTTTTCATTGCACAGCTTGAGAGTTGTGATGTCTTGCTCAGTATGCCTTGGTGCCATCATGTGCATGTAGTGATTAATTCACATGCTCCAATGATCACTATTCAACAAAGGGCAAGGTCCATACCTTGGATATCAAATTGAAAGGGCAATTTGTCCCTATTATATCGGTTGATGCCATTTCTAAAGTAATGAAAAATCATCTTTACGTGTACTTGATTTTTATTAAGGATAAGGCCATGTAGAGCCTGTCACACCACTCATTGGGAAGCTTTACTTGTGCATTCAAGGATATGTGGACAACAAAGAGTTTTTCATTGCACGGCTTGAGGGTTGTGATGTCTTGCTTGGTATGCCTTGGTACCATCGTGTGCATGTAGTAGTGATTGATTCACATGCTCTAGTGATCACTATTCAACAAAGCGCAAGGCCCATACCTTGGATATCAAATTGAATGGGGAGTTTGTCCCTATTGTATTGGTTGCTGCCATTTCTAAAGTAATGAAAAATCATCTTTCAGTGTACTTGATTTTTATTAAGGATAAGGTTGATAATGAAAATGTTGGAAATACGTGTAAGTTAGAGAAGGATCACATTTCATTTCTGAAATTGTATGCTAATTACTTCTCTCAATCACTCCCGAGGTAGCTACCGCTTGAAAGGCCAAAATATCATAGCATAGATCTTATCCCTACAAGTAGCCCTCCTAATAAGCCACCCTACAACGTAAGTGCAGCCTAGCAAGGGGATATGATGAATCATGCAAATGAGCTGTTGGAAAAAGGACTGAGTCAACCCAATTCATCTCCCTTTTATTCTCCTATGCTTTTGGTTCAAAAAAAAGATGGATTATAGCGTATGTGCATTGACTATCATGCTTTGAATAAAATCACAATAAATAATCGGTTTCCAATCCCTTGGATCAATGATATTATAGATAGATTGCAAGGCACAACCATATTTAGTTATATTGATTTGAAAAGTGGCTATCATTAGATTTTCATTAGACCGGAAAATGTGCTCAAGACAGCTTTCAAGATATCTTTTGGATTGTATGAGTTTCTTGTTATACCTTTTGGGCTTAAAAATGCTCCTGCCACATTTAATTGGATAATGGATCACATCTTTAGGCCACAAAGAAAATTGGTTGGCACATTCTTTAATGACATAATTGTCTACTCAAAGAATGAAAAAAAAACATAGAAAGCATTTGGACATTGTGTTCAATGAGTTATGTAAGCACAAGCTAGTTATAAGTGACAAGAAGAGAGAGTTTTTTTGCATGAGATACACTTTTTAAGGCACATTGTGTCGGCCGACGGCATTAGTAAGAGAGTTTTTTGGTATGAGATTCATCTTTTGAGGCACATTGTGTCAATCAATGGCATTAGTATGAACCTTGCAAAGGTTAAGGCAACACGCTCATGGCCACCATTGAAGAATGTACACAAGATCCGTGGTTTCCTAGATCTATGTTCCTATTATAAGAAGTACATACACAGTTTTGTTGGAATTTTATCTCCACTACATGCTTTGCAGAACCACAGTATGTCTTTTAAGTGGATAGCAGTGAAAATTTTTGTATTTAAGAAACTTAAAGAAAAAATGACTTCAGATCCTGTACTTGCATTGCCTAATCTAAAGAAGTTATTTGTTGTTCAATGTGATGCAAGATGGAGAAAGGAGATGGGCCAACTTCTTATATATGACACTAAATATACTATTATTTGTGGCTAATGAGGTGGCTATACTATTATTTGTTGTTCAATGTGATGGGCCAACTTCTTATATATGTTTCACTTTCAAATTGTGCACATAGATTTAAAAAAATGAGGTGGCTAATGCATTGTCATCTAAGGCTCAAATTTCAGCTATCACTATGATATATGACACTAAATTAGATGCCAAGAAGGATCAATATGCTGCCAATTCAGATTTTGAAAATATATATAATAAGCTTTGCAATGGCCAAAGGCATGAGTACTTTGTGCTTAAAGATGGTTTTTTAATGCCCCATGGACGACCATGTATCAAAAGTAGTTGAGGCCTAAGGTAATGCTTGAGAATCATGCTCCTCCTTATGCAAGGCATAGAGGTACTAATGCTATAGTTAAAATAGTGGAGTATTTTTTTTATTGACCTTCTTTGAGACATGAGATTGAGCAGTTTGTCAAGACATGTATTGTACGTCAAAAAGTGAAGTATGATAGGCCATAATATATTAAACTCTCTTGTGACTAAACTTGGGAATTCTCTTATGAATTGTTTCTTCTATTCTATCCCTTGTGAGCCATACTGGCAGTGATACACAAGGCCTTTCATGTGAGCTTATTGAGGCCTTTTCATGATGATGTATCTAAGGATGTATTTGCTGAGATTCAATCAAAGGTTAAGGAGCTAGATGATATTTTGGTACCCAAGCAGATTCTGGCACATGAAGAAAGAAATATTAGAGGTAAAGTTTCTAGAAGGTATTTGGTGAAGTTTCAAAACTATTCACCAATGGATGCTAAGCGGATGGAAGAGAATGACTTAGCAAACCACTCTCAGTTGTTGCAACTTTACCTCAAGGCTTTTCAATTAGAGTAGAATTTGGTTCATCAGGCTTAATTAGGTTTAGCAAAGCAAGGGTCTAGAGTATTACCTAAGCTCAAGCAAGACATAGTACTTCCACTCCTCCAGTAATGGACAACTTGTGTATAGTGGATCTTGAATGTATTCAGCATGCATCCAAGGTACTATACTAACAATATGCCTGCCGTGAGGTCACAATTTAGTGTACTAGTCATTGCAATTGGTATGCTTATGGTATGGTTTTTCATTTGCAGCTCTAAAATTATACATTTGCATCAATATGCATCAGTGTACGATCATCAGAGATTGATTATTAGTTGCTGGTTTTCAATGGATGATCGTTAGTTCTCAGTGGTATTCAGTTGGTTTTGTGAACATCAGTATGTTTTATAAATGTCATTGACGATTTAGCCATTGTTAATGCTCAGTTTATGCTTTGCTATAGTTGTTTGGCCAAAACACTTGAGATATGCTAATCAAAAATGCATTCTATGGATTTCTAGCGACAGTCTTAGATTCTTTATGAACCTTATGTTTATTTATGCTGGCTGGAAATTTTCAACAAGTGTTTGGCATAATCATGGTTAAGCAACACTGGCCAATATTGTTTTTACTATGATGCCTTTTGGAAAATTCCAATGTAATGTACTTCACTTTGGCACATGGTAGTGCAATTGAAGACAATTACAAGGATTTCAAGGGGGAGGTTTGTCACTAGGACATGAAATTTTGATGCCTTGCTTAGCATTTGATTAAAACTTAATCAAATGTGCAAATGTGACTTGCACATATGAGGTGAAAGTTAGTTATTCTATAATGTGGGACTTAGAACCTCAAGATAGCATGCGTGTTGAAGAGGGTGGGTTTTACATTGATTTTGTAATTATTTCATAATTGTTGTACTAAAATAATTATTAAATTAATATTTAAAAATTTAAAGGTAAAAATTAATTTAATAATGTAAATAATACTGCAAAATGGGATTAGAAGGCTACCACTTGGCAAAACTTGCTAATACAAGTGGAAAAAACGTTTTTGAGGCTAGGATAGAGAGAGAGAAAGAGGGTCATTCCAACCTTGTGCAAGGAGAGCTACCATTGTTGCTACAATAGTTAATAGGTCATTTCCAGTCAATGCGAGACTCTCCAAGAGTTGGTGATATGCCCAGAAGAGACTACAACAATAGATGACAGCAGTTTTGACAACTATTTTAGCCAGGCAACATCATAATCGTAGCTTTCATTGGTGAAGAAGCTTTCACGACTGTCTAGACAAGGTGGCAACTGATTTCTTCCATTTTCTCACAATGTAAGTTTGGATTTTCTCTCTTTCCAACATTCTCTCTCATCCTCTAGCTTTCTCTCAAGTTGTCTCAGTAAAATCCAGCCATTTGAGTTATTAATGGTAGAGACTTTGGTCAATCTCTTCTAAGTAAAAATTTGGGTTTGATAGTTACCTTGGGATGCATGCTCAGAATTGAGGGCCTAGCACTTGAATTCTAACAATTGAAATTGAAGAATTTTAGGGAGATTCAAGAGGCCAGCCAACCAATCTCAATTTTGAGGCTTAATTTGTCTCACAAGGAGCACGATGAAGGCCAATCCTTGAGCAAACCAAGGGGCAAATTGTTTTGAAGGCTTGCTCGTCATTTTATGACAGCAAGAGATACTTGGATTAATGGAGGAGATTAGAGAATCTCAGTTGTACTATATCCATTTGCAATTGAAGATAATGAAATACCACAAGGGCACCAGTTTTGGGGCCACACACTATCCATTGTCCAAGATTAAAGTGGTAAAGTGTCCATTTCAGTTTATTGATTTCTTTACTTGTTGTAATTATTGTTAAATTAGGTCATTACCACCCTCTCCCAAGAGGAAGGCTAGTTTTATCATCTCACAAACTCAGTCAAACAAAATGCCCAAGCACACATGGATATACTTGCATCATTGTACCAAGTGCATAGTGAAGTGCATGTAGCATACTTGTGAAAGTAGTTAGACTACGAGCACATGTGCGAGGGAGATTTTGTGGATTCCTAGAGCATGTTAATAGAAAATCTCAAGGAGCAATCACCCAATATTGATGAGCATAATTCAAATCCATCTTTTATTTATACAATAGTAAAGACCACCTCAGAAATGAGTAAAATGAGAGCAACCAAAGCCACTTGATTAACAAAAACATGCTTGAGAAGGCCTTCATGATCAATTTGAGCAGAATTGCCTTTGATTATTCCCAATGTAAATGCATCTTCAGGATAGGTTTGATGCATTTCTTCCAAATTTTGTAGTCCTTATCACAACAAGTAGTTTTATGCACAAGTAGCATTTTATTAAGTGTTAATCAAACATGCACATGTGGTATGCAAGTTAGTTATTTCACAATGTCAGGCCAAGGACCTTGACATTTTAGTTGGTGCCAAAGGAAAAAGTTGTAACAAGTTGTATTTGATAGGTATTGGGTGGTACCTAGTGTCAATTGGACCTAGGGGATTTATTTGACCCATAATTATTAGTAGTAACACTTGAACTAGGCATAACTAATTAATTAATTAATTAATGCTGGCTCATAGGTCAAATAATGCACAAGACCATTTGGTGGTTAAAATGGCCTTGCCAATTTAATTATGGATGGGCATAATTAATTAATTTTTAGAATTAGTTAGTTTTGAAAATTATTGACAAAATTTTTCCATGCAAGTAGGGAGAAGGTTGTTAGAGACGGGATTGTTAGAGATCATAGCCTGTTTGGTGGGCAGGCAGGCCTGCACAGTCGGACCAGCAGGCTGCTGCACAGTCGGACTGCCACGTGGCAGTCCGACTGCCTGCAGCCGACTTACTCCAGGCTGCGCCCCATTTCAGGCAGTTTTTCGGCTATATATTGCCGACGTTTCCAGCAGTCTGGCCATTCTTCTCTGTCGCAGATTACAGACCGGTGCCGTGCAGATTTCTGTCTCTGTTCACAGATTTCAGACAGCAGACAGTGCAGACTGCAGCAGACTTCGAGGTGGACAGCAGGTCACATCGTCGAGGTGGAGACACGCAGTCCAGCCCACTGCGCCCGTGTATATCTTTGTATTCAGCATTCTTTATACAGCAGATCTTCATTGTACACTGTCTCTTTCTCTCCCTTTTCTCTCTGCGTTCTCTCTCTCTCAGTCCTACGCTTCCGCACCGCTGCACTCTGACATGGTATCAGAGCAGTGTTTGAGGGCTGACTGAGCGCAGAATCAACCTGAAGTGGAGTTTCCATCGCGACACAAATTTGCGTTTTTTGCGTTTAAGGGCAGACGGGAGGGCTGCGCCTTGGAACAAGGCTGAAACGAGTGTGGGCGCACAGGAAAGGAGTACAGGTGGTGGATTTGCTGCTGTTTACTGCTGTTTGACGCGGAGAAAGTTTGAGTTTTCAACCTAAAAGTGCAGGTTTTGCTTTTTCATCGCCTCCGGCGGGTGAAGAAGCTTCAGGACGCGGAAGAGCCTTAGCAGGCTGAGTTTACCCAGTCAGAGGGGGCTGCTTTTGCGTTTGAGAAGGCATTGCAGGTGAAGATGTCTACAGAGATGGACTTGGAATTCCAGGCGATTATGGACCGGAAGGTGCCTGTCTTACCGGCTCTTCCTATAGATCAGAAGCTCGACGGCGACAACTACCGCATATGGCGCGTTATGATGTTGGCCATCCTTGAGTCCTATGATTTGGCAGAGTTGGTACAGGAGGAGATTGACCGGCCTTCGGTAAGAGATGAGTCCAAACTCTCTTCCGATGCTCGTGCGGAGTTGGCCAGGGCCCAGTCTCATTGGGACAAACTAAATGCCAGGATTCGATCCTTTCTCTTTCTATCATGCACTACAGCCGTGATCGCTCACATCGAGCACTTGACGGTGGCTCGTGAGATATGGCTGGAGCTTGATCAAATGTACAATCGGATGACCCTGATGAAGAGGGTTTCTTTGGAGGTACAAATGCGGACCTTGTCCGTCAATAAGTCTTCTTCGCTAAGGGAACACATTAACAAGCTAAGGCAGCTACAGATGCAGGTTCAGAATGCGGGGAAGCCGATCTCCTCGGAAGACATGGCGATCACACTACTGTCCCAGTTGCCGCCACGATTCGGTACATTTTACTCTGCCCTCATTACTTCTGGGCGAGAGTCTACTCTTCAGTGGGAAGAGTTGGTTCCTATGGTCTTGGACCAAGAGGAACAGTTAAAGGGACAGAATGCTTCCAAGACGGAGGCGTTGACAGATCAAGCCTCTCAGAAGAAGGGGAAGGACCAAAAGAAAAAGAAGGGGGATAACAAGTCCAAGAAGGACAAGGAGAAGGACAAGGACAAAGACTCCACATGTCACATTTGTGGAAAGACTGGCCATTGGAAGAAGGATTGCCCTGACAAAGACACGAAGGACACCAAGAAGAAGGATACCAAGGATTCTGGAGCGGTGGCTGCACCCTCATCAGCTGCATTTCTACATCTAGTTGTCATTGAGGACGCTTCACCGAATGCTTCTGATGCTGCGATGACGGCTCCCCAAGCTCGAGAATGGATTGTTGACAGTGGTGCCTCACGGCACATGACTCCTTTATCAGATGGTGTTGCCCAGCTGCGACCTTCGCATGGGCAGGTTCTCATTGGAGACAGCTCTTCAGTTTCTATTGCAGGTCAGGGTAAGATGCAGCTTATTCCGGATGGACAAGGTAGCACCCATACCTCAGAGGTTTTGCATGTACCAAGATTAGGGTACCATCTCCTTTCAGTTCATAAGATTTGCTCCCTTGGTCTTTTGGTGGAGTTTGACAGTTCTACTGTGCGAGTCCTTGATCGTGAATCAAGGAAGGTTCTATCATCTGGATATGAGGAGAACGGCATTTCCAAACTGAAGTCTTCCACTGCCCTCTCTACTCTTCTTCTTACCTCACATTCACAGTCTGAATTATGGCATGCTCGGTTTGGTCACCTGAACTATGACTATCTTCGGAGGGCGTCACGTGGACAGCTTGTTCGAGGGTTGCCGGATATAGTGGTGAGCCAGCAGCCATGTGTCTCCTGCATACGGGGGAAGCAGCATCGGGATGCCATTCCCCACACAGCTTCGCGGCGGTCTACTTCACCGATGGAGCTAGTATCTACGGATCTATGTGGCCCTATGAGGAATGCGTCCCTGCGTGGGAGCTCGTACTTCATGCTGATCGTGGATGACTACAGCAGGATGACATGGGCCTACTTTTTGGCACTAAAGTCAGAAGCTTTCTCGCACTTCAAGGATTGGCTTCTCTTTGAGGAGAACCGATCAGGCCGGAAGTTGAAGACCTTGCGATCCGACAAGGGAGGTGAATTTGTGTCTAATGCATTTGCTCGGTTTTGTGCAGATACAGGAATTCACCAAGAGTTTGCCAATACCAATACTCCTCAAGAAAATGGTATTCTAGAACGGAAGAACCGCAATGTGATCGAGATGGCGCGCACCATGATGGAGCACCGACAGACCCCTCAGGTTCTGTGGGCCGAGGCTGTGGCTACTGCAGTCCACATCCTTAATCGATCCCCTACTTCGGCCGTGGAAGGGATGACTCCATTTGAGGCTTATTTTGGGACGAAGCCAGATGTTTCTTACTTTCGGGTCTTTGGGTGTGATGCCTATGTTCACATTCCCAAGGCTCACCGTGACAAATTTGAAGCGGCTTCCCGAAAACAGGTATTTGTTGGCTACAGCTCCCAGTCCCAAGGCTACCGACTGTATGATCCCGTCAAGCCGGATGTATATACTAGCCGTGATGTGCGGTTTGTGGAGGTTCCGGCTTCTTCAACGGGTGAGGAGCACCCCGTTCTTGGAGATCCAGGGGAGAGTTTGGCTCCTTCTACAGTTCCACTGGAGCCTGTGCCGTTTGATTATGATTCTGTTTCTGACACAGAGTCTACTGTTCCACCGGATCCTTCTGCGGAGTTACCACCGGTGGACATTCCAGAGTCTTCTACTGATGGAGAACGACGAGGGGAGGTTCGGCCTCCTCCTCGCTGGGCCCGTGACACACTCCGTGATTCAGGGATCGAGGGGATTCCTGAGGAGTGGGGACCGCAGGATGGTCCGCGGCGGTCACGGAGGCACCAGGCGCATTCTTCGGAGCTTGTTTGCTCCAATTATTGTTTGATGTCCCGTGTTATGCAGGATCGAGAGCCCACCTCCGTGAAGGAGGCTTTACAGTCCGCCCCATGGAAGAAAGCTATGGAAGCTGAGTTGGAGGCTATTGAGAGGAATGGCACTTGGTCACTTGTGCCACGCCCCCCGAAGAAGAAGGTGATAGGAGTCAAGTGGGTCTTCAAGACCAAATATCTCAGTGATGGTACTTTGGATAAGCACAAGGCTCGCCTTGTTGCTAAGGGTTTTGCCCAGCGCCCAGGGATTGACTGTCATGACACCTTTGCCCCTACAGCTCGTATGGCAACCATTAGAGCTGTCCTTGCTTTGGCTGGCCATAGGAGATGGCCTGTTTATCAGCTGGATGTGAAGTCGGCCTTCCTAAATGGTGATCTGAAGGAGGAGATCTACGTTGAGCAGCCTCCTGGCTTTGGTTCTTCAGATGGGAAAGTCTACAGGTTGAAGAAGGCCCTGTATGGTCTCAAGCAGGCCCCGCGAGCTTGGAACGAGAAGATTGATTCGTTCCTCCAGACTCAGTTGGGATATCGGCGGTCCAAGGCCGATCCGCAGCTGTATGTTCACACTTCCGAGGATGGTTGTGTGCTGTTTGTATTATATGTTGATGATTTGATTGTCACAGGTGATGATGCACAGCAGGTCCAGGAGACAAAGTCAGCTTTACATCGGACGTTCGAGATGATGGATTTGGGGCTACTCCATTTCTTTTTAGGACATGAGATTTATCAGTCTCAGAGGGGGATTTTTCTCTCCCAACAAAGATATGTACAGGAGCTCTTGATGTCTTTTGAGATGGAAGATTGTCGAGCCCTCTCTACTCCTATGGATCCGAACTGGAAGGCCACTTCCCACTCCGCTTCTCCTTTGGCGGATGCTTCCCGCTATCGACAGTTGATAGGGTCTTTGATTTGGCTTCTCAACACCAGGGTTGATCTATGTTTTGCTGTTGGGCTCTTGGCAGGGTTCATGAGTGAACCTAAGACGGTGCATTGGCAGGCTGCTCAGAGGACACTTCGGTATCTGAGGGGGACGTCTGATTTGGGGATTCATTACCCCGCAGGGACAGATGGGTCAGATCTTGTACTTGCAGGTTGGAGCGACTCGGATTGGGCCGGTGACGTGGACCACAGGCGGTCTACAACAGGTTACTGCTTTACTTTGGGTGCAGGTGTTATTTCATGGAGTAGCAAGAAGCAGCCCACGGTAGCCCTTTCGTCTACTGAGGCGGAGTATCGGGCCGCGTCTTCCACCACATGCGAGGTTGTGTGGCTTCGGAGATTGTTGGAGGAGCTTGGGTGCCCCCAGACTCGTCCTACATTGCTGCGATGTGACAATGAGAGTTGCATTGCCTTGGCGAGGAACCCTATTTTTCATGCCCGGACGAAGCACATTGAGATTCAGTACCATTTCATCCGAGAAAAGCTTCTAGATGAGACCATCACTGTGGAGTATTGCAAGACGGAGGATAATCTTGCGGATTTGTTTACAAAGGCGCTTCCTCAGGCTCTCCTTCGGCAACATTCCAGATCCCTCAGGCTTCTGCCTTGCTCAGGCTCTGAGAGGGGGTGTTAGAGATCATAGCCTGTTTGGTGGGCAGGCAGGCCTGCACAGTCGGACCAGCAGGCTGCTGCACAGTCGGACTGTGCAGTCGGACTGCCACGTGGCAGTCCTACTGCCTGCAGCCGACTTACTCCAGGCTGTGCCCTATTTCTGGAGCCCCATTTCAGGCAGTTTTTCGGCTATATATTGCCGACGTTTCCAGCAGTCTGGCCATTCTTCTCTGTCGCAGATTACAGACCGGTGCCGTGCAGATTTCTGTCTCTGTTCACAGATTTCAGACAGCAGACAGTGCAGACTGCAGCAGACTTCGAGGTGGACAGCAGGTCGCATCGTCGAGGTGGAGACACGCAGTCCAGCGCACTGCGCCCGTGTATATCTTTGTATTCAGCATTCTTTATACAGCAGATCTTCATTGTACACTGTCTCTTTCTCTCCCTTTTCTCTCTGCGTTCTCTCTCTCTCAGTCCTACGCTTCCGCACCGCTGCACTCTGACAGGGATAGAATGGATTTCAGCCATTTAGAGTCCCCCAGCTTCTCTCTTGCTTCCATCTCCATATCTTCCACCATTCTAAAGTATTCTTACTTGCATTCCTCTCCTTCTAAGTAGTATTCTTCTCAGATCCATTCCAATGGGATCTAGATGTCAACAAAGACGAACTCGTGATTCCATATCCATTATCTATGTACATAATACAAAGGATAAGTATGGCAAATAGGAAGGAGCATTGTTCG
This sequence comes from Lygodium microphyllum, assembly GCF_053477565.2. Taxonomy (NCBI): domain Eukaryota; kingdom Viridiplantae; phylum Streptophyta; class Polypodiopsida; order Schizaeales; family Lygodiaceae; genus Lygodium; species Lygodium microphyllum. The sequence continues at coordinate 136,460,860 of NC_141155.1, forward strand.
AGAAGGATTCATGTGTTTACACATAGCCTTCACCAATAGGGTCTCATCGAGTTCATCATCTTGGTGTACTACAAAATCCTTGAAAGAGTAGAGCATTTAGGTTTTAGAAGTCTTGAGATGGTGGTCTTGTTGCATCAATTCAACATGCATACCGTGTGAAGGACTTAAAACTACCTCCTAATTTTATGTTCTTAACTTTTCATATGTTATTAAGGTTTTTACTTCTCTCCTATCAAACATTTTCCCTTCGAATCTTGTTGAGGATTATCCTTTGAGAAGCTTATTTGGGATATACAAATCTCTACATATGGATGTGGACGAGACAATAATGATAAAAAACATCGCAATATCTTCTAGATTGCAAGATTTTATTCTATAAGTTCATGTATATAGTACCTACACCAATTAATTCATATGGTTTTCTTGAGTTGCTTCATTATCCATCACTCAATTCTTGGGAATGGCCCATTTCACACAAGTCAACACTTGAGACGTTGAAATTGAAGATCATATATGGCATTCATAGCTCGTTGAAATTTGGGAGAGCTTTAAGTTTAGTGGGTCTTTCATGGTTTGTGCAAATCTAGATTTTTGCTTATATCCACTAAAGACATGGGACAAGCATTTGATATTCAAATTCATATGACATTTGGAATGCTTGAGTTAGTCATGATGAGTGATTATTGAAGCCTCCTAAATCTACGAGAGCATCTTATACTGATGGGAATAGCTAGTACTACGAAAAGCTTTAACTTCCATATTGTTTGTGGTAGAAAGATGAGTTTGTTTAATACTAGCATCATTTTGTTTTAGTCAGAATGATTATATTTCGAAACTTATGAAAAAAAATTCCTTTCAAATAGGCAAACAAATGGAGAAGAATTATATGATATCATGTGCTTTGCAACAAGTCAAAATTTGTTTGGAGACAAACGGTATATCAAAAATTCAAGATTCACGATCAATAAATTAAGGGATTTCGTTTTTTTAATTTTGTATACATATTTTTGATTCGTTAACATTGTATACTTTGGGTTTTTTTTTTTACATTTCAAAAATATTTTTTTAAAAATTAATGGTTTTTAAAACTAAAATTTTAAGTTCATTGCCTATATAAACCAATGACTTGAGCTCATTTTCATTTTCTAACTCTCCAACCACTTCTCCTCTCCCAAGCACCCTTACATTCCCCTCCTACATCCCTCCTCCATTGGTGGATTACACTTTTGCCAGCTTCATGCAATGCCTTCAAGGCACAAAGTTTGTTGGGAGATCACATCTCTACCAAGTCTTTTGTCTTAATATCAAATATTATGATATGGTATTGTGGCGTGGTTTGGGCCAACAATACCCTATTGAGTACATGAATACATACATTCAAGAGTTTACAATTGGCTTCAAGGATTCCATCAAGGAACAAGTGCCCTATAATTTTCTGAAGAACATCAACGGCACACCCCTACCTACTTCAAGCAGCTCACTCCTTGGCAAGCCAGGGAATATGGAATTGATCAACATGGCATCAACTACGCCTCCTGGATGGCCACGTTTATCTGTTACTCAATGAAGGCGAGGACCCCCCTTCTCTGCAGTCAATGAGTACTGGAGAGTAGGTAGAAGGCTCACTAAAAGATGTCCCTGACACAAAGTCTTTACCACTCGACTCTCAATATAACAAGTATGCTTTGATACCATGTCAAGAAAGGAATGTTGTGAAAGCAAGTCAGAGAGACAATAGGGTTTGCAGGGAGAAACACAGAGTGAGTATGGCAAACACTGAGAGAGAAGAGAAGCTCAAAAAACACACAAGATAATCAAGTTGATACAACAAAGCCAAAGCTCTGAAGATGCAACAACACCTGAAGGAAACTTGCACTTTAGAGGAAGCAATGGAGAGGATGGAGAAAGGAGACAAGAATATGAAAGAGAGTGACGAAGTATCAAAAGGAATGAACATGTGGGATGGATTGAATGGGTGGAGTCAATGTCATATTTATAGGCACAGACTTTCTCGAGTGGTGCCCATTGAAATCTCTAGAGTGGCACCACAACTCTCTCGAGAGGTGCCCAGAAAGGACAGGATGGCCACCCAAATACCTCGAAACTAACTTTAGTGCAAAAAAAGGTAGCACCGCATTGTCTGGAGAGAAATCCTTGTGAAATATTATGATCTGTCAAGAAACAATAAAAGAAAAGATGCTTGTAAGGAAACACTGCCAAATAATATGTGTATAGATATTACACAAGAAATGGACACTGAATTTGCTAATCAGCTTGAAGGTGAGGATGTGGTAATGATGAACAGACTTTCCCTTTCCCCTTCTAAAGAGAATCAAGGAACCCTAATGTCACAGAGGTTCCACCTAGCAGTAGCAAAGTCTATCCCAAGATTGCTGCAGAAGACTTTTTTTTTTCGTTGAACGCAGCAGCTCATTCCTTTTTTTTTTCCCATTGCAGGTATGTTAAGCTCACTGTCAAAACGCAAAGCTTCTCATCTACCAAGGTATGTTAAGCCTCTCATCTTCCAAGCCTGGTTGTCTTATTTGCAGCAATAGGGTTCCATTACGCTGTCTTGCTTCCTCTCTTCTTGGGCCATTACAGTGCGAGAGAGGCCCCTCAATCCGTCAACCTCACCCCCCTCGCCCCATGATGACCTCCCTTCTTGGGCCATCACGGTGCGAGAGAGGCCCCTCAATCCGTCAATCGTGCCCCCCTCGCCCTATGATGACTCAGACAAAGGTGATGTTACGTTACAGGTTCAGTCCAAGAGACAAAGGTACGATGCGCATAGGGGAGTTCTTAACGAGCTTAGGCGCATTTCGTGCCACATGTAGCCTGCAATCCCAAGTCTCCCTTTCTAGAGGGTTGTCAAAGAGATCTCCAAGCGTCATAGAATAGGGATGAGGTGGACTGCCTCTGTCCTCCTTTCCCTCCAAGAGATTTGTGAAGATTTCTTGTTTGAATTCATGAAGGATTCCTACACACTTGTTGCACATGCACACAAGGTTACTATGATGGCAAGAGACTTTGACACTAACAAGAGGCTCTGCTCTACAGATATGATCAGCTGCTTCATCCTCCTCCCATCCGTGACCCTCGCATGCATGACATCCTTGCGATCCCTCCTGTCCATCCAGGGTGCCATAATGCAGAACCATATCAAGCGTCCCACCCTCTCAATACAAGGTCGCAGAGAGGGCATGAATCGCAGATTTTTGTTGAGGAAGTTTTGCAAGAGCAACCCCAGCCCCAGGAGTCCTAGCCCCAGGAGCCCCAACCCATGGCCGACGAGCCAGAACCTCAGCCCCAGCCGGAGCCCCAACAGTTGGAGTCCCAGTCCCAACCCCAGCCACAATTGGAGCCCCAGCAACCGAAGCCCCACACCTAGAGCTGGAGCCCATGACCCAACCACAAGACTTACGAGCCGGCCCCTCTGAAGAGCGCCAAGATATTAATAGCTGACGAGTGCATCATTAGCATGCACAAGGCGGAGGTGGAGGCCGGCCTCCAGGTTATGAGAATATGCTAACCTCCACTTCTTCTTCTTCTATAAATTGTGGCTTTACTATTCTGGGGGTCAGAGAGGTTTTATCGATGGATCTGCACGACGTGCAATGCATGCAGCATTTTGAAAGCCGGATGACCACAGACACAGTAGTGCATGCGGCAATGCTGTAAGTATTCTATTCAATTGTCTTCTGTTTAATAAGTATTTGATCAAATACTTGACTCTTACTTGCCCAATTGTTATTACGTATAGGTTCAATTTAGCGTCTCTAGCCGAGGAACATCAAAGACAAGTTTCTATTCTTGACCCTCTGTTCTCGAATTGCATTGTGTGACGATACACAAGTGTTCATCCGGTAGCTTGATTGGTTCAAGCCTGTCAGGCTAGATGACGCTAAAATCATCTGTATGGCCTATAATCAAAGGTATATTGTGACTATTAAAGAATATCTTTAAGAGGCCTTAAGCGAGCATGCTGCCAATAATTGTTTTTTCCTATTAACTTAGTGAGCATTGGAGCTTGTTGTTATATTCGGTCGAGACAAATACAATATTTTTAGCAAATTTGGGGAGATCCAGTGGATTCCATAGTCGAGTTAGACAGTGAGTAACCTCAACACTATATTCAGTTATTTCATTCTATACAAGTTCAACGCATTTGTTGTAACATCAAGGTGTCTTTATAGTTGTGCAAAAAAATTTGTAATGATGTACGAGCATCTAGTGTTGGAGAGGGAACTGGCGGACACGATGCAAATATAGCGGGTCGTGGTGCCCATCCAGTCAGACGCGTTCTCTTATGGATGGAGAACCGCGCTGAATGCCTCACTTTTATGCAGGCAAATTCTTGATATTTCTAACATAAGTAGAGTGACTTATTCATGTTTAATTATATGTATGCAATGTGCATTGATAGGTAAGGTGCACGTGTTGCTTCATTTTTAAGACGTTCCATTGCACTGTTATAGTGACTCGATTGTCACCGGTATACCCTAGTCGCTCAACAGGGTATACCAGCTGGCATTGACAGTCGACGGGCTGAGGAGGTAGCGCTACGAGAAGTTAACGAGTGCCAGCAAAACTGAAGCACCTTGTACGACAAAAAGAACTAAATTGTGCCACTGCTATAAGGCATGCAGAGGCTATGTAGCAATTTGAAATAGACCAAGTAAAGGTGAAGTTTGTACGCGCGAGAAGGGCAGCCAAGAGGGAGCGGAGAGAACAGCTGGAAATGGGATGATATGGAGGCTGCCCGGCGGGAGATCGACAAAAGAGAGCGCCAGACACGACCCTCTCCACGGCACCAAGGGAGTCAACAGAGGGGGAGGCGGAATGGAAAGGGGAAAGAATTAGCTCATTGATAACAAAAGCAGTAGACACTCACTCTCGAACATCAAATGTATTATCGTTCAAAAGCATGTATTATACCAATATCATGCTCAAATGCATGATAATAAGGGCATATACATTGTTAGGATGAAAGCCACCAGCAACGACGATTGTGACAGTGTCGACCTTACCTCCATTTTGTGAGTCCTTCAAGTGCATTTGAATTTCTGAATGCTTCGATCTTCTTGTCTTTCTTTATCCTAGCATCTCATACTGCCTGTGCAATGATTGATGATTATAATTCCTCTTTTTTCCGTAGTATCTGCAATATCCTTCTGTAAAACCATTGGAATAGCTCGCAGAGACTCTTGGCTTTTCTACTACCACCACCATACTGGGTATGCCTGAAATACGCATTGCGCGCCATGTAATGGGACTTTTCCATGCCTTGTGTGCTCCAAATACTTGGATCTCCATATTTTTCAATGAAATATGGCATATGATTGTATATGATGTGCTGCAGATAAATGATTAGTCTCTGAACAGTGTTTAGTAGACACGGATAATTTTTTACTAGCATGTATGAAACCAAAGACTTGTCTTACCATGTAGTGTGTGAAATTGATGTCTTCCCATGCTTTTAGGAACTATTTCTTAAATAGATCTAGAGTTGTCTGAAACGTCTTCTTGTCTGTATTTGTCCATGTCTCCTTATCCAACATCTGGAATATGATATCCACAGCACACCACACTTCTTCCTTTGTATGTCTTGAAAGAGGTTTATGATCCTTTACTATATTGTGCAGCCTTCTCCATTGCTCAAATTCAATCCTACTTACATGCGTCCTTTTGTATACTTTCCACGTTTGATAAGCTTTTGTCGCCTGTTGTCGATGGGTCTCAAGAGGAATTGTCTTGCCTTCACGCCTCCAAGAGAAAGTTTTCTTGGTATGTCTATTTCACTGTTTGACCTTTTTTTATCATGCACGATTTGTACCTCCCCTCCATGAAGCTTCATGTCTGCCAATAACATCTCAAGAGAGGCAATCACCTTCTTTCGTTCTGTGTGGTTCTTGATCTTCCAAGGAGATCCAATGTACAGGTTGACAAGCTTCTCAATCGCCCAATAAAGTGCATGCATTGTACATATATGTACATTTGATAGAGATATATCAAAGATTTGTTTGAAATCTTTGTCGAACTAGTGACAATTAAGCGCCTTCTTCCACCACTTTGATCAAGTGTTTTTGCATCCTCCATGCAATACAAGCAAGGAAGGGTGACTGGGCCTCTATTGCAATTATATAAGCACTTTAGAGTCTTCAATTCTGATGCAAGATGCCAAGAAACTTGAAAGTTACCCCTATTTGGAACCAGTAGTATCTTCTGTCTTTTCATTTGAGCATTAATAACATCTTGTAGTGGATTCTTCTGAAAGATCCATTCCAATGCTTTTTAATTCTCTAACACAACCAAAAATGTCCCAAGCCACCATAAATTCATTTTGAACTGTACACTAAAGTAACGGGGATCATACCTTGGCATGTTTGCCATTGCCCCTATCCATCAATGTAATGGCAATCCTCTCCATCTTAACGTCTTTCAGAGATTGCATTCTTATTCAACCTTTCTATCTCCTATTGTTGGGCTTTGATCTTTTCTTCTTGGAGGTTGCATTCCGTCTTTAGTTATTGATGGTTTTGCTCTTAATGCGCATCATTGTACTCTCCATTGCAAGTGTTATAGAGATAGCTTTGCAATAGCCAAGAAGGCCATTCTTGCCATCTCCGACAAACCTAAGAAAGGTAGTCACGTTTGAAAAGGGTGGGGTGCTAATAGTGTGAGGATCTTTGGGATAAAGAGAACCATCACACCAAAGGTCGACATGCCTTGCTCCTCCCTCACGTAGTTGCGTCTTCACTATTTTTGACATGTAATTTCCTCTCCTCCTTTTTTGTAATAGGGCATAAACATTCACTACGTCTATGTGGAGGTGATACTTGGCATTGGTGTTGAGAGGAGGTTGCTGCATGTTTGTGTCCACCATTGCATCTATGTGTGGTGGATTCTGTGAGTTTGTATCCGCCATTGCACCTGTGTGTGGTGGATTTTGCACCATTGTTACAGAAGCGGAAAAGGCTGATTCAGTATCTCGACCATTTGGTACAAACGAGGACACTTTTTGGCCCAAAAATGAAAAAATGTGCTATTTTTCTAGAGAGACAAAGTTCAAGGTTGTATTTTCTTAGAGGACCCATTTTTTACCACTAAAATTCTCTTATGATGAGGTGTTGTTAATATTGGCAATCACCAATGAATTCCCCCTCGTGTTTGAGGATCTGCCTGAAGAGTATAGTAACTTGCAAATTAAAGATGTACAAGGTGTACTCATGGCTCTTAGAAATGCTATTGACTTAGTGAAACACATTACAATTGACACCCAAGAGTTCGAAGCAATGCCAGTCAACTTGGTGGCAAGACACCTTGGAAGAGCAACAAGCCCCTCCACATAAACAAGTCTAAGTCAAGTCTATAAACCCTTGGAGATTACTGCCGATGATGAGTATGAAGTAAATACAACAATCATCCGTCTAGACATTTTGTTTTATACTACATATTATTCTAAGCTAACTCCTTATCAATGTAGGCTATGGTCAACATCGATGACATTGCAAGTCACCAGAAGGGCCGAGGAGCGCTCAAAAAGGATGCCTCCATAGGGCACTACATTGGTCGAATCCTAACTGGCAATATTGCCATTGTACATGTCACTCTCATCCCAGATGGGTGGACTCAACTCTCTATCTTGAAGGTTCTGTCAAAAGTACTCTATGCTTCTACCATCACCTTGAATGCACACAAGATAATTCTTGTGAAGAAGGAGCTGGTGAAGTATAGATTTGGTACATGCATGCATGGAAGGGTGTTACAAGATGTCGATATTGGAAGAGCCATAGGGGCCAAGTAGGCAACCATACAAGAGTGTCAAAACTAGTTTGCCATTGGAGGTGAAAAAGATATGCAAGTAGGCCTACAAGAAAATCAAGCACTTGAAAATGACCTAAAAGTTATACTAAGCCCAAAAACCGCTAAGTATTGTTTTTATATTTTAAAAAACCCCTTGTACTCTTCAAGATAATACAAAGATTTCTTTTTTGCAATCTATCTCTTGAAAATATTTTGTATTTTCTTGTATTGAAGTCTCGTAATACTAAAGTCTTTTACGAACCAATAGTACAAACACACATGTTAATATTTTCAAACAAAAAAAGATGATTAAAATATAACAAAATTTGATGTGAAAAAAAGTTGATGTTTGATAGGCCAAATATGCTAGTTTAGTCCCAAAATGGCAAAAAATAACAAGAAATATACCAAATTAGCTGCCCAAGATGCCATGGATGCTACAACACGTGAAAGGGCACGATGACACACTGTCGTCCTACCCTTTCACGCATCATAGCATCTAGAACCTCCTAGGCAACTCATCTAGCATTTCTTTTTTCATTTTTGACCATTTTCGAACAAAACTAGCATATATAGCCTGTCAAACTCTACTTTTTTTTCAATTAAATTTTTAATAAATTCCGAACACTCTTCATCGCTTGGATAGCACATGCTAAGTTGTTGTTCGATAAAGGAGAAAAGCTAAGTGGCCAACTGCCTCGATAATTGAGTGCTCATTCTACTTAACGATTGTGTTTTCAATTGATCCACATTAAAAATTACACTATCACATATAGTACAAGACGTTCGAAGTTGTGTTGCAATGTGCACTACAAAAACTCTATGCACTTGGCATCACTAATCTCTCTCCTCTCTTATCCTTCTAGCTAATTACATATCTCTCTCCATGATCATCACAGACTTGGCATAAATTGCACACAAATACCCATCCTTAAAGAAGGCGACACGGTAAGCTTCTATAGCTTCCTAGGGAGCCTCTAGTACAAGTCCTTGCATGTGAAATTGATCTCTGTAAGAGTGAAGGGTTTCCTTCACTGTGTGCAAAGGGTATTTTCCTAATTAGTAGGTTTGTGCTCTTTTGGTACTTGCGGTTCTCCCTAAGGGTTGCCAAGTGATAGTTCTTCTTCTCTTCAACCTTTGCCGTAGGACTCATCTAGCTAGACCTCACCATACTTGTTGTCTCTATGCTTGTTGAGACTGAGGTTGGGGCTGCGGTTGGGAGTGAGATGTGGGTTACCTCACCAAGGCTCGTTATGGAGCAAGGAGGAGGGATACTGAAGGAGGAGGGGGAAGTGCTCTAGGTTGCTTTGTTGGTAGCTTAGGGCGCCACATGGTGCCCTTGCCATCTATTGAGTGCCCCTTAGTTGCATCTGCACTAGGCTCCCTCCTCATCTTCACTTGTTGCTTCATCTTCAGAACGGTCTTCTTGCTCATGAGCTCTTTTCAAGGTCTCCAAGGCCAATCTACAAAGGATCTTCAAGCCTTTGCATAGACTGGCCAAGGAGGGGGGGAGGATTGCAAGATGATAAAATTACATTGTTGTTGAAATCATCCTTCCAACTAAATTTGGGGATCTCTTTGCCTTGCCATGGTAGACAACTAAATACGTGCCATTGGCCTTGGCTTGGTAGTGGGTTGAAGATAAAGAAATACCACAAGAGGCACCAGTTTTGGGGCCAATAGGGTATCCATTATCCAAGATTAAAGTGGTAAAGTGTGCATTTAAGTTTATTGATGCATTGTTTGTTGTAATTATTGTTAAACCACGTCATTACCACCCTCTCCCAAGAGCAAGGCTAGTTTCATCATCTCACAAACTCATTCAAACAAAACACCCAAGCACACATGGATATACTTTCATCATTGTACCAAGTGCATAGTGAAGTGCATGTAGCATATTTGTGAAAGTAACATGCACTTTACTATGCACTTGGTACAATGATGAAAGTATATCCAAGTAGTTAGACATCAAGCACATGACCAAGGGAGATTTTGTAAATTCCCATAGCATGTCATAAGAAAATCTCAAGGAGCAATTGCCCAAATTGATGAGCATAATTCAAATCCATCTCTTATTCATACAATAGTAAAGACCACCTCAGAGATGAGTGAAATGAGAGCAGCCAAACCTGCGTGATTAGTAAAAACATACTTGAGAATGCCTTCATGATGATCCTTGTTTGGGATCCCAGCATTACTTTTGATTGTTCCCAATGTAAATGCATCTTCACGATAGGTCTAATGGATTTGCTCCAAATTTTGTACTTCTTGTGGAGTAGTTTGGTGCCTACTGAACCATAAAAGGTTTCTATATCTTTGATGATGAACAAATTGTCTTGTTGAAACAGACAAGCTAGACATTACAAGTGGTAGTATGTTCAAACAATAACTTGAATTCCAATTTTGAACAAAGTACAACTTGAGAGGTTGTACTTTGGAAATTGTACAGTTGAAATAAACAAGCTCAAGGCTTGCTGTCATTGATTGTTAATCAAACATGCACATGTGATGTGCCAATTAGTTATTTCACAATGTTTGGACAAGGATCTTGAGATATCAGTTGGTGCCAAAGGCAAAAGTTGTAACTAGTTGTATTCAACACATACTAAGTCATATGTGGTGTGAATTTGGACCTAGGCTACTTATTTGACCCATAATTGTTAGTGGTAACACTAGGAACTAGGCATAATTGATTAATTAATGCAAGCTCAGGGGTCAAATAATGCACATGACCATTTGGGGGTCAAAATGGCATTGCCAATTTAATTGTGGATGGGCACAATTAATTTTCTGAGCAAGGACAAAGGGGTGAACTAGTTTTCAGAATAAGTTCATTTTGAAAATTAATTAAATGGCAAAGAACTCCTAAAAAATGGATTAGGAAGGCTGCCACTTGGCAAAACTTGCCCATGCAAGTGGGGAGTAGACTATTGGAGGCTAAAGAGAATGGACACCCAGCCCAACATAGCCTTTGCACAGATAAACATAGATGACTGTGTTACATGGAAGAACAAAGTAGATTGTCACTTTCACTACTACTTCCGTGGAAAATTGAAAGCACAACCATATAGGATGCAAAATCCCAAAAACAAAATCTAGACTGCATAAGCTCTACTCCCATCAGCATGACTTTGCACAAGCATCTGATATTGAGGACTAACCACTATAACACTGAAAGTATGGACAACGAGGATCCCAAATAGAGATTCACTAAAGTAGGAGTCATTGATGAGCTGACTGTGCTCTGCCCCTGCTCCACCCCCCTTGTTTTTTTGCTGCTCTTGCTGATTGCAGCCATCCTATCAACACCTCCCCCACCTCCTAGATGGGTGCGCACTGTCCTTCACAGATCACAGAGCAGCCTGGCCTGCCACCCCACCACCTACATCTCTCCTTCCTCCCTTCTCATGCCATCCTCCTCCTCACCCTTGCACCACCACCACCACCTGCATTCCTAGTCTCTGTGTTGACTTGTGGGCTGCCTGATTGGTGTCAACAATTTGGCCTGTGCTCATGTCCCACCCACTATCTGCTAACCATGTTGATGCAGCATCCTGCCTACCTCATGGCCCTCCCCTCTGCTTTTCCAAACCCATTTTCTTTGCCCCGCCTTGCTATATATCACTGCTCCCTTCTTTTTGCAGCGGCCACCTTTAGGCTGCAGAAATATAGGTCACAAGTTTGTGGTACAAGGTCATAGTGCACCCAATGGACATCTTTGGGCTGACATAAGTGTGCAACCAGACATTGCACCCAAGTCTACAACCTTGCGTGTTGTACTTTCTGAGGAGCTGTAGTCAGTATGGGCAGTGATGGAGTATGAGGAGAGAGCAGTCTTCAAACAGAAACTTCCCTTTTCACCCCAAGCTCAGGGATTGGCTTCACTCCACCCTGCTTATTTGTACCTTGTGGTTGAGACCGCACAAGTGGGACAGGGTATTTTCATGGTTAGGCTCATTTCAGTAGAACCCGCAGAGAAGCTGGTTGTCAGCTCCCCAATGATTTCTGCGGAGGAAGTCATGTATGTGGTTGCTTGAAATAGTGGTTTCACATCTCAAACTAATATTACTATCAGGTTCCCAAGTACCCAGTCATTCTCTTCCCAAGACTCTCAGTGCAGTTCTCTCTGTCATTTAAAAAATTTCCGCAAAGTAATGTTCAATGACCAAGCAGCAAACCCAAACTTGGAGTTTTCACCTGCATTGTCTTAACACTTTTCCTCAGTGAAAGCAAATAAGGAGGTACTGCCCTTGACTAACAATGAATCTAGGTATGAGTTTCATTTTGCCTGAATTGACAGCCAAATCTGAAAGTCCCCCAGATTTGATATAAACATCAGGAATCACCAGACTGATAAATAAAACAGTAAGCACAACAATGTTGAAAACAGGAGTGAAGTTAAGCATTTAGAGACATGCAAAAATCATTTTCCAATTATTAGTAAATGAGAAAAGAAATCTAATAATCAATCCAATATACCTTGATTGGCTGCGTGAATTTCCGGGCAGCAAAGACACCGTATAAAATCATCCATGCCAGTAAAAGTGCTGATTCAACTTTTTCATCCATTGCTCCTGACTAGTAAGATCAAAATTCACAATGTTTAGTCCCAAGAGATAAACTTGTTTAGTAGCAAGGCATCACATTTAAACATTACATAGAAATGAATAACATAAAGGCAACACAATCAGGTAAAATTTTGTATCACAACTACTAGCATGCATTAGCTGTGTCTGGTAGATTCAAGACCCTCAGCTTGAAAGAGGTCACTTATGAATGATGGCATACCCAATTTGACATTAGAGGGTCCAGGTTTTGGGGAGAAGTTTGACTTCAGGAAACCTTAATATAAATGACTTAGATTAGTAAAAGGCCACAAATCTGATTCAGAATTACAAATTGAATGAGTGATTGGTTCACCAACATCTTCAAGTTGTATGGGTTGGTAAAAATTTTACATGTGCCATTAAGAGTACTTTACTAAGTTCTAACAAAGAGAGCTTGAGAGAAGATTATGGAACAGATGCACTCACATTTCTAGGAAAACAGAGCTTGAGGCCTTAGTGAGAAAGTAATTCTTCAAAAGAAATGGTCATGCTGCATGTTTAGAAAATTTTGGAAGTGAAGAGACCTTCTTAAGCCCAAGCGACAACTGTTGTAATTAAATTTGTTTGTTTGTGAGGTTTATACTAATTAGCCTTGCGAGTTGTAAAAATTAGGCAATACCTAGGTTGTTAGAGCATCCTTTCTAGGCCAATCTGGCAGCTTTTTAGGACCTTCCAATATGTAGGGACTGCCCAATACAAGTGTAAAATGAAAACTCCTTCAAACATAACTTCAATCAGATTCAAGTCTCTCCATTAATTCAAGGAACTGAGTGTCACTTAGAGTACAGCAAAAACGTTAAAGTCGCATTTTTTCATGAGTTAAATTACAAATAATATCTAGTTCCTCTGTGTCCTCTTTGAGGTCTAAAAGGCTCAACCAACTGGCACTGCCAGTCAAGCTCTGTATGAATATGAGCCATTGAGCCTCCGTAAGTCAGTGTGCACTGAATAAGAAGAAAGACCCCATATGCAGTCACTTATTTTAGAACAATGAGCGCCGGATCTTCCTCTTCCCTCCCTTCCTCCTTCAAATGGAGGATAAATATTCTTGGAAACACAACTTTTCTTCATTGCTATACAGCTTAAACATATACTTCAAGATAAATGCATAGAATCCACAATATAATTATAGACACTAAAAGGGGATTATAGAAAGAGAATTACCAGATGTCCTAGGAGCAATGTTGGAATCACAAAGACAAGGAGTCCTGCCTCTAGCTTCCCATAGCATAATCCTGTGACCATGCAAACTCTTACACTTGAAAAAGAATCCGGATAATTCAAGTAAACAAACCAAAAACAACTTCCATAAGTATACATCAAAGTAAAAGTACTGTGATTTTATTGTACATCCCAAATCTTAAAATGTTGAAGACTCCAAAACAAACATAAAAGCATAAGTATGATTGAAATAGCATCTATTTTGCTCAAATTCAAGTTCACAATATTTTGTTTATGTCAGTTCTTGAGCTGCCACCGACATGTTTAGCAGTTCTAACATTTTTTGAAGCAATGCGGGCCATCAAATAGCTGTGTTTTCATCTAAATGCTGCAACACAAGGCTGCATTTCAGCTACACTAGTCTAAAGAAGGAGACATTGCAGCAGAGGCAAGCAGCAAGAGGTTGCGTTTTCAGCAAACAGTGAAACCAGCCTTCCTTCTTAAAGAGGGGTGGTGATGACCTAATTAATCAACAACTACAGGAAGCATAAAATTTATATAAACTGAAAATGCAAATGTTACCACTTAATCTTGGACAATAAACAGCCTATAGGGCCCCCAAAAATGGTGCCCCTTGCCATATTTCTTTATCTTTTAATGCAAATGGGTGGAGTAAACTGAGATCCTACAATCTCCTCCACTCTCCAAGTGCCTCTTGCTATATTTCTTTATCTTTTAATGCAAATGAGTGGAGTAAACTAAGATCCTACAATCTCCTCCACTCTCCAAGTGCGTCTTACTATCATAAATGATCAGCAATCCTTCAAACCAATTTGCCCCTTGATTTGCTCAGGGATTGGCCTTCAATTGTGCTCCTTGGGTGACAAATTCAGCCCCAAATGTTTGCTAATGGAATGGTCACTTGAATCTTTTGAAATTGCCTCAATTTCATTGACTAAAGTTAAAGTCTCTAGACCTTCAATTTCCCGGCACCATTCCTATGATGGTTGTTAACCCCTAATTTTTGCTGTAAATTAGGAATACCAAACTCTAGTAACTAGTACACTAAATAGTGACCTCATGTTATACATACTATCAACACAATACCTTGGATGCATGCTGAATACATCCGAGATCCACTATATACAAGAGTTGTCCATCACTAGAGGAGTAGAAGTCCTATCTCCCCCTTGAGCATTAGGCAATGCTTTGAACCCTCGTTTTGCTAAACTTGACTAAGCCCAATCCAAAGTCGGCTCTAACTGAAACGCCTCAAGGCAGGCTACAACTATTGAGGATGGTCTACCAAGTTATTCTCTTCCATCCACTTAGCATCCATTGATAAACAACTTCACAAAATACCTTTTGAAAACTTTACCTCCACTCTTTCTCTCTTTATGTGCCAACATCTACTCGGGTATGTTGAGAAACCCTTCCCACAGTTTACGTTTTTGCATTTCCATGTTTTGCGTTTAGGGTTTGTAGCCCCAAAAAGAGGCGCCACCCTAGACTGACTATGCCTATTTATAGGCCACTCTCTCATTCATTCCTTCCGGCTGATTCATTTAGTCCGTCACCTCTTCTCTCCTACCTCTCCATTGGCCTCACACCCCTTCAGGAGGACATTGTGGTTCGTGGTTTGTGGCTGTCTTCATCATCTTCCTTGTGCTACGGCACCCTTGTTCCCTACTCCATGATTCAGAACTTCATCATTCCATTCATCAGAGTTTCTTCTCTCTTCTCTTCTCCATATTTGCCGAGATTACTCCGTGTTCCTCCTCGCAAACTCTACTTATCTCGCTGGTACCTCATCTTTTGACTACCAATATCTCATCCAGCTCCTCAAACATTGGCTAAATTTCAGCAAATACATCCTAATCAACTCTGGCATGCCATGATACATAGGCATTCGTACTATGTATAGACTATTTTGTTTTGTACCATTCGTATCGTACCGTACGGTCCGTATCCATACTAATTTGTACCAAAAAGCAAGCTATTTTTGGCCTATGAAGACTAAACCACACAATATCTTTTAACTACCAAGCCTTATGTTTATTATCATAATTGCAAGTCTCTCTCACTCTCTCTCTCCCAACTTCCAAGATGAATATGCAATTTCAAGCGCATCCCTCCCCTCCTCTCTCTCTCTCTCTCTCTCTCTCTCTCTCTCTCTCTCTCTCTCTCTCTCTTTTTCGTGAAGATAATTGAATTAAGTAGTAAATATTTACATCAAACCATCAGGTCAGCATAGAACTAACAAACATAAACTCTCTCCCTCTGGAGATATTTACATGAGACCTGCAGGCTATCAGAACAACCTATTACATGAGTAGCACTAATAAATCACACAAAAAGAACAGCTGGAGTAGAGCGAACAATAGCTAGCCAAGGAGTAGCAATATCCGGAAGAACCACGTCAGCTGACATCATAGAAGAGATTTGCTATAGCACTAATCCACGCACATGGGCCACATGCCCATGGATGCCCAATGTTGAATCAAAAATAAAGGCATTTCGAGTATGCCATATATGCCACAGGGCTATCCATCTAAGGAAATTGAAAAGGAAGAAACAATTTGAATGCAAAGAAGACATAGAGGACATATTTCCCATAATCCACGAACGAGTTGGTATGTGGTGCTGAGTCAGCGAGGACCACACTTCGGAAATGAAACTCCACATCTGTCGCGCAACAAGGCAAGAGACAAAGAGGTGAAGGAATGTCTCATCACATGTAGTGCAGAAAACACAACAACCTACAGAGATCTTTCAAGCATGGAGCACATCTCCCATTGGAAGACCCCCAATGAGCAGCCTCCACATGAATACTTTACCCGATACAGAACCTTGGACTTCCAAAGCTGGATAAATCTTTCCCTCCACTTTTTTTGCTATCCCAAAGATGCCATAATTTATTAACTTTCCCAGTGACCCATCTCTTGGCTTCCACCATCTCTTGACTATCTTCAACCCCAACCAAGCCATCCGATTAAACTTGTCTCGCTGCAAATCTTTTTGTGGCCAATCCAACAACCTTGAGGAAGCCAGTATTTCTCCTTGCAACGAATTTTCCTCCTTACGAATATCAAGAGGGCGCCAAACTACAAAATGTAGCATCTCTTGCTAGGATGCAATCGAATGAGAAAGTAGAAAAGACTGGGAGACCTTAATAGACCTCGTGGAATTAAGCACATGCCACCAAGAAGCATGAATAACCGTGCTACCATGAGAGATGCCTGTCTTTTCTATGAAGAATTTAGTAATATCTGACCAAGGATGACTCTGAATACATAGACTCTACAAAAGGGATAGCCTCAAAGAAGCCATATGCAAATTAACATCCAACAAAGCTGCACCCCCATTCTTTTCGGAGTAGGCACATGTTGCCACGAAATCCATACCTCACCCAAACGATTGCCTTTCTTTTTCCATAGCATGAATCTGATAGGCTGAACCAAATCCAAAAGGGACTTCTTAGTCCAAGGAAGCAATGGCAGAAAGAACGAAATCATACTGATCATAATACATTGAGCCACTTTTAGTCTGACATATAGAGGCCAGGTCTACGATTTCCAGTATATGAACATGTCATGAATCCGGAAGGCCATCCAATCTAGCAAGGCACGGGGAGCTACCTCCACACCAATAGGATATCCCAAGTGTCTGGTTATATTGCCCCTTGGGATCACAATTTCATTCAAGCCCAAGGCCTGCACATCATTCTCCGTGCAAGAGAGAAGGGTAGATTTCTGAGTATTAATATGAAGACCCGATGTCAAAGCAAAAAGATTCCACGCCACCATTGCCCAATTAACATTAGTCCGATCAGCCTTGAGGAACATAAAAGAATCATCTAGCAAAGATTGACCCACAAGCTGGTTACCGCAGGGAAGAGATAAGCCAACTATCTCACCTTGAGCTGCCAACTTATCCAATAATGAGAGCATCGGGTGAGTTACCAAAGCAAACAGCAAAGGGCTGAGAGGACAACCTTGCCGAAGAGACCGAGATAAGGCAATTTCCTTCGTAATCCCTCCATTAAGAGCAATACGAGCCACATCACCCTGATTAATGGTATCAACTAGAGAAATCATACGAGGACCGAAACCCATTATAGACATTAATTGCCGCAAAAATAACCAGCTAACATGATCAAACGCCTTCTCAATATCTAGCTAAAGCATAATAACCTGTTCGCTAGAAGCTTTGGCATAGTCAATTCCCAGTTGAACATTCAAAATGTTGTGCATAATATTCTGGCCTTAAATGAAACCGTATTGACATGGATGAACGAGGTGTGGAAATACTTTCTGCTATCTGTTGGCAATAATTTTGGAAAAGATTTTATATAATGACCCCATAATAGAAATGGGTCTCCATTGTTTCAAAGAGGTTGGAGAGGGAATCTTGGGTAACAACCTAATGACAGCAATCTTCCAATCTGAAGGCATCATACCAGAATTCCACACTTGCTGACACAGGCGAGCTAATGGGTCCTTAAGCAGCTCCACATGGGCTGAAAACAGCTCATTAGAAAGCCCATCACAACCAAGACTTTTCCTTTGAGGCAAGTGGGACAGCACTTCTTCCACTTCATCTTCTGAAGTATCAGCCTCCATTAAGTTCACCCATTCTGGTTTGACCTGATTGCTAACCAAGTCACAAATATATATTCGAGCGCAGAGAGCAACATCGGAAAGAATCTCTTGCAGACCCAACAAGGACCTATAAAAGTCAACAATCGTCCGAACGATGGAGGCAGAATCACTCACCATATCACCGTTCCCATCCTTTAAGCACATAACATTTTCCCGGGCATATTTCTGTTGCAAAAACAAGCAAAAAATTGATGAGTTTGACAATTATTATCATGTAAAGCTTCGGCTCTGGCCAGCAGTTTGTATTTTGCATATTCCTCTTCCTGAAGAGATTGAACCCTGCCTTTCAACCATTCAATGCATGTGAGCAAGTCATCATTGGAATCCCCAATCTAACACAGAGACAAGGAATAAGCCAATAAAGATTGAGCATGCTGCAATTCAGCTCAAAAAGAGGAAGCATGTTGAATACCATATTGTCGGGATAACGCTCGCGCATTATCCCTAAAAACCACCCATGCTTCCATCCCTCTAGATAGGATCCTCGAGCTAAAAGAAGCTATCAGTTGCTGAACACCTTCCGAAAACTGGTTTTGCTGCAAAAAAGATTAATTAAATTGAAGAGGCAAACAAGCAAGGAGAGCCTTAAATGCATGAATAGGTTTGTGGCTCATTTCCAAGACCAAAGGGTAAATGATCTAACAAAACATGTTGTCTTTCCACCCACATATCAATGAATGCAGAAAGAAAAGAGTCACTCTGGCAAATGTAGATCCTATCCACCCTAGCCCAAGTATTTGGATGCTGAAAAGAACGATAAGTATATCTGGCTTGTGATGGATACATCCAGGACCACATGTCATGTTTCAAAGATACCGCTGCAAGAGCATCCCAAGCCTGTCGCGCTCAGGACCATCCATAACCGAATACAGAGAAGTTGCCTAATCCCCAGAACACACACATTAAAATAACCCATAACAAAGCCTTGACGAGCCATGGAAAGGCAATGCACATCATCCAAAAGCTGACAATGTTCCCTTGCAGTAGAAGGAGCATACACACCTTCAAACCACAAAACCTCTTCCTCATAAATTATTTCCAGAATCACAAATCGGCCACAAGGGTCCTAAGAAACCAACGACGGTTGTAGGGAGGATTCGGCAGCCAACATAACTCCCGATTTATGTGGAGCTCGACCACTAAAAAAAACCGCATAATCCTTGTATACATAAGAAGATCCAGCCAAAGCGTGTTGTTTATGCTCCGTAGTACAAAAAACATCCCAATTTCAACTAACACAACTTGCCACAACCGATACTGCTTGCTACCCAAAGAAATACCTTTCACATTCCACAGAGCAATTTTCATGATCAATCACAAATGAGAAAACTATTGAACCACCGCTTTCCCTTTTCCTTTTACATCAATAGCCTTGGCAGCCTAGAATTGCTCCCTTTGGATAACATCTACAAGATCTGCCCTCTGCAAACCTACAATCGAAGCACGGAAGGAAATTACAGTTGCTGGGAATGGAAAACGTCCTGAGAAGGCACAAGCCCCCCACACGCATCAAAGCGCAAAGCAAAATCAAAAGTCCTGTTATCTTCCACTATCGGAGCATGCAAAGATTGAGGTTTCATATAAAACCCCCTACCTCTACGTTGAAAGGTCGGAGTGATTGGGAGTCGTGGAGGATGGGCAACAAGTGAGAATCTTGTCTGGTATTACAACGAACCATAGTGACCCAAGAATCCTCCTGAGGAGACGAATTCCGCCCACCCACAAGCGAAGCGCACTCCCCACCAACGTGGAAAACATCCTTCTTGCCTTCATCACGACTATGTTGGGAGAGCTGCTCTGGATCAGCTACTGGCTTCTGAATTGTCTGCTGAGGGAGGTGGTCTTGCATTTCCATGTTTGAATCCATAGGGCATTGCACTACCTCCATATTTTGTTGCATTCTGAAATGAAATGGCCCAATTGGCCACATCTGAAATAGTGTCTTGCAAAAGTACCCCATTTCAACTCATACACCAACATTTGTAACCCTAGAACCTCAAAACAAATCTTTGTCAGGTGAGGTTTCCCTGTATCCCAAAGCATACATGCCCTATTCCGATTGCGGGAAGCCAGTCGAGGTTCCACCAAAACCTCCCCAAGCGTTCTCAAAACCAGAGAGAGGAGTCTCTAGAGATGTGCAGGGAAATCAACCACCTCTACCCAAATTCGGCATGCCTATCTCAGCACCTCCTGAAACTCAGCCATGGGCCTCCAACGGACCACATGAACTAGCTGCCCATCCATAAACCATAGTTGCCTCCGTATGATGTATGGTATTGTCCATACGGTATGATTCATACGGTATGTATCCGTATGAATTCGTACATGATTTTGGGCCTATTTGGGCCACCTGATC
This sequence comes from Lygodium microphyllum, assembly GCF_053477565.2. Lineage (NCBI taxonomy): Eukaryota > Viridiplantae > Streptophyta > Polypodiopsida > Schizaeales > Lygodiaceae > Lygodium > Lygodium microphyllum. The sequence continues at coordinate 136,481,448 of NC_141155.1, forward strand.
TGTATGTCCTGTTTCCTACGCACCCGCCTTTACTCTTGCGTATTCTACCTGCCTGTGTGGCACTTTTTGGGGAGTTGGGAAGCCTTGGATACCTCATCCCACCCCCTTTTCCAGTCATGCACTCCCCTCCCCCCCCCCCCCCCACAGCCCTCTTTGGATTCCTTCTTAAAAACCGGCAGTCCTCTCTTTGACTGTTTGAACTTTGACCCTTCTCTCATCTACAAAAGATGCTCCTCTCCTCCATGCTTCCACACCAATTCAGCAAGCCCTTACCATTCTCATCTTCCTCTCTTGGATCTTGATTGTTGAATGGACTTGTGATTTGTCATTCTTAAATCTCACCTCCCATCCCCTTTTTCCTACACCCTATCGAAGCATTTTTCATTCTCAAATCTCATCTCCCATCCCCTCTATCCCGCACCCTATCGAAGCATTTGCCATTCTCATCTCCCATCCCCTCTCTCTTACTCTCTTTCTTGCTCTTTCAACTTTACCCCAACCCTCGGGCCTCTCGAGTCTCCCTCCCTTTCAACTTTCAAGACTCAAGTTTCAAGAGTCAAAGACTCACGCATCTCTCTCTCTCTCTCTCTCTCTCTCTCTCTCTTTGTGGCCTCTTTATCCGTCATCAGCACCATGACTCGTGAGAAGCACGAGGCCTTCAATTTGCATGCGATCCAGGTGGAGAGGGACACAAAGAAGTCCAACTCCCACCATTGGACATGCAAGTATTGCGGGAAGCGCTATACAAGTGATGCAACTCGGCTTCTCCAACATCTTTCCAAGACATGGTGTCGTGCCGCTACGCACACACCGTGTTAAAAAATCTAGAGTGTGGCTTCCTTTTAGATTTAGAGAGCCAATGTCACTTAAGGCATTAGTGTTAGTGTCCATGGTTCAAAATATTAGATTTTTTTGGACAAGTTTTTAACCAATTTTTGATATTCTAGATATTCTCTCTTGTAAAAATCCATAAAACTATAGACAACTTCTAGATTAGGATGACATGTAAAAGAAAGCATGTAGCTTTCAGCCAATTTGAGAGAATTTTATGTAAAAAGAGAGATTGACAAAATTGCGCACGCGATCGCTGTTTTCAGGCAGTGAACAACAATCCAAAGGGGGAGATGAAGAAGGAGTGATCTGGCAGAATTCTGGCCAGGTGTGCTGATATTTTAACCCCCTTTTGGAGCCAATGAAAGCATCAAATTGGCGATCTGAGCAGCATAGAGGAAGGTATTATTTTATACACCTTTTTGTCTATTAGAGTTATATCTTCTCATAATGTTAAAAGAGACTGACACACTTCATCTCTGTTAGTATTCTTCTTCATTTTCTATTTCTTTTTTAGAGTATTATTCTACGTCTCCAATTTCTTCGAACCCCTTCTCTTCCGTCTACTCCTCTCCCTAAATCTACCTTCACCCTACTGTCTCTTATCTTCAAGAACTTGGCTTGAAACCTTCAACCCTTCTCTTATCTCTACCATCTCCGGAGTCTAACCTCTTGAACCCCCATATATTCTTCTCTTGCCAAACCCCTGTGGTGACCTTCAACCATACACGCTGCGACAATGGGGGCAAGTTGCTCCATGCAAGGAGATCCCTCAAAACATTGCGGAGGAGATTCTTGCTGCCAAGATGAGAGGGGATCCACAAGAGGAGGAGGAAGTGGCTTATCGGCATCAACTCCTATGCCTACTAACGAGGAAGCATCCAATGTGGGCGTATCTTCAACCAATGCGGAAGAGGCCTCTACCATTGGTGGTGGGGGACTCCACATCCACATCCGGCTCTGGTAAAAGACAAAGAGTGGAGGCTTATGCAATGCCGAAGAGACAATCCTCTCTCTCTCAAGCTCTCGGTCATGTGCGTGGATCGGTTGCCTTTCTTAGAGAAAGACAATGACTTGCGGATATTGAAATTGCATGCACGGTGATTGAGTGCAATCTTGCATTCAATGTCCTAAAGCAAGAGCAATGGAAGATGGTAAAAACCATTGCCAATGTGGGTCCATATGAAGGATGGACCGGTGTTACATACAATGACATGAGGACAAAAAAGATTGATGAAAAGAAGGAGAGGATTGATAGAGCCTTTGATCCTATTCGGGCCGCATGGATAAAATATGGTTGCTCCATTCTCACTGATGGATGGAGTGATCATAAGAAACGGGCATCATCAACATACTCATCTCATATCCACTCGGCACTTACTTTTTGCGGGCTGTAGATACCGGCATGAGGTGGAGAAAAACGACGGGCGCATTCATCTACTGCCACATTTGACAAGCTATCATTGCGGTATATATTGCAATTTGCCTTTTAAATTTGTTTCACTTTCTTTCATTATGATAATATCATGATTCATAATTAAAGTTTGATTTATGCATAACTATCTATCTCCCTATTCTAATAATTAATTTCTCTCTAGTATCTATGATCTATCTCGATGCTCTCTTTCTTCCCGAGCCGCAAGGCCTCCAATCCCCGGGGCCCCATCTCTCTTTATTCTTGAATCTTGAAAGTTGAAACTTGAAACTTGGGTTGGGAATAAAGGGCCATCGTGCCTTTCATATGTGCACGGGTGTGAACACACCCTTAGCACATTGTACTTTCATACATATATCTATCTAAAACCTAAAGTGGTACACTCGTCATTATACCGAAAAACGTGTTCACTCTCTACTCTGCACACTTCCACTCTGTCTCTCTCACTGCGTGTAATGACTGTCTGTCTCGATCTCAGTGCCTAATCGATTCCTTCAAACTGGTATCAAAGCGTAAGCTGCTGCAGATACTGTAGACGATCGTTAGTCAAGCTGAGGCAGTCGTGAGCTGCAGAAAGTGGACAGTCTAGGATTAATATGTAAGTTTGTACCAGTCCTACTTGGGCTGGAGACATGGCAAGTTCATCGTTCCTTTGTACACCTTCCTTGGACACTTGCTCTTCTACTAGCATGGAGACTTCACCTCCTAAGGTGGATCTTGCAACATCTCTTGATGCTATCACAAAGTGTGGAGTCGTAACCTCCTTGCAAAGTGGTAAGGATAAAATGAGAAGTATGTTGTGATGGCATCTTGTTGCATTTATATTTGTAAGAAGTTGAGAGGATCGAATCTCAGCTGAGATGCAGTAGACAGTGTGGAGAGTGAAGCACGACACCCAATGCAATAGACTGAAAGAGAAAGTACAAAGTACAACCCTTAAACCTTAGGGTTGTCAGGGATATTCACACCCGAAAGTGTGTGCAACATGATAAGTGACCATAAATGTGTAACATGGGCACATACAAAAAAGAGAATAAGTCTGAGGGAAAAAACCTCTAGTACGGAGAGTAAAAAGTGCCCTAGTGTCCTACTGATCACCAACGCTCCTCTATGAGCATAGGCGTGAGTGAAACCCAACAAACCCCCCTAGAGTGAATAATAATCAAAATACAAGGGTCGTCCGCCACCAAAGGAGATCAATTTTAAAGCATTGCGAAATGCTTTAAATTTGTCATGAGGGAGAGCTTTGGTGAAGATGTCTGTCACATTACTGGTGGTAGGACAATAGACAAGGCCAATATCTCCTGCATATAGCCTCTCTCTGACAAAGTGATAATGTATCTCAATGTGTTTCGTGCATGCATGAAACATTGGGTTCCATGCCACTGCAATGGCACTCTAATTGTCAGTGAACAAAGCAATAGGTGCCGTGATGACAAATACATCCAGATCAGCTAGCAAGCATCTAATCCATACACATTCAACTATGGTACTAAAAGCTGCCTTGTATTCAACTTCACATGACGATGTGGCAACAGTAAACTGTTTCTTGCTAAGCCAAGATATACAAGATAAGCCTAAAAAGAAACAATTGCCACTAGTAGAGTGACGTGAATCATAATCACCAGCCCAATTAGAATCATTGTAAGCATGTAAGCGCAGTGGTCCCCCTTTGATATAAAGCAATCCAAGAGATCTAGTACCCTGCAAGTAACGGAAGACACGCTTGATAGCTTGCCAATGTGACATGCGCGGTTGATGCATATATCTGCTCAGGACTGAAATTACAAATTGTATGTTCGGCCTAGAGTTGTATAGGTAGATAAGGCATCCAACAGCTAGAGCATATGTGTGTATATCAAACAAATCAGTGTCATCATGCAATGACAACTTCAGTCCAGGTTCTATTGGTGTACAGAGTGGCTTGCAATCCTATAAGCCAAACCTCTCGAGGAGTTTACCAATGTATCTTGACTGTGATAAGCTGATACCTCTAGCATCATGTATAAACTGAATGCCCAAGTAATAATGCAAAGACCCGAAGTCTGACACCTCAAAAGTTTGCTGCAAATTTTGTTTAAACGCTGAAATCTGATCAGCATGTGTCCATGTAAGCAAAAGGTCATCAACATATAGACAAATGATCAGCATGGATCCCCCCTCTTTACATACGTAAAGGGTAGACTCTAATGAGCTATTTATAAGCCCTTGGCTAAGTAAAAAGGCATCAATCTTTGCATATCAAGCTTTGGGAGCTTGTTTCAAGCCATATAAAGCCTTTTTCAGCTTACAAACCAAGTGTTCGAATCCCTCAACTACAAAACCAATGGGCTGCTGTATATATACTTCTTCATGAAGTTCCCCATGTAAAAATGCAATCTTAGTATCTAATTGATGCACAGTCCATTCATAATGGGCAACCAAAGCAACCATAGACTTGATGGTAGTCATGCAGGAGGTAGAACCAACCATATACCTTTCTTCTGTGCATAGCCCTTGGCTACAAGCCTTGCCTTATATTTGTCAATGGATCCATCTGCATTCCTTTTCAGCTTGTAGACCCATTTTGTGCCAATGGCTTTCTTTCCAATAGGCAAAGACACTAAATCCCATGTTTGATTCTTAATGATAGAATCAAACTCAACTTGCATTGCTGCCATCCAATGCACACTATGTTGTGCATCTTCAAAACATTCACGCTTCTCATCATCAACTGTACTTGGCCCATAACAAACTCCATGGTATGTGCAGTATCATGCATACGAGCTTACCTCCTAGTACAACCAACCATGGGAGCATCCAAATGACTATCTTTCATAGTTTGTAAATACCATCTAGGCATTTGTCTTGCCTCCTAATTGTGCACAAGCTCTTGCTGAATTTCAGATTCAGCACTTTGCTGAATATTCAGATCAGCCAATGGCTGATTTTCTGCATTTTCCAATGGAGCAGCTGGCCGAACATTAAGTTCACTTGCTGAAACTCCAGCTGAATCACCAAATGAAATGGACAGCAGCTCTTCAAATACATCACGGGCAGTATGATATGTGTCAAAACCAGCAAGGGATAATTTTGATTTTTCGTCAAAAAGTACATCCCTATTAACAAATACCTTTTTAGAGACAGGATCATATAGTCTATATCCTCTACTCTCACTGCTATATCCCACAAAAATGCATTTGACAGCCTTGTTATCCAACTTTTTTCTAAGTACCTGGGGAATGTGTGCATATGCAAGACACCCAAAGGTACGAAAGTGCCCAACAGAAGGTTTTCGGCTGTTCCAAGCCTCAAAAGGCATGACATTATTTAATGCTTTGGTGGGGCATCTGTTCAAAACATAGCAAGCACACATAACGGCTTCCATCCAAAAATTGTGTGGTAAGCTCTTTGCTTTTAGCATACATCTAGCCATCTCCATGAGTGACCGATTCTTCCTCTCTGCAACCCCATTTTGCTATGGAGTATAAGCAGTAGTGAACTGATGAACAATGCCCTTCTGCTTCAAAAAAGAATTCAGCACAGAGGACATATATTCCCCCCCTCGGTCCAAACAGAGAGTCTTTACTTTACAGCCAGATTGGTTCTCAACAAGTGCTACAAAAGCCAAAAAATGCATCATACACTTTTGACTTTTTCACTAAAGAATAGACCCGACAGAAGCGAGTAAAGTCATCAATAAAAGTCATAAAATAGTAACATCTACCAAATGACTTTGTCTGCATAGGGCCACATACATCTGAGTGCACTAACTGTAACTTGGTTGTGGCTCTAAAAGCAACATCGCGGGGAAACAAAAATCGATGCATTTTTTCCAAAATACATCCCTCACATAAGTGCTCAAGAGGCCTCTCCAAAAGAGGTAATCTATCTAGCATCTCTATACACTGTAAGAGCATCAAGCTACCATAGTTCACATGCCCCATGAGAGCATGCCATAACTCTACTTGTAACATAGCAGAAGTAAGAGTGGACACTAAATACGTTGACTGATCAACTGAAAGAGCAACCAGCTCATATAACCCATGACATAGAGTGCTAATCAAGACCAAAGTCATGTGTTCCTTATCTCGCACCATACTTCTGTCATCATCAAAGGTGACCTGCAATCCACATCGTGCCAAAAGAAGAAATAGATATCAAATTCTTCTTTATACCTAGCACAAACAAAGCATCCTATAGGTAAAGAATAGAGTCACCAATGGCTGTGAGCACAATCTCCCCAATACCTCTAACAGGGTATGATGCATTGCTGGCACACAGTACAAACTTGCCAAGTGGAGCTGCACCAACAAAAGCAAATAAATCTCTATGAGATATGATGTGCCTAGAAGCACCACTGTCAAAAAACCAAGTGTCTGCATCCTCAGCAGAGCTAAATGCTCTATTAGCCCAAGAAAAGTCATAACTGCATGTATAAAAGCAATAGTCCCTGTCTGCAACAAAGGACACTCACTCAGTAGCAGTGGAAGGAGCATCTGAAACAGACATCCCCCACTCCTTTTTCTTCTCCTTGGCTATGCGCTTTCTACACTCAGTGATGTAGTGGCCTGGATTCTTGCAATATTGGCATTTGCCCTTCTTAGCTTGCATGCCCCCTTGCTTTATATTACCTTGTGAAGTGCCTGAATTTCTAGAGCTCTGCGGAGCATTCTTTGCTTGGCTGCCCTTGCCTTTTTGTTGTGCCATAAAAGCCTGCTCAAAGGCTATGACATCCACACCACTGTTTCTTCTTGTCTGCTCCTCCTCTAAGAGCAAACTGACCAGCTGAAGAAAAGTAATCGGTTGTGGAGCAATCCTCATGGTGAGGTTTAAGGCCGTATGAAAGCCCAAGTACGAGGGTGGTAATGAGTTCAATGTAGTAGATATCAATTGTGCATCTCAATAATACTCATCGGCATTCATAAGCTGCTCACGCAAGTTCTAAATTTTGTTCAAGTGATCTTGCATAGAATCGCCCTCATCCAACTTCAGCGTCTCAAGCTCTTTCTTTAATAAAGAGATGCGGTCTTATTCTTACCAGCAAACATCTGCTCCACAGTTAGCCAGGCTTCTTATGAAGAAGCTACAGACCGAATGTGAGGGATGATAGACCGCTGAACTGCCAATGCAATCAACAATAAAGCTTGTGCATCCCGTGTATCCCATGCCTTTTGAGCTACTAATCTTTGGGGAAGTGGCTGAAGTGGAGCAGGCTGAACAGGCTAAGGTGCTCGTTGTCCATGTCCTCCTGGAGGAGGAGTAGCAGGAGCCACAACTCCGGGCCTAACTTCTTCTCCGCTTACATAGTCCCAAAGATTCTTCGCAATCAGCACATTCTTCATCATGAAGGACCAAAGTGAATAGTTGTTACCATCCAACCTGTCCTCTTTTGATACATAGGTAAATACATCACCTCCCTGATTTGCCATGATAATCAATGCCAAAAAGAGCAAGAAAGGAGCAATGTCCAAGCTGGATCAACCTCGAAATCTCAAAATTTTCAGAAATTACAGCAAATAGGTTGCTGCATTTCGCAAACTAAAGTTCACTCTATCAAAACTATCTGTAATGCACGCAGTCCAAGGTGCATTTAATGCTCAACAACATAGTAGAAGCAAAAGCCCCAAAATTTATTGCCCCAAAATGGTCAAAAACAATCTATTTCAAACTGAATCTGCAGTACATTTTTCAATCTCTGAATTGACAAAAAAAGCCCCAAATTTTCACAAAATCTCTGTGTGAAATGTGTCCCAAACACTTGCAAATACATAGATATGTTGCCCAGGCACAATCCTTTTCCTGCAAGTAAGATTTGAAATAAAAATTGATTTTTAAAATGTCCTTTTACCCTGAATTTGATTGTCGTACTAGAGGTGCACTCAACCAGGTGCTGCTGAGGCGTGGCGGGCTAGGGAGGCTGCAGTCATATGCAGCAGGCGTGGTACAAGCAGCACTAGCTGACAAGCGGCGTTTGAATAGGGCACAGGCGAGCGTGTGTAGCAACGCCACTGCACGTCAAAGGCGGCGTCAACCTGGGGCTTGGGCGCTAGCAATAGTGATGGCAAACTGGTGAAGGGCAGCTCTCACAAGTGCTGAGGGCGGAGCGATTGCAGACTGGTGAAGGGTGTGGGCGCTGGCAACAGCGATGGCGGACTGGTGAAGGGCGGCACTCACAAGCGTTGAGGGCGGAGCAGGCAAGCGAAACCTAGGGCTGAGGCGGCGCAGTCAAGCTGCGCCAGCAAACGCTGGGTGGGGGTGGCAATACACACCAGGAAGAGCGCCACAAGACGGCGCACAACAGGGCACGGGGCTGACTGCAAAGGGAGGTACCTATTCAGGGCGGGAGCCGGCAGCACGTGAGCTGGAGGTGGGCAGTACTGTCACAGGCGACCTTGTACCTGGTGAAGGTGCTGAGCAGGAGTTGAAGACCCGGTGAGAACTCCTGGAGAAGAGATGAACTCAGCTCTGATACCAACTGTGAGAAGTTAAGAGAATCGAAGCTCAACTAAGAGTGCAATTACACAGTCGAGCCGAGAGAGAGGATGTATGATAGGTACAATCCCTCCTTCCTCAATACACTCAATAGGGATGCTAATAAGAACCCTATGACAATGGTGACACTGGACCTTAATAAAGATCTGTCTTGCCACTCAGTGATAGAATAACCCTTACTCAACTAGATTACTCAACCTTGGTGGTAACGTTGCTCTAAATATGAATGTTCAAGATAAGGAATGATTCTACCCATTTGATTACCTTGGCGCCTACTACAAGTTTAAGCTAGATCCTGGAAGACTTGCAAAGACAGTGAACCACGACACCCAATACAATAGACTGAAAGTGAGTAAGATGAAAGTACAAAGTACAATCCTTAAACCTTAAGGTTGTAAGAGGTGTTCACACCCAAAAGTGTGTGCAACATGATAAGTATCCATAAATGTGTAACATAGGCATATAAAAAAAAGAGAATAAGTTTGGGGGGAAAAACCTCTTGTACGGAGAGTAAAAAGTGCCCCAGTGTCCTACTGATCACCGATACTCCTCTGAGAGGCATGAGTGAAACCCAACAATATTCTCATCGTGCATTATTCTTTGCATCTCATTCTGCAAAGCACCCATGAGTAGATCCTAGGCTGTTTCCACCATCGATTCTTTCATCACCTTATCACCACACCTACATACTTCTTCTCCCTTTATGCCTTGTCTCATCAAGTGGTTAGAGTAGCTTGTCTATGTTTGAATGTGTTGAATCTTACCATCCCTTTTCATTTCCCCCCAAGCGCAACACAATTACTTGATAGACCACCAACCATATCTTCTCAAACAAACTTTAAAAAACCAATGAAAAAAGTTCATTATGGTTCCATCCAACTTTGCAAGTCCTAGTAGGCCACAGTCCACTAGGCAACTGATGAGCACCCTTTCTCTAATGCCTTGGCTTCTCTAGGGTGATCACTTGGGCTTCCTTGGTAAGATAACCATCACCTCAATAGTAGTGGTGGGCCACTAGGCAGCTGACATGCGCCCTTTGTCCAATGCCCTAACTACCTTGGGATGGGACACCTTGGGGGTAAACATAGGCTTAAGCTTTTCTTCCAATCCCTTCTATGAAGAAGTACCCTAATGTAGAAACTTATATGAAACTGTACGACAAAGCATAAACTCAGTAGAACAAAGTTAGGATTGGGGTAACTGAGGGACAATGAACATAGTGGAAATCTAAACAAATGACTGAATACTGAATATACAATGCTCATGTAGCAAGAAAACTGTGCAGGGAATGCAAATTGTACCCCCAAACTCTCGTGTCTCGAGGACCGAGACAAAGGTAATGAGCGAGAGTATATCGTACTTCTAACGGATCCCAAAATGCAGCAAGGTAACCTCCCAATGTCGAATAGCAGTAAACGTAGCAAACAATGATGTTGGATCAATGTCAAACAAGCAAAAGAGAGAAAACTGCAAATGCAAATTCACTTGATTATGTGGCAGCAGTTTGCACAGTAAACGCAGGCAGCACATGATGTGGCTGTAGCCTACACAGTAAATGCAAGCAACAAACTACTAGCGATAGCTAGAATAGGGTCAGCTTTGCAGCACTGGGGCCTACAAACACAGCAATTTGCTAACCTAGACAGGTTGTATGACAACAATGCAACAATCAACAGCAGTTGCTTGGCTAAAAACATTGCAAACAAGCAAGGAGGAGGCCAGAAACAAGCACGAGACTAATATAGACAGCAACGGACAGCTTCGGCTGAGATGTCCTCTGTGAATGAGATGTGGGTAGTGAAGCTAGAGAGCCTAAAATCTACAAAAACAAGATTGGGTTGAATGGAGAGCAACCTATCTATTTATAGAAATTCGAGACCTCGTACCGCACACCATTTTGAAACTCTCTCAGACCACGCAACATTTCAATTAAGCGCGAGACTAATGTAGATAGCAACGGACAATTTCGGCTAAGATGTCCTCTATGAACGAGGTGTGAGTAGCGAAGCTACAAAGCCGAAACCTACAAAAACGAGATTGAGTTGAATGGAGAGCAAGCTAACTATTTATAGAAAGTTTCGGGACCTCGTACCACACCATTTTAAAACTCTCTCGGACTGCGGACCATTTCAATTAAGCACGAGACTAATATAGACAACAACGAACAACTTCGGCTAAGATGTCCTCTGTGAATGGGCTATGGGTAGCGAAGCTAGAGAGCCAAAAGCTACAAAAATGAGATTGGGCTGAATGGAGAGCAACCTACCTATTTATAAAAAGTTTTAAAGCCTCATACCACACACCATTTTAAAACTCTCTCGAACCGTGCATCATTTCAATTAAGCATTTTTGGGGCTATTAAAGAGGCTAATTCAGCATGTTATATTTATTTTAGTTCAACACCCCCCCTCTTAGGCCCAAAAACTAAGCTCGAAAGAAAAGCCAACCCAAAGTTTAGTGAGTTTTTGTTTGCGATTTTGTTTGTAAACCAAGGCATCCCATCCCAAAGCAGCCAGAGCATTGGACAAATGGTGAACCCGATGGCCTACCAAGCCTGCAAAGGCGATGGTTATCTTACCAAGGGAGTCCAAATGGTCGTCCCAAAGAGGCTAGGGCATCGAACAAAGGGTGCACGTCGGTTGCCTAGTAGCTTGTTAAGGGCAACAAAGGTAAATGAAACCAGAGTAAACTCTTTTTCTTTTTCTTTTTTTTTAATATTGTTTGTTTCAAAAGTGTGGGTGGCGGTTCATTAACTAACAAACGGGAGACTAGTAGTCAAACCCATAGGCTTTCACAAAATAAGCAAGCTTTCCCTACTACTACTCGGTATCGATGACAAAGAAATAGACTACGGATGTGAAGCAAATATACTAGGTATGAATAGAGGCAAAAAATGATGCGAAAAGCAAGCTAGCAAAGCTAAGTAAGCGCTGGAAACTGCCTTGGAGACTGCCATGTGCAATGCCACGAATATAGTGAATAAAAAATCGACCACTCCAAAAGATCAAAAAGGGATAGATGCGCACAAATGCATGTTTACAAGAACACAATACTAATGCACTAGAGTTGTGCAAGAGGCAATACAAGTGTGATCATGCTCATGCAAAATGTGATGCAACGGTGCCACTTGAACACTGCCCTCGTAGGGGAATTGTTTACTTGCCCAAGCATCCTTTTACAATCATGTCATGATGATGATGCAGATGAAGATACAAAGTACAATATACATAATGTTTAAAAAAGGAACTATAAACAACATCCTATCACCACTAAGAGAAGATAGTCGTCCCCTCTCAAACTGAAAGTCATCATGATGATGCAGATGAAGATACAAAGTACAATATATATAATGTTTAAAAAAGGAACTATAAACAACATCCTATCACCACCAAGAGAAAACAGCCGTCCCCTCTCAAATTGAAAGGAAAAGCTAGAGAGAATCGCCCTCTCCTTATCAATCTGAAAAAGTAGGGGAGGATATACCCAAGACGATTCTATTGACATATTGGGTTGTCACAGTAGACAACGGTACAAGAGTCGCACAGAAACAGAAGTACCACAAATAAGCTCTTCAAGTAAATAGTATCACATGGATTAAAAATTTTAGATCTTTTGCTTATGCTAGAGACAATTGATTAATTTAGTACTCAAATGTGCAAAGCCAAGATGCACATGTGACGCACATGTGATGTATAAGTAAGTATTTCACAGTAACAAGCCCAAGATTCCAAGGAAACAGTAGGTGTCAAAAACAAACGTTGTAACAAGTTATGTCACCTAGGTACTAGGTGAGTGTTGGTGTCAATTTGACCCTAGGATAATTAATTGGCCCTATAAATGTTAGTGGTGACACTAGGGACTAGGCATTAATTAATTAATTAATTAACGCATATCCATGGGTCAATTAAGGCTTGGGATCACTTAGGGTTGCAAATGGCCTAGCCAATTAATGTGTGGATGGGCACATCTAATTGTGGGCACGGTCAAAAAAGGCTGAATTAATTTTTAAAATTAATTGATTTTAAAAATTAATTAAATGGCTGAAATTTGTTGGAATTTTGAAAAAGAAGGCTACCACTTGGAAATAATTCCCATGCAATGGGGGAGGAGAAGGTTGTTTGGGGGCCGATGGAGGTGGATTCAGGGCATTGCAGCTGAGAGAGAAAGAGAGAGAGAGAGGAGGCTGCTGGTCAGATTTCCAACTGTTGGAGACCTCCTAGATATAGGCAACAGCAACAAACACCCAGATTGGAGCATGAGATAGCATTTATAATCTCTTCTAGGGTTGGGAACAGCAAATAGCAGTTTAGGACTGCAGTTTGTGGCCCCTCTAGCAGTAGGCAACAGCTTTCTGGGCTGATTTGACATGCCAGTAGCCATTTTTGGGGTCTTTCCACAAAGAAATTCAGAAATTTCCCTCTCTACACCATTTTCTCACCTTCTTTAGCCTATCCTATAACATTCTCAAAAAATCTCAGCCATTTGGAGCAAACCTCAACCAGATTTGGTGGGCAATAGAGGAATTCCTACTGTAAACTCTAATTTACAGCAGAAATTAGGGTTTAGCAGACACCTTGGAACCCGTACCAGCAATTAGAGGCATCAAAGACTGAAATCAATAGCTGGAATTCGAGGAATTGCCAAAGATTTCAGATGCCAACCCATTCCAATTGATTTGGGGCAACATTTGGCCAACCAAGGATCAATTTTGGACAAGTCCTAGATGAAGATCAAGGGGAAAATGGATCAAAAAGCTTACTAATCATTTATGACAACAAGGGGCACTTGGATCAATGGAGGAGATTGAAGAATCTCAATTGTACTCCATCCAATTGCAATACAAGGTAAAGAAATACCGCAAAGAATGTCAGTTTTGGAGCCAACAAGGTGTCCAATGTCCAAGATTGTATGGTAAAGTATACATTTCAGTTTTGTGAGTTTGTTAATGCTTTAATTAAGTGTTTAATCACGTTTTCACCACCCTTTTCAAGAAGGCTGGTTTCACGGTTCAAATTGTCGGGATACCATCAAATCCCTCAACTTGGTGGACCCAAGGCACCTGATTGCAAGTGAGAAGCTTTGTGATAGTGCTGAATTCGTGCTTAGCTAAGTAATTACAACAAGATGTCATCACAGAGTGAGATGGAATCAAGCAATGATAATGCCTCACAATATGAACATTCATATGGGAAAGAAAGAAATGCAATGCCTAATCTTGGACAAGGCTCGTAGCATGGATAGCAAGCTGAAAATGTTACTATTGGTCAAGATGTAGGGCCTTCAAGGCAAAATGATACTGGTGACCAGTAAGGGGAAAAGGAATTTGATGACCAATTTAAAAATTGAATGAGGACAACAGCGAATCTCTTTGCTGGATTGGCAAAGGATCCTCAATTTACTCAATTTTTGAATGCTCCAACAAAGGACAACAAGCACAAGAAGAAAAAATCATCTTCTGCACCTTCAGGATACAATCCAATGGATTTTGGACAGCCGAGCATGCAACCAATGATGGTGCAGCCAGGATACTTTGGTGGTGGCACTATTTTCCATGCAATGGCGGGTATACAAGAAATTACAGCACAATTCCTTATGGTATGTAGCAACCTATGCATGGTGTGCAAGGCCCAATGTATTCAGGTATGGCTGGTAATATGCAAAAGCCGATGTATAACAACGTTGGTCTGATGCCCGAGGCACAAAGTGGTGTGTTTGGTAATGCATCTACACCCCCAAATGCTTATGGGTCTCAAGGAATGAGCACCGGTCATGCAAATGCTTCTTTTGGTTTTGGTCATGATGCAAATACAGCAAATTTACCCTTTTTGCAGCAACCAGTGTATGACAACTTGACAACCAAAGGAGCAACAAAAGACTATGATGAGGGTGGAAAAGGGGTGAAGTTTGAGTCCTTCAATAGTGCAAAAAATGGGCTGAAAGCTTTGACTTTTATTTAGCTGTTTGATGCAGCCTATTCGGGGGAAATTTCACTAAATCCTCTAAGATTCAGAAGGCAGCCACCTTCTTGACGGAGAATGCATTGTAGTGGTGACCTATGCTCTTAATGCAAGGTAGAGCACCATCAACATGGATACAATTCAAGCAAATGTTTGCATCGAATTGGTTGACTAGTACATTCGAGGTTGACATCATGACATCTTGGAATAAGCTAGATGCGAAAGAATACAACAACTTGGAGCAATACAATAAGAAGTTTTGGGATGCTTTGCTTCCAGTAACTTCTTATCGTCCAGTTCCTCTTCATGAGCAACTAGAAAAGTATGTATGTGGACTCTGTCTGAGGGAATCAGGGATTTTAGCACCGTGTCTAGCGTGTCACAGCTCATAGAGACTGCTACTACAACTAGCGCATTGCTGAGTGGGAAAGGATTGGGCTTCCAAGAAAGCAAGGAGAAGCCAAATAATAAGTTGTCAAAGGTTGAGAAAAGGGGCAAATCTAAAAATCAACCTCAAAAGAGGTCAAACAAGCAAGGAAAGGGCTATGTATGTGGACTGCCTAAGGGATTCAAGGATTTTAGCATTAAATCCACCGTATCTAGCGTGTCACAGCTCATAGAGACTGCTACTACAACTAACACATTGCTGAGTGGAAAAGGATTGGGCTTCCAAGAAAGCAAGGAGAAGCCGAATAATAAATTGTCAAAGGTTGAGAAAAGGGGCAAATCTGAAAATCAACCTAAAAAGAGGTCAAAAAAGCAAGGAAAGGGCTGGAAATCGGCTACACAATGTGGGGAATTGAGGGCTGCAAATAAATGCTTTGTTTGTGAACAAGAGAGTCACATAGCTACATACTGTCCCAATAGCAATAAGCTGGAAAATCAAAAAATCAGGGAGATTCCAAGGGTAAGAAGCCCAAAACATCAATTGGATTAATACTGGATATTGTTAGTGATCAACCCAATTATGATCCTACTAAGTTATACAAAGCACGGGCAATATCAAAGATCAGCATGCTCTGATTTACTTTGATAATAAAACACGAGCCAACTTTCTCTCTACAGACATACCAGCGCATCTAGACATCAGAGAGGATGAGATAGGACCCATGGGAAAAGTTAGTATGGCATGCAAGGGCCATGCAGAGCCTGTCACACCGCTCATTGGAAAGCTTCGTTTGCACATTCGAGAATGTGTGGATTGTGAAGAGTTCTTTATTGCTTCACTTGAGGGTTGTGATGTCTTGCTTGGTATGCCTTGGTGCCATCGTATGCATGCAATGATTGATTCACATGATAACGTGATCATTATTCAACATAAGGACAAGACCCATACTTTGGATGTAAAGTTGAAAGGGAAATCTCTTCCTATAGTATTGATTGCTACCATTTTCAAAGTAATGAAAAAATAACATTTTAGCATACTTGGGTTTTACTAAGAATAAGGTTAATAATGAAAATGTTGGGAACATATCAAAGTTAGAGAAGAATCACATCTCATTTGTGAAAATGTATGCCGATTACTTGTCTCGGTCACTTTCATGGCAAATACCACCTGAAATGCCAAAAGATCATGGCATAGATCTTATTTCTGAAAGTAGCCCACCTAATAAGCCACTCTATAGAATTAGAACAGCCCAACAAGAGATTATGAGCCAAGTGGATGAGCTATTAGATAAAGGACTGACTCATCCCAACACTTCACTGTTCGAGAACTTTTGGAGCAAAAAAAAAGGATGGTTCATGGGGTATGTGCATTTACCATCATTCTTTAAATAAAATCACGATAAAAAACTTGTTTTCATCCCCTCCCCCCCTAGCATGCATCACATCTGGAGGAAAGTAGGGATATTACATCCTCTCCCCCTTGGAGAAATCGAGATGTCCTTGTCTCGAGAGAACTTAGGTGTGGTTGTTTTCCGAAAGTTGTATTTGTAGAAGTTGTGGGTCAAGACCCACCATATTTTCGCTACACTACTCCGACTATTTACAAACATTGACATTTCAAATCAATATAATGATTACAAAGACAAGGTACAATAGCCATTGTAGGGTAGTTTTATTACAAGTATAGGGCTTATTATATCTCATGGAGAGTTTTTCTAGGGCTTGTAATCATCATCAAACATTTCAATGGGTTCTAGGTTTTCATCATTATTTGATTCTTAAGGGAATTTTAATGCTTAACTTGTGCGGCTTCGCTTTGTTGCTCGTTCCTCCTCTTCTTGGTCCAACTCACGACAATTGGCTTGGATATATCGCTTTCGAATGTGCCCTATCTCACCACACTATGTACGTATTAGAGAGAATGTGCCTAAGACAGATTTCAAGACATCTTTTTGTAGTGACGGGTTAGGCACAGAGATCTAGACAGTAAGCCGTTAGCGCAGCAAGAGACATAGTGTGTGAGTGAGAGCAGAGCAGAGAGTGAGCACGTTTTAGGTACAATAACGAGTGTGTACCTTTAGGTTTTTAGATAGATATATATGTGTAAGCACAAGTGCTAAGGGTGTGTTCACACCCGAGCACATTTAAAGACACAAGGGCCTTTATTCCCAACAACCTCCCACCTAAAGGCAATGTGTCTTAAGAGGAGAAAAGAATCAGCTAAGTCTAGGTATATACAAAGCTGAAATACATATATCTATCCAACTCCCATTATTTATCGGCAATGAGCAAACCGCTCTGCTAGAAGACCCTATGTGAGAAGGTTTGCAGGATTATCATCTGTATGCACTTTGACAAGCTCAATGCTCTTGCTGTCAAGTACATCTCTAATGAAGTGGTACTTCACCTATATGTGCTTTGTCTTGGCATGAAAGACAGGATTCCTTGCTAGCATGATAGCACTCTGACTATCACAATGGAGAACAGGTAACTCTGTGATGCCAAGCTCTCCCACCAGACGTGAAAGCCATAAAGCCTCCTTGCATGCCTCAGTGGCAGCCACATACTCTGCCTCTGTGTAGTAGACAATGCAACACACTTTTGTAGCCTAGAGATCCAAGAGACTGCTCCTCCTGTGAAAGTAAACACATACCCAAAAGTGGACTTTCTGTAGTCTGCATGACCAACACAGTCTGCATCCGTAAAGCCAACAACAGATGTCTTCTACTTCCCAAAGCAGATGCACAACTCCTTTGTGCCTTTGAGGTATCTCATAATACCTTTCACTGCATCCCAATGCCTTTTGCCGAGGTTTGCAATGTATCTGCTAACCACTCCCACTGCAAAGGCAATGTCAGGACGTGTAGCAACCATAGCATACATGAAACTGCCAACAGCTGAAGCATATGGTATCTTGGTCATTTCAGCCTTCTCATCATTAGATGTAGGGTTGTCCTCTAGACTGAGTTTCACATATGAAGGCAATGGAACCCCACTTGTTTTCTCCCCCTCCATATTAAAACGCTACAAAACCTTGGAGATATACTCCTACTAAGACAAATAGAATAAGCCTTTTGATCTATCTCTAAGTATTCACATGCCAAGAATGTGATTTGCATCACCAAGATCCTTTATGTCAAAGCTGCCATGAAGACTTTGCTTCAGTGAATCCAAGGCATGAGTATTCCTATCAACAATCAGCATGTCATCAACATACGAAACCAAGATAATCAGGCTGCCATCTGCTGCCTTCTTGGTGTACAAGCAGTGATACACTGACTTCTATGGAAACCTTGAGACTGCATCTTTCCTATCCCTTTTTCCACAAACCCTTCAAGCTGCTGCATATATCTCTTCATGCAGATCACGATGTAAGAATGCACTCTTTACATCCATTTGTATGAGCTCCATATCTTCAGCTACAACCAAGCCTAAAATGGTTCTCAAGGTAGTCATCTTGACTACAGGAGAGAAGATCTCATCAAAGTCAATTTCTTGCTCCTGCTTGTACCCCTTTGCAACCAATCTTGCTTTGTACTTTGGTAAGGAACCAGAAGTGACCTTCATCTTGTAAACCCATTTGCATGGAAGTGTTTTCTGCCCTTTAGGCAACTGCACCAAGTCCCAAATGCCATTTTTCTCAAGAGATTCCATTTCTAACAACATGGCTTTATACCATGTCTTACTGTCCTGTCTCTCCATTGCTTCCTTGAAGCAAGACGGTTCACCACAGTCTATCAACATGACATATTCAGACACATTATTTGCACCAGGAACAAATCTGTCACGTTGTCTAGTAGCCCTAGACGATCTCCTAACCCAATGATCATTGTTTGCTGGCTGTTCCTGTAAATTTCCATTTTCAACATACTATCCTCGCATTTCAACTTGCAAATCAGCATTAACAACTTGCTGTCATGGTTGTTCCTGCACATGTAGTGGCTCATTATCATGGGCAATAGCTGGCTGATCATTTCCAGCATCATTTTCTACATTTACACGTCATTTACAGCAGGTATTTGCTACTATACAGCAGGCACATTTACTGTCCAAAAGGTATTTCTTCCCGAAATACAACCCTACGGACCTCCTCGATCTTTTCAGGCTGTTTATGCATGCGATATTCCCGAAAGATAACATCATTGCTGCGTACTACTTTCCTTTTCTCGGGATCCCACAATTTATACCCCATTTCACCCTCGTCACCATATCCTAGGAAAATGCATTTGCAAGACTTTGGCTCAAGTTTGCTAAGTTTTTTCTTTACGAATGTGCACAAAAGCCTCACAGCCAAACACTTTCAGATGAGCATATGAAGATGGCTTGCCCGACCATGCTTCTTGGGGAACTCCCCTCCCTAAAGACCTATTTGGTGACCGATTAATTAAGTGAACGGCTGTCATAACAGTCTTTGCCCAAAAACCATGGGGTAATGCAGCATGAGAAAGCATCATACAGACCTTATCATGTATGGTCCGATTCATACGCTTTGCAACTCCATTTTGGGGTGGATTATGAGGGGCAGTGAGCTCCCTCTTTATCCCTCTGCTGTCACAAAATGCCTGAAAGGCCTTGGACACATATTCCCCACCATTGTCAGAGCGAAGACACTTAAGTGTCTTATCTGTCTGATTTTCAACCAATGCCAAGAATTTTTTGAAATTGTCAAACACTTCATCCTTGCTACGAATAGGATAAACTCATACCTTTCGTGTAGCATCGTCGACAAAGGTGACCATTTGGCATACATCTGAATGTACTAACTCTAGAGGAGAAAATTTCAAAGAAAGAGACTTTTTATGAGACATATGTGCATGTTTGCCATAAATACAATGATCACAGTGCTCCAAATCAGCATAACGAAGACAAGGCAAGTAACCCAAACAAGAAAGCACTTTCATTCATGTTTGACTCATGTGTCCCAACCGGCCATGCCACAAAGAAGCACTTGGTTGCTCGGTCACGACAACAACATGGTCACGCACACTAGATACATGAAGTGGATACAAAGTATCACTCTTGCACCCTCTGGCAATCACTCTAAATCCCTGACAGATCTTCCATTTTCCATCACCAGAGGTGATATGAAAACCATCATCATCTAGTTGCCGTGTGCTAATCAAGCTCTTCTTAAGCTGAGATACATGTCATATATGCTGAAGTGTGAAGACAGAGCCATGCTAAAACTGTAACTGCACACTGTCAATACCTGCAATCTCACATGCATAGTTATCCCCAAGATGGACAATACCATGTCGACCTCCTGTATAGGCAAAGAACCACCCACGATGAGGGGTGACGTAAAAGGAAGCACCTGAATCGAGAATCCAGGTATGCATGTCATCATCTATATCTGCAAGTAAAGCATGTGCACCAAAGTGTGAAGAGACCAAAAGTACGTCACTCCCATTATCACTATCATGAATGACTACATTCACCTCTTCAATTTTTACACTGCTCTTTTTAGGCTGATTGTCCTTCTTCTCATCCTTGCTATCATCTGTCTTCTTGCCTTTCCTTTCTCTTTCTTCCATTTGTTGCAATCACGTTTAAAGTGACCCTTCTTGCCACAATGATGGCATTCAACATCTTTGCCACGTGATTTACTGCGTCCCTTGCTATCATATTTGCCTTTCTGCTGTGATCTGCCCCTAGTATGCAAAGAACTAGAAGACTTACTAGATGCATTGTTCTGCCGATTCATTTCTTCCATGAGTAGAGCACTCTCTACACCAGCATACAAAAGGATCACATCAGAATTACTCATAGCAGTCCTGAATGTATCCCAACTCTCTGGTAGAGTGCAAAGCAAGAAAGTAGCCTTAAATTCCTCATCAATCATGAACTTCAAGGCAACCAGCTAGCTGAAAATGGAGTTAAACTCACTCAAGTGAGTAGACATTGCTGTACCCTCTTTCATACGCAAATCCATAATCTTTTTCAGCCAATACACTTTGCTTGCAACACTCTTTTGTGCATGCAGTTCTTCCAGTCTAGTCCATATAGCATATGCAGAATCCAAACCTTCAATGTTAGACAGCAAGGCATCAGAAATCGATAGCTCGATGGTTGAGCATGCAAGCTCATTTAACTCATCCCAATCGTCCTGTTCCATATCTGCAGGCTTTGCTCCTTGTGTTTTGATCGGCTTTGCCTACTTCTTTTGCAACAAGATATTGTAGAACTGCTTTTGCCAAACTGCTAAGTTATGTGCTCCTTCAAGCTTCTTTATGTGCATGAGATTATTGCTATCACTCCTGCCAGCCATGATTTTCAGCCCAAATGTGACCAAAAAATCAGCAAATGCAGGCCCAAACTGTCACCCAAGTGACCAAGGTACAAACAAGTACCAACCAGCAATAAATGACCACGCAAAAGCACAGATTTCAGATCTGTAATTAAATTTTCAGAAGCACCAAACCATGTGCTACAGCATTCCACAACTGATTACAGCTGTTCCAAGGGCATATACATCACATTGCATGAGAAATCCCAAATTTTAGCTGCGATTTCTGTGTACATGTACCCACGGGCATAAAATTTGACATGAATGGTCAAGAGCCCCAAATTTTTTGTGCTCAAAGCATCAACCACACATCTGCATTTTCTCTGTCGTGCATAGAATAGGCCAATTTTGCCAAAATAGAGCAATTTCAGCAAAACCCCCAAATTTTACCAAGTGTTGATATCAAAATTGCGTGGAATTCAACCTGCATGTACATAAAATGACCAAATGCTGCACAAATTTTGCCTGCAAAAGCCCCAAATTGCACGGGGTCCAATGTGCATCAATGTCGAGAAATTGGGTGAATTTCAGCCCAATTTGTGCATGTACATGAAAAGCCCCAAATGTTGGGGACAAAATGTCATTAATTCCTGCAATTTCTAAGACAGATATCACTGTTGCATCTTGCTCGCACCAAAACTAGACAAAACCCCAAATTTTCCAAGTCCTACGTGCACTAATTTCAGTGAAATTGAAAGAATTTCACTAAAATGTGAAAAGCCCCAAATTCCCGGGCAAATGTGTACCAACTTTGCAATTTCTTAGTTAGATTGTCCAATTCTGAGTTGAGATCCCTAAATTTGGAAAAAGCCCCAAATTTCTAGACCACAGTTGCACAAATCTGATCTTTTGTGCCTCGCAAGCAAAACCCCGTCAAGAAAGGGGTGTGGAAGTTGACTTTTTTTTCTTTAAAAAAACGATTTTGAAAAAAAAAGGTGTGACGGGGTCCGTTGACCCCGTGCAAGTCGCTGACTGGACGTTGCCTGCCGCCTACCCGCCACGAATTCATCGCGCGACTGTTGCCCGATGGTCACACTCTAGACCGTCACACGCCGACTGCTACCTCCGTCAACTGCTGCACACGCTATCTGCTGCCCGTCGTGGCCTGCCCGCCGTGACCTGTCTCCTCACTGGAGTCACACGTGGCGCCTGTTCACAATGCCTGCAGCTATCGACTGTCCTCACTGCCTCGCGACTATCCACGATATTCTGCAATTGTCTCTTGCCAGCTCTGATACTAGTTTATAGCGATGGGTTAGACACGGACATCGAGACAATCAGTCATTACGCATAGCGAGAGACAGAGAGAGTGAGTGAGAGCAGAGCAGAGAGTGAGCACATTTTTAGGTACAATGACGAGTGTGTATCTTTAGGTTTTTAGATAGATATATACGTGTAAGTACAAGTGCTAAGGGTGTGTTCACACCTGAGCACATTTAAAGGCACGAGGGCCTTTATTCCCAACACTTTTGGATTGTATAAGTTTCTCATCATGCCTTTTGGACTTACAAATGCTCCTACCACTTTTAATCAGATGATGGAACACATCTTCAGGCCATATAGAGCATTTGTGGGTACTTTTTTTAATGACATGATTGTCTACTCAAAGAATGAGGTAGAGTATAGAAAGCATTTGGAGATTGTGTTCAATGAGCTGTGTAAGCATAGATTGATTATTAATGACAAGAAGAGGGAATTTTTCTTGCATGAGATTCGCTTTTTGGGACACATAGTATCGGCTGATGGTATTCATATGAACCCTGCAAAGGTTGAGGCAAAATGCTCATGGACACATTTGAGAAGTGAGCATAAGATTCATAGTTCCATAGAGCTATGCTCTTATTACAAAAGGTGTGTGCACAACTTTACTGAAATTGCATCTCCACTACATGCTTTACACAAGAAGAATGTACCATTTAGATGGATGACTATAAAAAGTTTAACATTTGACAAGTTAAAGGAAAAGATGACTTTAGATCATGTGCTTGTGTTGCCCGATCAAAGGTCATTTGTGGTTTAGTATCACTTGTGATGCATGTGGCAATAGCATTGGGATTGTTTGAATGCAAGATGGCCAAGTTGTGGCTTATGAGAGCCATCTTCTCCATGGTGTAGAGAGGAATTTGTAAGTCTATAAGAAAGAGCTCTTGGCTATAATTCATGCACTATCTACATGGAAACACCATTTGTTAGGGGCCGATTTTACAGTGCAGAAAGATCATCAGACATTAAGGTACTTTCTGATGCAGACAAAGGTGTCAGGGAAGCATATGAGATGGACAAACTTTCTTTCTATGTTTCATTTTCAGATTGTACGCATTGATGGAAAGAAGAATGTTGTGGCTGATGCACTGTCACGTAAGCCTCAGATGTCAACCATCAGTACAATATATCATACTAAGTTGGATGCCATGAAGGATCTTTATGCTACAGATTTGGATTTCGCCAATGTATATGATCGACTATGCAATGGCTAGGTGCATGAGCACTTTGTGCTTAGAGATGGTTTTCTAATGATACATAGACAACTCTGTATCACAAAGTAGCTAAGGCCTAGGGTGATTATTAAGAGTCATGCTCCTCCTTATGCAAGGCATAGAGGGATTGATGCCACGGTCAAGGCAATGGAGCATTTCTTTTATTAGCTATGTACGAGGCACAATATAGAGCAGTTTATTAGGACATGCATCGTATGTCAAAAAGTAAAGCATGATAGGCAAAAGATGCCCGGTTTGTTGCAACCCTTGCCTATTCCAAACAAGCCTTGGTAGAGCATTGCTATGGACTTTATCTTTGAGCTTCCTAAAATACCTGCACAGAATGATGAGATATGGACTATCATTTGCAAATTTAGCAAATAGGCCCATTTCATTCCGGTGCAGAAGAAGATAAAGGTTGATCATATGGCACAATTGTTTTTGCACCACATCTTTAAGTATCATGGTATGCCAGAGTCAAACATTAGTGATCAAGATCCTCAGATGACCAATTTATTTTGGAAAGGGTTGTTTGAGAATATGGGTATTATGCTGAAATTCTCATGATCCTTCCATCTACAAACAGATGGTTAGTCCAAACAGGCAAATTCCATAGTGTTGGATATTTTGAGGTGTTATATATCAGACCATAAGACACAGTGGGAGTAGTATATGCCATTGGTTAAGTTTGCATACAACAATACCATGCATGGTTCCACTGGTAAAGCTCCATTTGAGGTGGTTGAGAGTGGCAAGAAGGTACCACCTATCTTGCACACTAAACATAAGATCTTTGAGGCTGATCGCTACGTGGAAAACTTGAATACAGTCTATGGAAAGATAAATTATGCACTTCATAGATCTCAAGAAAAGAAAAAGAAGGTAGTCTATCGCCATAGACGTGGTTTGTATTTTGAAGAGAGCGATTATGTATTGTTACATTTTGAAAAGGCAAGGCTGAAAAAGATGAAAGATAGAGAGAGGTTGTATCAGAAGTTGAGTATGAGATACTATGGACCCTTCCAAGTGTTGGAGAGGATCAACGATGTTGCTCATCTACAAAAATTGCCTCCACATTGGTAGATACACAATGCCTTTCACATGAGCTTGTTGAGGCCTTTTCATGGTGATGTGCCAGAGGATGTATTTGCTGAAATTCAGCCTGAGCTTGAGGAGCTCGATGAGATATTGATACCTGAGCTGATTTGGCACGTTGTGAAGCCCACTCCATCTTGTATCTCAATGTAGTAGGCTCAAGAGCATCATGATGATGTGGTGAAAATGTGTTCGAAGTCATTTTGCTCCCTTGTTGCTCCTACTTCTTGCAAAGGGCTTTCAAATCAAAGGCCGAGGTTTCATGGAAGAGAACCTTGCTCTAATACCATGTGAAAAAATACCCTAACGCAGAAACATAAATGAAAGCGTACAACAAAGCATAAACTCAACATAAGACAATTAGGGTTAGGGTAACTCAAAGACACTGAACACAATGAAAATTTGAATAAATGACTAAATACTGAATATGTGATGCTCATGCAGCAAACAAATTGTGCAAGGAATGAAAACTATACCCCAAACTCTCGTGTCTTGAGGACTGAGGCAAAGGTGATGAGCGGGAGAGTGTATCGTGCTCCTACTGGATCCCGAAATGCACCAAGGCAGTCTCTAAGTGTCAAACAACAGGAATTGCATAAAATAGTGATGCTAGATCACGGATAGGCAAAAGAGAGAGAAAACTGCAAACAAAAAGTTAACTAATGACATGGCAATAGTGTGCACATTAAACACAGGCAACAGACTAATGGCGACGGTCCGGATGAGATCGCTGATGGCTGGGCAGCAATTAGGGTCTACAAATGTAGCAGTTTGCTGACATGGACAAGCTATATGACACCAATACAGCAATCAACAACAGTCACCTGGCTAGAAATAGTGTGAATTAGTAAGAGGAAGGCTAGAAACAAGCACCAAACTAATGTAGATAACACAATGGACCTTCAGCTAAGATGTCCTCCGTGAACGGGGTGTGGGCAACAAAGCTAGAGAGCCTAAAACATGCAAAAACGAGATTGGGCTGAATGGAGGGCGGCCTACCTATTTATAGAAAGTTTCATGACTTCATACCACGCACCGTTTTAGAACTCTCTCAAACCGTGCACCATTTTCAAGTTTTCATAAATTAAGTATTTTTGGGGCTGTTTAAGAGGCTAATTCAGCATACAATGCTTATTTTAGCTCAACGCCTTCTAGTTCTTTAAAACAGCCCCAAAACATGCAAACTACCAAAAGTTTCATTAAACAATGTGCAGTCCAAGAGAGAGCTCAACGCCTTCTAGTTCTTTAAAACAGCCCCAAAACATGCAAACTACCAAAAGTTTCATTAAACAATGTGTAGTCCAAGAGAGAGTTTGTGTGTCCCATAAGCAAAACCCTAATTTGGGATCCTTCTGCATCTATAAATATACAAGCTTTCAACCATTCAATCTATCCTGTTTTTACAGGTTTTCAACCATCACCCTTCCATTATACAATTTGTGAAGAAAACTGCTAGGGTTTGCATTGAGGACACACAGAGTGTACGACCCCGACAGAAACACAGAGAGACAGACACACACACAGAGGGCAAAACTCAAACCCTAAACGCAAAACTCAAAAACTCAAACCCTAAACGCAAAACTCAAAACTCAAACACAAACAAAAGAAGGGAGAGAGAGCACACAACTTTGAAGTGAATGAATGCTGTAAATGAATATAAGAGTGTACAGTGTGCTCAAGGGCAGAACAATGTCGAAGTGTGACGTCCACCAGAGATGGATCCCAAGTCTGTGACCACCAGCCGGAGTGTAGGAGTGCTAAATAGTGAATGGCATCAGGCTGGTCACCAAAACTCAACAGTCTAGAGGCTGGAAACTGGGTAACGCAGCAGTGTACCACCGATCAAAGGCTGGAAACTGCGCACAGTCTGCTGTAAATAGCAAGCTGAAACAGTGTCTAATGTGGTTGGCAATGATTGGATGATCAGATCGCAGCAAATGATGATGTCACCAGCAGCTAACGTCAGCATGGATGAAGGCCCCAACAGCAAGAGCAAACACGGATGGAGTGGCAGCAGTCTCGAGGGCTAGACAACCACGTGGGAGGAGACTGATGGCTGAAATCTGCACGTAGAGTGAGAAACCTACACAAACGGAATAAGGCTAAATGGGGGCAGCCTATCTATTTATAGATGTGAAAGGCACCCCAAAAATTAGGGTTTCCACTGAATTCTCTCGAACCACTCCCCTTTTTAAGGTTTCCATTGAACTCTCTCGAACGGCTCCCCATTTTAGGGTTTTACTCTAAAAGAGCATTTTTTAGTGTGTTTTGGGGCTGTTTAAGAAGCTAATCAGCAAGTAATGCATGTTTTAGCTCAACACAATTACGGCCACATCATCATCAGCCTATCCACTGCTACCTAGCAACCACTTCTGCTGCTGGCAATTGCATTAAATGCCCTAGACAGCCTGCGTGTGTAGTTCCAGCTGGCTCTGCCCTGCTGATTTGCTCCTGCATCGACATCAAACTACTGCCGCTCTTGACAGTGCAGTCCTGTACAGCATCTAAGACACCTCCTACAGTTGTCGCCCTACTGTCTACAGCTCCAATGACTAGTTTCCAGCCTCATTAGGGTGGTACATTGCTGCATTTGCCAAATTTCTCCAACTGCTGCATTTTGGTGATGAGCCTACTGTCCTTCCATATTCAGCACTCTCTCAGCTCAAAGTGGTGGTTACAGCACACGGGATCTATCTTCGATGGACATCACAATCCGACTACATCATTGCTCTGCCTTTGGGCATTCTGTACATTCTTTCCTTCATTTCCAGCATTGATTCCTTCACTTCAAACTTCTCTTCTTCCTCTGTTTGTGTTTGTGTTTTTGCATTTTTGAATTTTATGGTTTGCATTTAGGGTTTCTATGTTATTGTCTAAGTTGTTGTGTTTTAGTGTTGTTCGTGCATTCTATGTTCTCACAGCGCAAACCCTAGCTTATCTTCCACAGACTGCAGTCTCACTGCTTTTGAGTCCTTCAGCAATTGGTGGTTGTGTTTATAAACATACCTCAGCAAGAATGGGCTATATCAGTCAGCCAAAATCTAGGTGAAGTTACAAACAAACTCAATCCTATCCGGTGAATGGAGTGCTCCCAATCAGATTGACAACGGAAGACAAATGCTTACTGCATATACTCCAATAGGCCTATCCATCATTCATAAGGTGGTCCCAATCAGATTGACGACAGAAGACAAATGCTTACTGCATATACTCCAATGGCCCTATCCAATTGGATTGACAACAAAAGACAAATGCTTACTGCATATACTCCAATGGGCCTATCCATCATTCATAAGGTGGTCCGAGGATGACAAAGAGATGCGGCACTAAAGAAAGTCCATTTGCAAAATATTGCAACTGTCCAACCCAACATGGGGTCAAAATGGGTGGCTGACATAACCTGTATCCATTTTAAGAGAAGCTCATCGCTTACCGTCTCCTAGATTGGTGCCTCACAATTCTAAAGGCCAAAGGTAACCGCATATTTCTCCATGACTTCTTTCATAATTGCAGAAAAGAGGTAACAGTCAATGGAAGTCAAAAAGTGTGTACAACACTAGGAAAGTGTCACTTTTTCAACAGCATGGCAGGTCAGTTTTTCAGAGTCACAAAATAAACTAAAATTCCAGATGATGTGTGCCGGTCCAAGAAGTGACAAGGGCAACTGACTATTACAGTCATTCAGCCACTTCTATGTCAAGAGAACTTTGCCTAGCATGACACTTTGTAACTCTTAAGTAAGCACATTTCAAATGTTAGGTTGATCAATAGTCTATAAAATGAATCATCTGGTTCACTGTAAACTCAGAAGAGACTAGAATGACTGCATTAGGAGCCTCAACCAAGATCATAGAGCAAATATCACTACCATTGCACATAAAACTACAGGTCTTGTGGGTTCAAGTTCAGGGTCAAGCCTTGTGGGATCTGATTGTCTCTGCTGGATCCCCAAGTAGTGCTCAGTAATACTTTATCTGACCAGTTGCATTTTTTTAAAGGGTTGCAGGCCTTCTAGTTAAAGCAGATAGTTGTCAAAGAGTGATGCAGCTAATGATGTCTGCTGTTCACTCAACAGAGTTGAGCCATCACCTCACTAATGTGAATGTGAGTATAAAGTAGTGCATAGGCAGAACATGGTTTGCAAGGAAAAAAGAGGACCACATAGGGTCAAGACCATGCAAAAAAGATGCCAATCCATCCATATCCATGCTGCACCATGAGAGTCTCAAACTGACAAAAAAGGGTTGTCTTGCAAAAGTCCGAAATCTTGAAATTTCAAAACAGAATCTTCATATGGGACCAGGTGACAGAAGCTGACTTGCTGATACTAAAAACATAGTTAAATCAGACTAGCTGAGAAGACCATACTAGGAACTGTCCTACTAGTACTAAAGGAAGGTCTTACCTTTCAGGCAGCTTTCCGGCCAAATACTAAGTTCATCTCACACCCCCCAAGTCTGGACAGAAGTCCTGTCAGAAGCATCACAAAAAATGATGGCATCAAGATTGTGTTGTGCTCCTTTCAGGCATGGGAGATGGCACCTGGACATGCCATTTTCTGAGATAGAAACCTAGCATGCCAACTGCTTGTGCTTCAAGGAATACGTGGAACCCCTCCCATAAGAGTTAATTCAGAAGTAATGGTTTGACCACCTTTAGAACAGACTCGTGGGTGCATCAAATCCAGAAGCACACGAGCTCTGCCACAAAAGCCAGAGCAAGATGGCCATCCTTCAAAGGTGATGGATGAAAGAAGAAACCAACTGTAGCTGAAAGTCATGAGCACCTGACACGGAAAATTTCATGAGCTCTACCACAAGGGGCACATAAAGAGCTTAACACAGTCAAAATCACCTACCATAGGGATGGATTAGAGAAATGTGAAGCCACAGTGGTGCATCCACCGAATTTTGTACTGTTGCACCAAAGGGAAGCCAAATAAAGCTATCACTAAGGAAAAGGAACTTGTTTGCATGGGGAAAAAATTTTGCCAACATCTTGAAATCCAGATTGAATGAACTCCACAAGGGATGTTGAGAGATGTCCTTCCTCCTAACAGCCTAAAGAGTTGTCTGCTCCAGGCTCCTTTAGAAAACCTGTCTGGTTCTTCTAAACACTGTTTGCTATTTAAAAGATTGTTTGCTCATGTGAGCAGCCCTTTTGACTCTATATAACTACTGTTATAGTCCTCATCATGTTCTTCATGTCGAGCTGCAACTAGGAAAGGCAAAAGAGGAGAAAATAAAACTCCAGTTCTTTGGCTCTAACATCGAATGCGGCTGAGAGTTATCTTAACACACTGTTAGAAACATGAACTCAAGAATGTGGAAGAAAGAAAAAATACTGGAATTCGAATGCAGAAGTCAATGACAAGTATTACTCTTAAAACACTCTCAGAAACATAAACTCAAGAATGTAACTTTGTTCCTTCATAGGGAGGAGGGAGTGGAAGAAAGGATAAATACTGGGATTTGAATGCAAAAGTCAATGCTGAGTACATCTACACCTGAGAGCCCAGTTACATGCACATCAAGGAGATGAGAAAAAAGATGGAATCCCGCCATAAAGGAGAGCACCATCACTAGAGGGAAGCCACACAAGCTGTCTTTTACTTGGGAAAAAAGTGTGAGAGAATATAGCAGTTCTGGCCTGTATCTAGAGGCAACTGTGTGACATTAATGTTTAGTTGAGAGCTAGAATCAGTCAAATTAGTGCTACTACTGTTAATTTTGTGGCAAGCATTGGCACGTAAAAATGAATCATTGTTTCTGCTCTGGGTAGTCCCTTGAAGAGATATGCTTTGGAAAGTGGAGGTTTGACATTTCCAATAGTCAATCAAAGGGACTGTGCTGACAATTCTTTATGAATGCAGAACAGAGCCTAAGGAAATTTGCGAGGCACATATATCTTAACCAGAAAAAGAATGTTAAGACTGCTTTTTGCTCTTGTTTGACTGCCCTCCTAGGGCCTATCTGAAATATAATAGCATGAGAATATTACTACTTACATACCATGCAAATATTATTACTTAGACATTAACTGAACTCCTAAACAGCAAATAAAACATTGTCACTTAATACACTATAAGGTTTAAAATTACTCCGTAGAGTGAAGCAAAGATTCCAATATACCACACCTTCTTTGAACACCAATCCAGTCAAAGAAGCAAACAAAGGTCCAACAAGCCATATAGCCCAACGATTCTCAAGAACATATTTGATCAAGGTTTCATCTGCCGGTGCTGCAAAGTTTGTAGCAACAAAAATTGATCCTAACACTCCAAGTGCCCATAACAGCTGTAACGCTCTCTTTATTGGAGTGACATATATGTGGATAAGGAGCAAAGAAACACCCAAGCCCCCAGCGCCAACACAATAAAAAACGTCAGAATATTGCTCTAAAATGGATTGGAAAGCATTATCTTGAGGTAAAAATGATTTTGTTGCAGTTGCTACAAGTGCCACTGCTGTTGTTACCAGTCCAGCTCTATACAAAAAGACCTGCACAACGAACAGTCATGAATTAGTGTGGACATGAGAAAGACAAGTTTGCAACAGTAAGCTTAAACCACAGAATTGTACTATGCAACTTCCTCATTGAAAATCTGAAAGCCTTCTTGACACTTTCCCATGAGCTCACACAAAAGACAACCCTTTTGGCCTTTTGAAAGCATATGCACTGGCTCTCAATAACTCTCATAGGCCAAAGTTTTGGCAACTACAGTACCTTTTAGAAAACTAGCTTCGTCTCTATGGAAGGGTTCTACATAAGGGACTGTAGGACATTATAGACTCTAGAATTGTGATCATAAATTAGACAAGGCTTCATCTATGGCAGGCTCCACTCAGAAAATTTTCCACCCCTTTGCAAAATTTCAATTTGTTTATAAGAAGAGATGCACATAGAGGTGGAATAAAAGCTTGATTGAAGAAGCTGCTGTGCAAAAAGAGCATAAGCTGAGAATGATGCCTAAAATATAAGGCATCCGGTATTTTACAGCAACAAACTCACAAAATTTTATGCACTGAAGCACAGAACCATTTCAAAACTTAAACTACTACCAAATGTACAAGCATCCATCCTTCAACGTAGCTCTGCTTTCCAGAGGAATAACAGTGGAAAGTAGCACATAAGTATAATCAAAACTCTCAAAACACAACTCTGCTATTTACAAAAGTGATTACACAAGAAAACAA
Source organism: Lygodium microphyllum (assembly GCF_053477565.2). Classification (NCBI taxonomy): domain Eukaryota; kingdom Viridiplantae; phylum Streptophyta; class Polypodiopsida; order Schizaeales; family Lygodiaceae; genus Lygodium; species Lygodium microphyllum. The sequence continues at coordinate 136,513,586 of NC_141155.1, forward strand.
GAACATATAAACCACTACACTTTCCATCAGCCGTCGAGACTAGGTGTTAAGGCCATAACGAGTGGGAGAGTAAAGGATTCGGTACTCGTTGCTGTGACTCAGCCTAGGGGTTGTCCTTCATAACAATAGCAAGTTCATAACTGATAGGTGCAAATAGAGTTGTGAGTTTGGCAGTTGTCCAGCTGACCTTCTTTCCCAAATGCAATTTGTTACCTAAACATTATCACACAGGCAGATCTAATGCCAAAAGGCTACTAATATAACTAAAAAAACCAGGTAGTTTATCTGGGGCAGATGCCTCCTAAAGAGTAACAGAGGTGATTCAATATTTTATTTTAGCAAAAAAAGATTTACCATTCATGCTGGATACAGCTTAGGCTTGAATCACAATACTTTTGTATTTATTTCCGAAGCTCAATTTGAAAAGTTCGTACCAAGAGAGCAACTAAAACGCCGTTATGATTCAAGACTTGAGAATACGAGCACGTTGACCTTGGCTACACTCAAAACTCATGGAGAACTCCCATCCAGCCCCCACAAATAAAAAGCAATATTCATGTACTGCTAGAGATTGAAAATTTTTGGTTTAGATAGAGAACATGCACCATATACAAGAAGCAAGCATCCAGAGACACATGTTTCTAACTTTTCTGTGAAATCATGTCAGTTGTCCGTGTTTAACACCTACTACTAAACTTAACCCAACTAGAAACAATGGCATTATCTGAATTCTTGAGACAAACAGAGTTACTGTCAAATACTGAAGTGTCACTATAAGATGGCCTGTGTAAAAACCCTCTCACACCCTGACTAGCATTCCCACTGCAGTCTTTGCATAACTTTCTAAGAAACTGCTGACATGATCATGGTAGCCATGAAACACATTTCACTAATGAAACGTTTCAGTATGTAGCATTTTGCACACCCATTGCACTCCAAGAAAAGGGAGCAATTGCTATTAAAGAACTATTAAATAGATATATTTTAAATGTGTTATTCTGCCCTTTCATGCAGTGTTTCACTTAGGACTTTCATGCTAAAACAAAACGTTTCAGGGATGAAATGTTTCAAGGGTGAGAATTTCCAGGGTTACCTCGCAAGTTTGCACCTCCAATTTTCCGTCATTGAGGGAGGGCATCCTTGTATCACCGTCATGATTTGCAGTCAAACAAGTTTATGCATAGCCCTTCTATTCATCATTGGAAAGCAGTGAAGCATTACTTTAGATACTTCAAAGGCACCCATGATTAAGGCCTTTGCTACATGGCTGATTCTTCCATTACTATGCATGAATTTACAAATTGTGATTCAGCTGGTTGCTCAAGAGACATTGTAATTTACTTTAAGAGTTTGGGGCTATGTAAAGCCACTCTTGGCTTTCAATGAGTAAATCAGTTGATCATGGCAATGACTCTTTGCCTTTGCTTCAAATCTACCAAGAGACTATGCAACTAGGGACAGCTGCAATTCTTCCGGGGGGAGAATGTAATGCAAGTGGGCATTGCCCACATACGCATGCTCGTACATTAGGCAGACGATGGGACAAGCAAAGGTGGATGACTTGGCCAAGGGAGTCTGCGATAGAAGAATCACACAAGGGGTGAGATGCAAGCACAACCACCAGCAAATCATGGGCAACATATCATGGACTTGATATTCACAAGCACCACACTATGATCAGCACATCACATGGCCAGCCAGTCGTCACTTATTGAAGGCTGATTGTCATTTCCCAAAAGGTGGAACATTAATTGTTGATGGTGTGGCCCATTATTAAAACATTAAGTCAGATGTTTTGATTAATTTAAAAGTGATAAACCAAATGTGTTGGTTGAATTGGGTGTGCAAGCCTGCACATTGAATCAAGGCAGATAAGAGCAGGCTGTTGGCAACCTGTGAAGGTCATCATGGCAGATCAAGTGATAAGCAAATGCATCTTCTTCTATTCATGTTGAGTTGCAAGGAGCAGCAGACAGTAAGTCTACCTGCATGTCAGAATGTGTGTGAGATTGAGTCAAGCCAAAGTGTTTGTGCTTGATCCCAATGAAAACTATTTGAGGGAACGAGATGGAGTAAAGGGCTGTCCCAACTAGGACAATTATGCAAATTCGTGAATTCAGAGTGTTGGACCATGCTTGGGTTCTCAAAGCTAATACTTGTCCAAATCTCTATTAAACCATCGTAACTAAGTTTTGAGGATCTCTTCCACCTTCCTTGGGTTCTCTTGTAATCTATTTGAGTTGTGCATTCGGAATGTGAGTCTTATAGTTGGTATCAGAGTCAACTCTCAATGATGGGCAAGGAGCAACTTATCAGAAGATCCAAAATTTTCACTTCTTCTCTACGGCAAGTTACAAGGATTAGCTTTTTCCAACAATGGACCTTTTATATGAAGATGCTCTATACACAAATCTCGCAATACAAGTGGAGGCAGTATAAGTAGCAACGGAGACAACAAGCTTGGGGACAATATCACGTCGCAAAGAGATCACTATTCTCCAAAGTCAAATGACTTCTTCCTATTTGACAGTTTCTTAGCTTCAAGGGAGATTGCCAACATGGCCTAGTGTATGAGCATTACATAGAATATGATTTGTTATTCACTTGAAGTCATTGAATGAAACCAACCTTCCTCCTCGGAGAGGGTAGTAGTTATCACATTAGTCAATAATTACAACAAGTAAATTAATCTCATAAACTAAAATGCACACTTTACCACTTTAACCTTGGACAATGGACAGCTTGTTGGCCCAAAACTGGCACCCCTCTATTGAGAAACCCCTTCTTCAGTTTTCACATTTCAATTAGGGTTTCGCACTGACAGCCCCAAAAAGGGCTGGTGTCCTCATTTTGCTCACTTTTTCATCAGGTGCCCACATAGTGGTGGACTACCCTAGACAATTGAGGCCTATATATAGGCCTTCTCTTCATTTATTCCACACTCTCACCTCTCTTCTCATTCATTCACCACTCTTCTTCCCTCATTCCGACATTCTTCTCTCTCCTTGCCACTGCTACTCACACCCCTATTGGAGGACATTGCAATTCATGGCCACCTTCTATCCATCCCCACCTGGTGTTCTACTCTAACATTCTAATGCGGTGTTCTACTGCCATCTTTTACTACAGCATTTTACTGCAGTGTTCTACTACCGCATCTTACTACAGTGTTCTGCTGCCACATTCTACTACCTCGTTTTACTGCAGCATTCTACTGCTACATTTTGCAACTTGGTCCTCTTCCTAGCATCCGAGGACTGCGCTTTGCTCGCTCGACAACTGGTGATCATCTTCTTCATCCCTAACACCATCATAGGACTGTGCTTCGCTCCCTTGACAATTGTCCTTCACCTTCCAATGATTACTTCAATAGCCCACTGCTTAGAGGACTGCATTTCACTCCATTCTCTGTGCAGATTTCCCACATGTATTACCGCCTAATTCAAACAAAACAGTGCGTCATCTTCTAAGCTTCAACTCTGTTGTATCAACTTTTATTCACATAGCATGATTCATTGTATCATCACTGTGCTCTTTTGTGTTTTTGAGTTTCTCTTCTTTCTTAGTGTTTGCCATACACATTGTTTTTATCCCCACAAACCTTGCTATCTCTCAGCACCATCACATACCTTGACATGGTATCAGAGCATACCTGTTATCTTGACATGGTATCAAAGTGCAAAAACTGAGACTGCTAAAGACCCTATTTATCAAAGAAAGCAAAGACAGGTTGTGAGTTCAGCATTGTCTACTAATTTCCCCCTTCATTTCCACCACATCACAAGAAGAAAAAGACACCCTTCTCTACCTCTCCCTCCCACCCTTCCTTTCGATAGATTGACACTTCGGTGCTATGACTTCTCCACAAGTAGATGGACAGACAACTGGGTGCTCCTCTTCCGACATCACCAGACCTCCCACCGATGCTTGTTGACATGGACCTTTACTCCCTCCCTCCAACACCGGAGTATATTTGTCTACCCCCAAGCACTTGTTGTGCCACCTCTCCCTTTTGGACCACAGAGTAGATTCTGCACCGGCTTTGACAGTTTTATGCTTAATGCAATTAGACGCATCCAATGCACACAAAGTCCTAACAAGCAAAGCACACTTTGGCATCACTAATGTGGCCCCTACACTGCATTCAAATTCTGAGTGCTATTCAGTTGGCCAAGAATCTGGTCTTCTATGCGAAGACAAAGCAAATTGAGGTGCATTACCACTTTATTCGAGAGGTCATCGAGGACAAGTCCATTGAGTTTGTCAAGATCTCAACTGACCAAAATCCTACAGATCTGCTTACTAAAAGTCTCTCAACGGAGCATTTTGCCTTCCTTAGGAAATTGATGGGCGTTACATGAGATGATGTCTTTTCTCATCCTGTTATACTTACGTATATTTGTACTTTGTCACTTATTCTCTCCTCACTAGGGGCATATTCGCCTTTAAGTTGGAGATTGTTAAGGGTAAAGGCGTCTATGCCTAGCAGCCCATGTATTAGTTACACTGACAGTATCCACATACCTACATACTTGTACACTGCAGGTAATAGGCACCCATCACTGTCAATTCATTCTTTATTCTTTTAGTGACATTTGAATAAAGGGAAGGCCGGTCACACATTGTGACAGTTAGAGTTCCTACATCTTGTGTGTCTCTCTCTTGCTCTAGTTAGAGTTCCTACATCTTGTGTGTCTCTCTCTTGCTCTTACTCCTTCCACCATAGCTCTTGCTTCCGCTCCGTACTTCCAATTTAGGGCTCACTCCCTTTAGGCTGAAATCTCATAAGCACAACAATATACTACCCAAACGAGCTGAGAACTAATCACCCGAGGCTGAGGACAATTAGGCAACAACTAGAATGAAGAGTGTTGATGAAAGGCAGCCTGTTGGACAGTAAAACGCAAGCTCCAATAAATACCAAAAGGGGCAATTGCCAACAACCCATCGCCTGGCAGCAAACACCAACAGAGCAGAAGCAGTTGGTGGGGGAAGCAGCTACCGGCAGCACAAAAGCTGTAAATGCAGTGGCAAGAAGACTCCAAGCAGCAACAAGATGGCAATTGAAGATGACGCGCTAGGTGCTAGAAGGTGGAGCAGTCGCTAGGGGTTGTACATACTATTGATGCGGGCTGATGGCTAAAATTTGCACATGAGAAACCTGCACACAAGGATAGGGCTGAATGGTGGGCAACTTATCTATTTATAGATGCAAAAGGATCCTCCCAAATTAGGGATTTTCATGTGGGACATAGAAACTCTCTAGAACCGCTCCCCATTTAACGACACTTTTGGTAATTCACATGTTTTGGGGCTGTTTTAAAGAGCTAATTAGTTTTATAATGCATTTTTAGCTCAACAAAACTCTTCACCTCTAATGGCTCAAATGGCTGGATTTTGTAGAGAGCTTAAGAAATGGTTGGAGGATGAGAGAGAATATTGTAGAGAGAGGAAATTCTGATTTTCTCACGTGGAAGATGAGAAATCTGCTACTGCCCTACTATGGCTGCCTTGGATGCTGTCCACCACAATTGAGGACCCCCCGAAATGCTGGTGCCCCCTCTGGTGTGTTGTTGTCTACACCTAGAAGGCCTTGGGCTGCTGTCGTGCAGTCCTAAAGCTGCCTCTGGTGGCTACAAATGCCACTAAACAGCTGGCAACCTGTTCTTCCAGCCTCTCCTCTAGCTGGTCCCCCTCAGAATGACTCTCTCCTAGCCTCCAACCAGCCTCCTCTCACTTGCACGGGAAAGTTTTGCCAAGTGGCAGCCTTCTAATCCCTTTTTCCAATATTATCCAACTTCTAAATAAAATTATTTTAGTGCCTAGAAAATTAATCTAGTCGGCCAACAATCAAATTGGCTAGGCCAATTTGTCTCCCAAGTATCCTGAGCAGTTATTAGTCCCTAGACCAGCAGTAATTAAAACATTATTGGCCAATAAATTGGTCTAGGCCAAAATCTGACACCAGGTACCACTTGGTATTTGTCGGGTACAACTTTTGCCTTTGGCTCCAACCGATATCTCGAGGTCCTAGGTCCCACATTGTGAAATAGCTAACCTCTTGTACAGTCACATTTGCACATTTGATTAACTTTTGATCAAATGCTAAGCAAAGCATTAAAATTTCACATCCTCATGACACAAAATGCTATATCCATCAGGATGAAATTACTATGTTTTCCAAGATTTGTTTGTCCCTGCCATAAAGGGGGGTTTGTTCCCCATCTCATGGGCTACCTATTGATGCCCTTTCTCCCTCTTAGCTCACCTAAACTATCACGTAGGACAGTTAGGATGCTTATTACACCTAGCACTGTTAGGGCTACAATCTACTAGGATGTTTAAGATTCCTAGTCCTACAGTTTCTATTCAAACCCATTTCCTGTGTTTTAGCACATTAGTGTGGTCATTATTTAGTGTGAACATTTACATCATTGTATTTTCATTCATTTATCGAGTCCATTCATTTTTTTGTGATTATCATTGTGCCACAATTCTCTCACTCTCTTTCTTCTTCTCTCTCATGCATGATTACTCCTCACCTAGGCCAACAAGCCTTACATTGGACCACCACTTGAGAAGGTAACAAATGATGAACCTCAACCAAAGCTTGCCACTGATGTAGAAGTAGTCACTTTGGAATAGATCCTTCTCCATAGTTGGAAGCATGGCACAACCAAGAAGCAAAAACAGATCTTAACTAAGTTTCAAGATCAAGGGATGCATCAAGTCATTTGCTTGGAGGACTTCTTTCGGGACTCCCCAAGATTGCTTACCAATCAGCACTTAAACCACATGCATATATTTGGATAAGTAAGACTGCTGAAGGTTTCACAAATCCAAGGAGACTAGACATAGTTAGACACAACCATGTTTCTAGTGCACCTGAACTAGGCTGGATGTCATCTTGAACCACCAAACAATTCAAGTACCTTGAATCCACGTGGAGCTTTGAGTAGACTTTTGAGTCAGAGCTTATTACCCTCCAATTTGCGTAGGTGTCTAAAGTCTGAACCAGCTTTAGAACCTTAGCCCAAATGGGTACTATTGCATGGTACTAAATTCTTCTATGACTATTAGTAATCTTCATAAGTGCACTAGAAATTATAGAAAGGTGTACAAGAGGCCGAACAAGTCAAGCTCTGAAAAGATAGTGCCATTCAGCTGGATACAATTAGTGATTCTATTGATTATGATTGACTGGTGTGATTGTACCTTGTGTGTGCCTCAAGTGTGTTCCTAAGTGTGCACGTGTGTGGTGGTCTCCATCATGTTTGCTGTCCCAACTCATGGCTGCTGATCACTGCAATCTTTGCCCAGTTTTTGACCTTAACTGATCAGTTTGCAGCAAGTGTTGATCAGTCAGAAACATTAATTAGGCTGTGTTTTGATATCGTGTCTTGCCTGTTGTGCATGCATATTGCTACATTTCTGGGTCTGGTTAGTTCATGCAGGTCATTTTTCCATCATTTGCATACCTAGCTGCCTGCGTTTCAAGCCTGCAACATTTCAGAATGGAGTGGAAGTGCTTGTAAAAAGTGACCTAGAGATTGTTACAAATTCTTCACATTTTTCTAGCTCTCAAAACAGTCCCAAAAAGAACTATTTCAATAAAAATGATACTCCGGAACTTTGGTAGTAAAATTGGCTCTGAAGGTTCTATAAACTGCAATCATTGTCATTGCCACTTTCATCCCTTATAATTTCCACATTAGTGTCAACTCTCCCACCACTCTTTACTGCCTTCATCATCGTCACTATCATCATATCATCATTGCCATCATCTCCTACTGCCACCCTGCTGCCCCTCTACCTCCATGTGCTGCTGCCCCACTGTCTTTGGCTTCTCCCTGCCATCACCAGCCCTGTCAGTTGCTGTCACCATCATATAATGCTGTATTTTCATCTCCTACAGTCATCTACATCTGTGATTTCATCTTCTCTGCCTCCTGTCCATTATTGTCAGCCTTCTTATGCAATCACCAGCCATTAGTCTTCTATGTTTCCTTATTCTCATCATCCATGCCTCCAGACTCTGGAGGCAGACTATGATTGTGTTGTGTTTGGTGTTCCAGCCACCTAGACTGCTGCACCTTCAGTTTCTAGCCTCACTCCTGCTATCATCAGTTGTCTATCATCATCAGTTTGCCATCAGCCATTTTCCCTCCACTGTGTTGGCCTCTACATCCCTCATCCTCTCCAGAGACTGGTGTGTTTTCAGCTTATGCTTGTTGGATGGTTGCCTCGACCCATTCTACATCAGCATCCAGCATTGAGCATCGGTGACTTGCTGCATTCAAGGTCCAGTGTTGAGGAAAACATAGTTCAAGACTCATCCTCGGCCTGCTCCCATGAGAGACACTATTGGACAGCCTTCCCCTTCTTGCGCATCCATTGTAACACACCCCACATACTTTGTTTGTTCATTGAGTTTTCAATAATCATTCATTCCCTTTCTTCTTCATTTGCATTTTGTTTGAGTTCATTTGTTAGTCATGTTTTACACTCTCCGTGTATCCTCTGCAAACCCTAGTGCTACCCTCACAAAGCTATCTACTGCCATGGTTTGCAACAGCCTGGCCTTCGTTGCAAAAACTGGGACATCTAGGACAGATGCAGCACTCTCTCTCTAATGTCTTTCGTAGGCATCTCAAAATATACACTCTAGCAGAAAGATTCTGCAGCTGATGAACCTAGATCAGTGCACAAAGAAAGAAACACAAGCTGCAGATTAGTCCTCATCTCCCATATGTTGCTGTGATATGTGTCATGTGAGCAACTTGCAATCATCCTAGAAACTATTTCTTCGAGTGAGAGGTTCCTCTCAGAAAAGAAACTCTATACTTTAGAGGCATCTTTGCAATGTGATATGGGATGTAGGCACTATCCAGCACCCCGCATAGGAAGATCAATAGGAAAGTGATGGACGTCCCTACTGCAACCAAGAATCATTCCTTGCAAGGAAAGCTGTAAAAGCTTATCCACACACTGTCCCAGAGGCAAATTTCTGTCTCCAAAGTTTCTATAGAATTTTCCACCATAATCTGTGTTATAAAAATGTCAAGCATAAATTTTAAGAAATTGGATTCGCTTTTAGACAAGTGCCTAAAGAGGAGAAAGCATCCTCATGTTTATGATATATAAGGATGAAAATACAAACACAAGAGCGGGCGCTCGTGCACACACACACACACACACTCTCTCTCTCTCTCTCTCTCTCTCTCTCTCTCTCTCTCTCTCTCTCTCGTAGAGACTGAGGAGCACCTCACGGACGTCATTATCATCGATTGACCAGGGTCCATACACGCCTTGAAAAACCTCTGATCGAGAATCCCCGAGAGCAGCTCGGAGTGAGTGATGACACTTGCTGGGGAGTAAAATCGGTAAGGAAGCAATGGAGAACGACAATGGCGATGGCGATGATGATGATAGCCTCTTCTTCCTTTGAAGGCACAACTGAGCTTTGAGATTGCCATTGAAGATTGGTCTGCATAACAGGGTTTTCCCGTAGCAACAGGAGGCCGAAGATTGGTGAATGGAGAACGCAGCAGTAGGAATCGCCATCGAATTTCCCCAAAAGAACGTTTGGATGTCTGAACTACCAGTGAGTGAGTCAGAATAGCTTTCCTGTATGCATTGTGAAAATACTTATATCTTCTATATCCCTATCTATTCTATCTATCTATCTATTATTTAAAGCTTCGGACCCGAACAAAGGAAATGACCACTCAGCCTATGTGGTAAAAGTACAAGAGGTTTAAAAATTATTTTATTGTATATAATATTTTTTAAAATATTTAATATATACTAATAATAATATACTAAAATAATGTGTACACATACAAATATAAGCACTAAAAAAATATAGTAATAACAAATTATTAAAAATATGTTTCGTACTTTTTACAAATCAAACCTTAAACCTCCCCTTGTAAAAGAAAGGAAAAAGAGAAAAAGTTTTTCCTCTCCCTAAAACTCTAACTAGCTCTAAGAGCCTGGTTGAGCCGAAGGTCACTAGAGGGGGAATCTCCCTCCTCGCGCCACTCCTCTTAACATCGCACTCAATGCAAACAAGGGGAGTGGGGTTTCCTTACCCCTCTATTCCACTTGGTTACAGTTGTAAAAAATTGAATGCTAACCCTGGGTTAGTGGGGTTATCGCATTTCATTGGGGGATGGCACATTTGCAGGAATCAGCAAATCAACACAATGCTTCTAACAAACAATGTGGGATTGATTTCGTCGTTTCTCACGACTAGTATATAACCTAGACTTAGTGCAACCACACAACTCTCTTTATGATTTATTGATTATTATATGATTTTCACACACTCACTCACTTACACACACATAATGGTATGTAGCACCCCCTCTCTTACCCTTCTAGGGTAAAGGGCTCGATAAGGCCACCCCTCGAAACGATGTCACTCCACCCCCCCAAAGACTTACACTTTAAAAGGAGTATGAAGAGGCCAAAATTATTTTCCCTATTGAACATATGGGACTGTTGCTAGTTTCTCAACAAAGTGTGACCTTACTAGTCACTTTATGCAGCATTGCCACCCGAGTACATCAAATGGAGGATAGTAGGCTCCCCAAACAGGCATAGGATGCTAGCACACGCCTACAGAAAATGTGGAAAAGTAAAGTGATTTCAACAAGATGGGTGCTGGATATGCGAAAATGGTTTAAAGGGTGGGGAGTGGATAGATATCTAGATATGGCATCCGAAGATATATGCATGGACACATTTCAATCAGACCTCTTATGAGCGTATCAAGCAAAACATCAAAGCAAGGGAGCAAATGGCAAAGTTGCTTATTACAATATGCATATCTATCCTTCATGTTGGGAATCCAACATGCAGGTAGAGACACACATGCAACCATACATAGCCAACCCGCTCTCAGGGTATTTAGACGGAGTATTGCACGACTTTGAACTCGATCACACACTTTATTGATCGAGACAGGTGCATGGAGTGGACAGGCAAGAGAGATGAGGTTATGCAAGTTGTGTGGACTATAGAGTGTAGAATCAGAGGAGCACATGATTATGACATGCCCAGCATATGCACACATACGGGTTGACTTTGATATCCCTTTATAGGGGCCACTTCACTAGTTTCTAACCACTACTCCTATATCAAAGTTAGGGGCTCTCATTACCTGCATGTTACACTTTTGGGAGAACCACGCTACATCAATCGCTCTTTCACCGTATTTGACCTTCTGTGGACGATAATAAACTACTCTCTCTCTCTCTCTCTCTCTCTCTCTCTCTCTCTCTCTCTCTCTCTCTCTCTCTCTCTCTCTCTCTCTCTCTCTCTCTCTCTCTCTCTCTCTCTCGCATAAATAGCCCATACACACTATTCTAGTCTTGTGTAGTTGACATAGTATCAATGTTCAAAGCCCTTAGAAAGGTGACCCCAATTGTTAAGATTGCCTACAAACAACTTTCTAGGATCGAGTAGGTGTGACATCCTTTTAATTTTACTTTAGAATGAATGAATATTAGTAATGAAAGGAATGGAATTTATAGTAAAGAGAACCATACATTGTATCAAAAACTATACCAAGGGTTGCAATGTGCTTTATTACTATACAATCTCTTAACTCCATTGCAGTCAAAGGATCTTGATGAAGTACAATGATCTCACATTTCTTCCAAACTTGATAGGCTCTATGAAAGAGATGATGACTTCCTAGACTTTCTCTAGTATTATCTAGCTTAATACATGTGGCAAGCAAAATAAAAGTTAAAAATGCAAGCCTCATAGATAAAGAAGTTAAGTTATGGAAAAAGGTAACCATATAACAAAAGGTCAATTCAACAACTCTCTCATTATTACATTGAAATTTTACCAAAATACACACACACACACACTCTTGCTCTCTATATCTATGTTTGCACAATCACTTGCTAAAATGGTTCTTAAAGTCATGACCTCCCCCCTTCCCCCTCTTTCTCTCTCTCCTCCCACAAGTTTTGTCCCAGCACACAAACAAGACAACAATGGTAGGTTTCAATTCTACTCCCGCTTCAAGTGGGAAAGCACTTTTCAATTGGCCCTTTATGAGACAAGCAACACTTGTGCAAAGCTGAGCAAGGAACAACAATGGTGGCCTCCTCTCTCTCTCTCTCTCTCTCTCTCTCTCTCTCTCTCTCTCTCTCTCTCTCTCTCTCTCTCTCTCTCTCTCTCTCTCTCTCTCTCTCTCTCTCTCTCTCTCTCTCTCTCTCTCTCTCTCTCCAACAAACAAGACGACAATGGTAGACTTCAATTTTGCTCCCATTTCAAGTGGGAAAACACTATGTGGCTAGCCCTTTGTGTGATAAGAAACAAAGCTAAGTAGGCAGTAGCTATAATGTCCTTGAATCTGTGTGTGTGCGTGTGCGTGTGCGTGTGTACAAATCAATAAAAAGTAATGTAATGGGTTTGCATATGCACATGTGCATAAACAATACGTGCACACACCTACTAGTGGGGCCACTATAGTGATTTGCGATGATGTTGAAGGCTTGGGGGCAGTTTGGAGAGAGAGAAAGAGAGGAGAGTGAGTGAGTGAGTGAGTGCGTGTTTGGGCGGGAAGGGGGGGGTGGGGGAGGACAATAATTATAAAGAGAGAAAGCCCTAGCACATGAGGCCTACTGGCTAGTCTCTCCAAAAGTGGAAAGCATCATCATAGCCTTGCCTCTTGTACATCCATTCCAAAGCACATGTTCTCGCCATTAAGAAAAAAGCAAGGTTAAGGTAGGAAAATCTCGGTTGTTCTCCCTACCAGCTAGAAAGAACAAGCCCATGGAAGGGAGAGGTAAACACAATAAACTCCAAAATGAAGTAGAAATCAAAATACAATACAACTTAAAGGAAGGGGCAATTAAAAAATTACCCCAATCAATAAAATACAAATGAACTACACTACCACATTTAAATTTATAGTTTAATAAAATAATTAATAAGAAGATAACTTAACATCAAAATGTGACATATTAACATAATAATGATTAAAATAAAATAAATAAAATGATAAAATAAACCTCCAATTAGTAACTAGTAAAAATACAAGACAATTTAAAGAAAACAATTGAATACACTATAAGAGACAAGTTAAACTACCCTTCAAGCTAAAACATAAAGGAAAACCCAAGAAATAACAAATAAACTAACAAATTAAATACAATAGCACAATGACATTATGAAACTAGGTAATCCAATAAATTGTATAACTTGCAAGTTTGCCTACTTGACTTGTTAGACTTTAGATTGAGCTTGCAAGGATTTGAACCCAGCATAATATCACTTACTTGCTATTGTCCTCCAGGAAGCTCCCCCTCCCTCTTTTCCCCTCTTATCCCAATTTTCACGTCACTCAACATGCAAATGCATCACGCAAAGAAAATGCATTTGTTCTCCTCTTTCCCCTCTTATCCCAAATTTTACATCACTAATTATGCCAATACATCATGCAAAGAAAATGCCTACACTCTCCTCTTTTCCCCTTTCCCATTTACCCCTCCCACATTCCCAAAACGCAACAATGACCCTTGTCTCAATGCAAAATGTTGTCCATGCAACTATCTAAATATGCACAATGCAAGAAAAAACAGTGCCAAGCACACAATCAACCTCTAACAAAAGCAAAAATATTACAAAATAGAAGTGTACCTAATAGTGAGCCTAGTGCATCAATCATTCTAAGATCATTAAAAAAAAGTAAAAACTTGTGTCAATCTATATGTGTGGTTGAATTTTGCAAAATCAAAACAAAGTTTTTAAAATGCTAAACAAATCTACATACAAAGACCAAAGTTCCCTCATCGACTTTTTGAATAAAATCATGGTATAATCTCATTCTCATTTGCAACCCCATAGCCCTTTGCCTAAGTGCTCTACATGTAATTATGTAAAACACAATATGTAGCAACAAGCTTTGGGGAAAAGGGTAATGAAACATTCAATTCCCTTAAATTCTCCATGTGTTTTTTAGAATCCCAAAAGTGTTTCCCATCTTTACTTGGGTACAACTTGGCTTTCCATAGGAGTCACAAATGACTATGAGAATCTACTTGTTTTAATTTGACTGCTTAGCCCAGACTCCCTTCTTTTACACATTTTGAGAAAGAGAAATGATTCATGATTTATTTGAAGCTGCCACAGGTATGCGAATGATGCACAATTATTTTCGCATCGGAGGGGTGGTTGCAGATTTACCCTAGGGGCGGGTAGACAAATGCTTAGAATTTTGTCACTATTGCCTACCAAAAATTAACGAATACGAATGACTCATTACGAATAACCCAATCTTTACTTAAATGCCTTTAGCAAAAAACTAGTGGGTTTTTATGCAAAGTTCGCTTCAAGATATGGCTTGATTTCCTATGCCTACACTTGTATAATCGATTTACTTCAACACCTCACGAGACTTCATTTGTTGGGATGCTTTTGAACCCTTGAAGTTCATGGAGTCATGTGTCCTACCTAGAATCACACACACTATGTTTTAGAATAACTCTCTTGAGCTAACCACTCCTTGTAACAACAAGGAGTTGAACCCATGTTTACAAATGTATTATGCTAGGAAGTGTATGTGTTCGTTTTTTTTGCAACCCTATATGTGTACCATCAATGGATCCACACATATTAGAGGGACAAATGAAGTCCTCAAACTCAGTCTCGTGATGGTTTGCAGATGTTTTCTAGTTGGAATACTAGTTAAGTTCCTAGCAAGCATACACAAAGTGCACAATACATTGACAACTAGCTCAACATATTTCCAAATTGTTGAGTGACCTATCCCAAAAAGCTTAGCCATAGTCCTAGTAGATGAGTCGATATTTAGATACCATAAAATACATGGTAAAGCTAGATCTACTTGTATGAGTTCTCTAATAGGATCTTTCTCATTTGAACATTAGAGATCCCTATCGAGTCTAAGTCTGAGTGGGTTGGGTTGCAAAATCTAATTCACTATGCATTAGCGGGCTAATTTAAAATTAACTTCTACATAATTTTGTAACTCATAAAAGGAATATGGATAGTAGTCACCCGCTCACTACACCACACCATAGGCTGACAAAATGCAGTTATGGGGATAGGGTTATTGGTTAAGGTTGGTCTTATTAGTCCCTATCTATTATATTAGTCAATCAATGGTTTTGTTGCGAGTTTGTTGTTATTTGTATTTGGTCTTTGGTCAGTGTAAGGGTTTGCAGTATCCTCAACCTTTTATATTCTTTTGTGTGTTTGACTATGGCGTTTTAGGGTGCTTGTGCATTTGCATATTCCCAAAGCTATTAGTCGCACGTGTACGCAAGTCATGTCAATATTTTTTTACGTAGGTTATGGATTGTTTGGGGGTTGGTCTGGTGTAGTCTTGTCGGTTTGGATTCTTCCTTAATTTTCTCTCATTGGTGTTTTCTATGTTGTTTTTGTAGTCATTTTCTTTCTTGTCTTCCTAGTTTGTGTGTGTGGTATATCTTGTGTAATTTGAATGGTGCCCACACCGATAGTGGTTCAGCATGTCCCACTACTAAATCACGACTATTCCTTATTGTTAGACATTGATTGTATTCATCGGGTTAGTCTTTGTTCTTTTGGGCTTGGTGTATGGTCCTTGCTTCCATTTATCTTCTACCAACATCAATGAGGCTCAAATTTTATCCCTTACTACTTCTCATGTTCCTAGTGGTAACCATTTGTTATCAGGTGAGAAGATTGTTGCTATTCTTTAGAAGGAGACTTCTATCCCATTGGTGTCCAAGAAAGGTATTACCAATTCAGGAGTATTAGTGGCTAGTATCTCTTCTCCTATATGGAAGAAGCTATGCCAATTCTTATAAGATCGCTTTATGTCTAGCAAGCCTGCACCAAAAATGCTTGTTTAAGGAGCTTTTTACTACTTCTGTCAAGATCCTTGAGGGTGTCAATTTTCATTGGGCATAGTTTCTTATGACAAAGATGGATCAGCATTTCCAACAAGTTCAAAAAGGCCAACTTAGCAATGTTTCCTATGGGGCTTTCCCCTAGAAGATTATTATCCTTAAGTCTCCCCTAGGTGGCATTATTATTCTTGATTTTGTTGATACTTCTGTGCAACCTCCATCTTTAGTTCCTTCCCCTCCTCCAATGCAAGAAAATTCCAATGAGAAAGATGAATCTCCTACTAGGGCGATCCGCATGAAACATTCTCATCTACAGACTCCTTCCTATTCTGATCTTGTTCTTGATCCTTCTTCTGTATAGCCTCATGCACCTACTATTTCTAGTATTTCTATCAGTTCCCTTTCTGTATTCATTTCTTGCACCAACTTGTTTGCAGCACAAAGGAAAGAGTAACTTGATCATCAAACTCCATCATCCTTACAAACAATATTATTAAGACTACAGTGTTTCATGAATGTGAGCTTAATGTTTTGTTTATGTGAGATATGTGTGTGTGCATAAGTTATCCTTATCATGAGGAGACGAAGTTTGAGTTGAAGTAGATCAAAGCTCGATGATGGTTGAAGATAAAGCTATGGATTTTGTGCAAATGAGAAAGAAAAGCTATTATATCCTTTAATAGTTTGTTTGATTATCTTTTGCTAAGTTAAGGATTGGTTAATGCTAGTTTATGGTTTGCCTTTCATATATTTATTTAGACTTAGGTTATTTTGTGGCTTGGATGGAGTTGGAGCCAATGGATTGAAGATGATGGTTTGAGTGATTGGCTGTTTAGAGCTTTTATTATTCTTTTTCCATGGTCACAAGAATGCTCCCTATTTAAGTGTGGAGATATGTTGAGGACTAAAAAGATTGGATTTTTTGTTATTTTTTGGGTACTGAATGATTGATTTTGTGATAGAATTGACTATTTGAATGGCATTTGAGGTATTTTGGAGTGTTGTGGGATGGATTGAATGCATTAGAGGAAGCTCATATTAATTTTTGGTTGAGTTGTGATGTTATGTTAGGTTTTGTGGTATGTTTGTTTGGTTCTAATAGGCTTGTTTTGCCTTTACTTTGGTCTCTTTTCTTTTTGATTGAGAGGTTGAGATTGTGATTTGCTGGGTTTGAGTGTGGTTAAGTATGTGTTGAATGATTTTTGGTGATTTGGATTGGTTTTGTCTTGAGCTATATAGTTTTTATACTTTCCATTGATGTTCGATTGAGCTTCTGTATATCTTCAATTTGCTTCTGTAAGTGTTCTGTGTGGAATGAATGTTTAGCTTGAGGAAGTTTTCCAATCTTGAAAATGGAATAAGCTCAAAAGAGTTCAAAGAACTGAAGATGTAGATGAAGACTTGAAGTGAAGACTAAAGTAATAGTGACAATAGTGAGGTTTCAGAGGTCACTATAGTGTCTCTAGTGTCTCTTCAGATTAGGCATACCTATGGAGAGGTGTATATATGACCAAGATAGGGTTATTGAGTATTATTTTATTGTATTGGTGGATGAGGATTATGATGTATGAGGAGAGCATATGCGAGAAAGAGATTGAGAAACGATGGTCAAATTTCTATTTAAAAACATTGTATCGATGGGAGATTGTGAGAGATTGAAGGAAGAAGACTATGAATCTAAAAATGAATTTTATGTAATCATTTTTCATTCAATATTGAGTATTCATTTGTGCTCATTTACTTTGTGGTTGGTGGAAATGAAGATTTTTTGTGATAAATACATGGAAGAGTCATTTTATGATTGCATAGAGAATTCAAGTTCTGGTGTTCCTTTCTTTTCATGGTTTTTTGAAAGCCTGAAGAACAAGCTTTTTGGTGTGACAAGATAGATTTTCTTGCATTATTTTACCCTGTTTCTTTGGTGCTCTCTAGAGGGCTCCAATCTAATAAGTAGATTCATTATCCCTTATTAATATGTATGTGTAATGTCCCCGTGCTCCCCATAGGAACCCTCCCCCCTTTTTTAAAAAATTTTGACAAATTTTTTTATCTCTCCCTCTCCCCCCTGCCGTGTGCATGGCAACGAGAGAGAGAGAGAGAGAGAGAGAGAGAGAGAGAGAGAGAGAGAGAGAGAGAGAGAGAGAGAGAGAGAGAGAGAGAGAGAGAGAGAGAGAGAGAGAGAGAGAGAGTGTGTGTGTGTGTGTGTGTGTGTGTGCTATGTGGAAGATGGGGGGGCATGCAACCCCCCTAGGTGGCGGGTGGCACCGTCGTGCCACCTCCCCCCTCCACCTATAAACCTCTCCCTCCCCTCCTCCGTTGCAGGCCCCGGGCCTTCTCCGACTGGGTAGCAGTGCCCCTCCCCCCAGTCATTGCGAAACGTTTTCCCCCTCCTACTGCTCTATGGCAGATCAGGCCCCTCCAATGGACGTAGCAGAAAGCTCCCCCTCCCCTTTTATCGTCGACTACAACGAACCCCACCCCCTGCTCGCGATAACAGTGGGACCCCCGTGATCCGTGTGAAGGAGGAGAAGGGAGAGAATTAAGGGGAAGAGAAGAGAAATAAGGGGAAGAGAAGGAGAATAAGAGGAAGAAGAAGAAGGAGAAGGGAGAGAATGAGAATAAGAGGAGGAAGAAGAAGGAGAAGGAAGAGAAGGAGGAGAAGAAGGGCGAGAGAGAAGAGAGAGAAGAGGAGGAGAAGGAGAAGGAAGAGGAGAAGAAGAAGGGTGAGAGAGAAGAGGAGGAGAAGAGAAGGAAGAGAAGGGAAGAAGAAGAGTAAGAGAGAAGAGAGAGAAGAGGAGGAGAAGAGAAGGGAAGAAGAGTGAGTGGAGAAGGAGAGGAGGAGAAGAAGAAGGGTGAGAGAGAAGAGGAGGAAGAAGAGAAGGAAGAGAAGGGAAGAAGAGTGAGAGAAGGAGAAGGAGAGGAGGAGAAGTAGAAGGGTGAGAGAGATGAGAGAGAAGAGGAGGAGGAGAGAATGAAGAGAAGGGAAGAAAAGTGAGAGTTTTTGGCTAGCTACTTACCATGGCCCCCAAGCGCAAAGAAGGAGTGAAGACCGTGGGAGCTACCCTAGTTGCTCAAGGGACAAGTATAGATGGAATTCATGGGGTAGTTGGAGCCGTTGGAATTGCGGCCATTAATGGAGCACCAGGTATAGCCAACACGGGAATTAGCACAACTCCAGGCCTCGTCTCGCGGAACCAGGTTCTCCTTGGCCTAGGGAAGAACTATTGATTTCATTCCTCCACATGAAATGATAAGGTTTTCATAATATGTCACATAAGATGATAGACTTTCACTTAGTTTAGTGCATGATTTGTTAACTATAATTCATGGTTTACTTCCGTGATTAAAATAAATACATGAAATGTTAGTTTCCATTCATAGGGTGCAACTGCACAAAAGCATAGAGAACATGCCATTTATCTTGCATTCCATGTGGAAGATAGGTCTTGATCTTGCATACCACAAATAGGTTGTCTTATCCTATGATAGCCAATGTTTATGTTTGGAGACCGCATGAAATATTAGGGTACAATTGCATTTAGGATACTAACAGGTTCTTAAACTTTCATGGATCACTTACAAGGAAATATTTTTATGCATTATATGATTATCTTTTACCTATGTTAGAGCATAGAGGTGATAAGTGAATTGAGTTTAAACTTTTATATACTCAAATCACATGAGACCTTGCACTTTAGGAACAAGTACTCATTGCTAGATATGAAGAGAG
The DNA here is from genome assembly GCF_053477565.2 of Lygodium microphyllum. NCBI lineage: Eukaryota > Viridiplantae > Streptophyta > Polypodiopsida > Schizaeales > Lygodiaceae > Lygodium > Lygodium microphyllum. The sequence goes on from NC_141155.1 coordinate 136,533,197, forward strand.
TTAAAGATTGTTTAGGCTGTACTAATATATTAAATGCACCATGTGCATGCGAGATAAGTTTGATTAGAAAATTATGCATAGCATCGCACTAAGAGAGGATGGAAAGAATGTATGACAAGTCTTGCAATATATTGTGCTTTAAAGATTACCAAGTATGTTAAAAGACGTGCAAAGAATCGAGGGTTCATAACTTGGAACCCTAGGATAAAACCCAAGGGAAAGAGTGATTCAAAAGAAGTGGAGTGATTAAACACACATGCTGTGAGTTGTTCTTAATGATCTTGTCTTGGATTATTGGAAGTGGATACCCTCCTAGTTTAAGTTAAGCTAGTAAGCTGACTCTAAATGGAATGTTGATCAAGGCTTATACTTGGTTGTCTTGAAAAGGATATTTCTAAGTGAATTTGGCTAGTTGCCTCGGTAAGAGGAGATCCTATTAAGGACAAGTGGTTTATAAGCAAAGTGATTGCTTGATGTAGAAAATGATATTTTCTTGATTGGAAATGAAAGGGATGTTTTCCTTAGTAATTGTTTGTAAGTTGGGTGCTTCAGCTGTGATTGATTCCCTAAAGGAATTATTAAGGAAGGATGGCTCTAGCTACCCCCCGCGAACCGCCAAAACCCTAACCAAGTGGGTTGTGAATTTGCACCGGGAATGTGGACCGAACTCGCCGTGAGAGGTCTCTCCGCGGAAATTACTTGGTGTAGGAGGACACTTGGGTGCCACTAGGGGCTCTGGCCGTAAATCCCAATGCCTCCGTGCCCTATGCAAGTGTTCTATGTGACTCGAGATGGGATCTTGAGGCCTTGATACTAGTTACAAGGCGGAATCTTGGGAGGATAAACCTTCAAGTTTAATTGCCAGGAGACGGAAGGATTTTTCTGCGGAGGCAGAAAGGAACACTTAATTCTCCTGTATGGGCAGGAGGCAAACATTAATCTTAAGATAAGTTAAGGAAGTGTTTGATCTTGTTTTATCTTGTCTTCGTGTCAATGCCCTAAATTACGTAAAGGAACCTGTGACTAACGGGTTAATTAAGGAAGCTACTTTTATGTGTCAAACATAACATGGTAGGTAATTAGATAAATAAAACAACCCTCGAGGGAAGCGTGGTGGATGTGACCAATGGGTCTATCCTACGGAAGGGTGGTCTCGGTTAGCCGAGAGCTTTCCTCAAAAGGAAATGTTAATGAGGAATGTTAGGGAAGGACGGACGATGACCTTAGACAATGTTGGTTAGAATCTTGATTCATACCGTTTTAGGGGATCAGAATGGGACTATGCCCTACGGGCAGAGAGGTCGAGCGATGCATCCCTCTCATTTCCCATTCTAATTGAACCAAGTGTGGTATGAGTCTGCTTGGGTCCAGTTGTATCTAGAAGGCTATTAGGAAGACTCGACTGCTAGGAACCCGGAATTTAGGTCGATCCTAGTGGGAACGGTCGGATAAGTTCCATTGTGAGGCAGACTCGAGAGACCCTAGTTGGCAAACCGCGTGTCATTCCTTGGGAGTGTCGGGCGGCGTCTTCTAGATTGATCTCTCGGTGGGCTGCCAAGATGTGTCCTGCAATTTGAGGGGCGGGCACATTACAATATGTGTGTTATCAAAAAGCTCATCATCGAATGTATTTAACTAGATTGGTGCTTTCCATTTCAAAGAGGAGTACAGATAATGTAAATTGCATTATATTTGTTGCAAATTATTCAAGGAATAGCATTTTCATGAGAGTGTGAGGGATAAGGATTGCTATGAAATACATGTCTATAGATATAAACCAACATCCACAATAGGATAAGACATTGGAATTATGTGGTAAGATAAAGATAGTTGTGAACTGATAATGAAATAAGTTTATAATTTTCAAAACATAGTACAAATCACATGATAAGGAGGTGATTCTGGTACTTGCAAGCCAATTGAAAAATACTAGTTAGTAAGGACCAAAGTATATTGATGGGTTAAAGGTGTTAGGGGACCACCTCGGTTGGCATCCCCTTTAGACCATGTCAATTGTACATGTTTAGAAGATTATAAAGCCATAGAACTTGCCAAAAAATAGCAATTACACTTTATCTTTGAGCGTGGAGTGTGATCTAATTTTAAAAATGCCAGATAAAGATGAGACCAAAATTGCCATTTTATAAGGAGATCGCCTAATAATGCATCTTATAGTGGTGAGATAGGATTTCATAAAGCCCAAGATATATGTAAATGTGCATGTATGACTTAACTACATAGTTGTCTTAAGAGGTAGTACAATGTGTGCGTATTGTATATAGTTTATCAATAGCATATAGTGAAAAATGTTTAACGTGTATCATGTGTATAGAGCAAAGTGTTTGGTGTATGTAGTCTATCAATAGTTTAAATCCACATAAGCATTAAGCAGTGGAAATGAGATAATTGACCTTAGCTTGTTATGTGAGTAGTCTTAAGGATGTAATTTGGATCAACCTCTTTTGAAGCAACTATGAGAGAGATTTGCTGAGTGGGAGATGGAGAGTTATAGGGTAGTCTGGGTAAATTGAGTCAATAGGGAGGGTTGGGCATTCCAAGAAACAGGAGAAGAGAATGAACAATTATGGGTATGCTCAAGACGTGATTATATAAGCAATTCAAGCAAAGGAATAATGGAGTAATGGTACGTTACAATCAATTTCATGTTCAGGTTTCATGGAGTAGTAGATTGATGCTTCGTTGATGCATTCATAAGAGCTCTTGGCACATTAGCAAATAGAAAAGCTAGATGAATGTAGACATAGATGTGTCATTAGTTTGATTTTTGATGTAGCCATTTGTCAGGAAGACATTATTTTTATGAGCATCACGTTAAAAGCTGCATGAATTACCATTAATAAACTGGCATTTCTCTTTTCACGATTATGGTTATGTGTAAATTGCATTTTCCTGAAAACTTTGCAAAGGCTCAGGGTGAATGGTACACACACGAATGCTTAGTAAGCATGGTAGTTGCTACTCGTCTGTATGTTTACTAAGGGATCTTCTCTCTTTAGTAGATCTATAAGTTTATTAAGTGATATTCTCTCGTAGTAAAATCATGCTCATAAAGGAATATGTTTTTTTGACCCCTTATAATAAGTGCATTTGTACCTTAATGTTTTAGTGTATTTAAGTGTATACGTGCATGACACAACAATAGTTGAGAACAACATTTGCTTACCTAACAATTTTATAGGAAGCCTTAACCATTTGATAATTAATTCACATGTTGTGATTTACTTAACATCAGTGTAAGTATGGATTGGAAGTTATGGCAATAGGGGCTCATGTGAGCTAGAAAGTTCCTAAGTATAGTGTTATGGTTGATGAATTTCCTAGTAGGGTCATGCATAAATTAGAAACGAAGGCTTAGGATTCACAAGATTTTCTAGTGACTTGAAGATGGGAAGAAACAGTGGAAAACTCTTCTATTGTAAATGGAAGGGTGTTGGAAAAATTGTTAGGACTTATGTTTTCAATTTGAAACACTTTAGCACCTCATAACCTTCAAATGTCTTATGTGAATTAGGCAACATATACCTCATCTAAAAATTTTATTAATTAAGAAGAAGGGGCACAAAAAAATAACATTACCTTAGTGTGAATAATAACATTGTGTCTATTCAAAGTTGTTGAAGATAATATATTTTTTACTCATATAATTACAAGCTAGGGTAACATTTACATGCTTGTTACTTGGTCCCTAGTGAGTGTCACATCAAAATGTAATATGTTTAAGTACTAGGTAAATCTTTAACAAGTCCATGTTTTTAAGTGTCCTATAAAACTAAAAGGAAAACTAAAAGTAGTATACTATAGCTTATGTCTTGTCTTTATCTAGTATGCCGCAAGAGTATAATCATGATTGACGAGCGATGCGTCATAAAACACCAACTCCATCTAGGAGGTATGATGAGATATTTCATATCATATATGGGGCAAGGGGGCCAGGAGGGCTCTTGTACCTACTTTGCCTTATTGTAGGCTCTAATACGATATTACTAATGTACTTTAACTAAATTAATCATCAATCCAACTATTAGATATTTAACTTATGTTTGTGATGACCATACTAAATAGTGAGGATGTTTGTAAGAATTGATGGCACTGGATCCAAGTGGATATATATACATGCAGGTAGAATTTGTCTCCTTGTGGTATATTTGTCCAAATTTGCAATCATAATGGTGGAATGACAATTGTATACTAGAGTAAAGTAATCTAGAGAGATGTCACAAGAGTACTCACCCTAACTTGCATGTTGAGGGGGATCTAGGAGTAAGAAGGTGTAACTTAGAGGGACTACCTATTGACTAGGTCCCTTCTATATGCACACACGGAAGGAGTGTTCTTAGCTCAAAGATGTTAAACATAATACTCGGAAAGTCTTTTTTAAGAAAATATATAACCAACCTTCATGTCTGTGTGTGTGTGTGTGTGTGTGCGTGTGTGCGCGCCCATGCATGCACAAGATTAAACACATACATATTCGATTGCATTTATGTATATATCTTCTATCTAGGGTGGGTAAAGGGGCTAGTGGTTGAACATCTTAACTTTGATTATCCTCAAGGGGGCAGCCTAGTTGGTTGGTTGTAATATGTGTGATCTGCAAAGAATTCATCCATAAGGATGAGCATCAAGTAACATAGGTAATAAACAAACTCTATCATAAGGTAGCTCTAAGATTCTTCGTTTGCAAAGTCATTAAAAGGATTGTGGGATAGCATGACCTAGTTTTTATACTCTAATATGAGTCAATCATATTGATTAAGTCCCATTGCATGCCATGCAGGAAAACTTAATACCGACACATTGACTATTGAAATGTTAGTTGATGGTCTTGAAAGCCTTGGATGCTTCTATTGTAAGCATCCCCCCATCTTGCTCTCCAAGTGCAAGTGTGTAGTGTATTATGTGATGTCAACAAGCACAATGTCGAGACTGTTCATCCATCAAGGGACACATAACCATGAGATGCAAAGAGGCACATGAAGAGCTAATGTCAAAGAGGTGCAAAAGACCATAGAGGAAATGGTAAGAGACTTTAGTGCAGCTGGGCCTCAACACTTGCAAATGACTATGGCTAGAAGACTTGTGACAAGTACCTTGGTTCACAAGCAAGGTGTTCCCATGTCTAGCATTGAACTCTCGATGATGCTTGAGGAACTCCAACCACTTTTTCAAAGAAATAGGTAACATATTATTCCATTCACGAATACCATGCGTCACATAAATATCATAAAAAATCCATGCATATGATGCTCATTATTTTGTGCATGTAGGTTCAAACACATGGTCCATAAAACATGCACTAAGAGCAATCAAGGGATGGAATCTTGTCTTCTAAAGTTGGAGCAATGTTGTGCATACATATTTTCCATGGTAGCTTGTTTCCCTGAGCAAGCCGTTGACAATGATAGTAGGTGCTTTATATTCAAAATGTTAATGATTACACTAGCCTTAGGGATTGACTTAGTGAATCATATGCAAAGGAATGGCATTGGAGACCTACACAATAGTTGGATATGCTTCGACCATGTTCATTGTATTAATGATTGGACCACCATGGCAACACATGTGTATGACCCAAAGTAGTTTCTCTTACATGATTTTACCATCATAATACAAACTTAGCGAACGTAATTCTCCTTAAACTTCAATTCCTATCTTGTGTTTCTTTAGTATACAAGAGTTGATGATTTTGGCAATATGTGAGATGAAGAAAGAGGATATATATGCACAAGTATCTTTTTGGACAACGTTGAATGAAGTGATGGAGAAGTGTGACCATTGAAGCACTCATTTTTAAGGATTCATGATGGTAGATGAGGCAACCGCCAACGGGAGGGCCATTCGTACGGTGTTCAATGGTGGTTTGGAAAATATAATGCAAGGAAGGGAGAGATCTTGCTTATTTTATTAGGAACAAAGTCTCCAAATACACATATCGCAATATGTGCACAAGAGTTTCCAAGATAAGCATAAGTGTTTGTGCCGCATGTGGAGGTGTGCAGCCATGCAAGATGATGCAATAATGTAATACCAATTCATTTGGGCTTGGTGGGCCTCAAGGAAAGTTATAGATTGCAATGTTTCAACAATGGATTGTTGGCTTAGTTGGTGGCATATCAGATATCCATGTTGAAGGTGACACTTTACCAAGGTAAGACTAATCCATAAGAGTAGAATGTGATGTGTAGTGCAATCGTTTTCTCACGCTTCATATCCTTTTGTGTTGGTATTTGTCCAAGTGGTAGAGGACATTGCTCATATGCCACTAGCAAAGCCAATGTATGCAAGCTTGGGAGGGATTCAAAGGATTTATTAGCTTCTATGATTGTTAACCCCAGTTTGAGATGAAGAAAAAGAAGTCCAATAGAGTCCAAGAAAACATCAAATGCGGACACAAAGGAAGAAGCAGGAAGTGAAATAGCCAAAAGCACAAGGGCAGCCTCAAAATCTAGGTCAAATGCAAAATCACATTTTTAAATGCAAGGCATCCCTAAAACTTTTGTAAAAGAGTGCCACACTCCCTCCTATGAAAATTGTAAAGGGTAGATGGGTGTAGGTAAAGAGAAAGGGCAACTAGAAGGGAATGGGAAAAGAGGACCTTACCACAATAGCCAGTCATGCAAAAAAGGGGATGGGTACCCAAAGGGATAAGGGTTTTGTATATAAACTCAAAAAGTGATGAGGAGCTCATTCTTTGGTGTGTGGCTAAAGTGGACTCTTCTTCTTCCCTTTTTCTCTCCTTCTTGCTTGCTTGTGTGTGCTTGAGAGAGGGAGTGTGAGTGTGAGGGAGAGTGTGTGTGAGGGTGAGGGATCTTGGAGAAGAAGCTCTCCATTATCTCCACTCTTCTTCTTCTCTTCTCTTGTCTCGTGCGCGGTTATGGAGGATGGAGCTTGGAGGTGGAGGCTTGAGGATGCTGAGCTCGCATTACAAATCCTGGAGCTACTAGCTTGCTTGAAGGAGGAGGCTACTCATTCGGGCATCAAGATAAGCTCACTACACCCCAATAGGATCGAAGGCGCTAGGTGAGAGATAGCCATTTGTGCTCGCTTGAAACGCTTGAAGCAATAAGTGGTTCGTGGGTCTTGACAGTCGAGTGTGAGTACCCTCTACATTTTGGTTCAGTTGCTGGGACCAATGAATTCAAGCTTGAGCACTTGCGTGCCTCAAATCAAGCAACGAAGTAAGGGTTTCATCCTTGAACTAGATCTTGAAATATGTAGGAGATTTTTGGGTTTTAATCTTCACAACAAGTAAGCATTTTGGTTTTTTGATGATTAGCAAGTAGGAGGAATCATTTTAATATTTGGATTTTGATTTTGGTTGCATTTAGAGTAGGATAGAATTGAGAAATTGAAGCGAAAAGCTTTAGGGTTATTGCTATAAAACAAGCCCAAATAGGGCACAAAACGAGGAAAAATGGGAAAAAAGAGTGCTTAGATGTGTAAATGTCACAAGGGGAGTGATTAGAGAGGTCAACAAGCCTTAGTCGAGCAAGGGTTTGAAACCCAAGACATCAAGGAAGAGGCTCATTTGCAATAATAGTAGTGGTAGTGGTAGTGGTAGTGGTAGTGGTAGTGGTAGTGGTAGTGGTAGTGAGAGAGAGAGAGAGAGAGAGAGAGAGAGAGAGAGAGAGAGAGAGAGAGAGAGAGAGAGAGAGAGAGAGAGAGAGAGAGAGAGAGAGAGAGAGAGACCCATTCCTTACGACCAATCAATTGTCCTCTATGAGCGTTTTTCAAGCACGTCAGGTATATACAAACCTTAACCTTTGTCCATTGATCTATTCTAGAATGCTTGCCACCTAGTATGCTATAGATCACATGAATGAACCAAAAACTGTCTTTGTTGTTGCCACATGCCATCGCACTTGGCCTGTCTAGTCATAGACGCGAACGGCCACTTCGGGCCGAACCCTAGAATCGACATGTCCATATTTAGCTCGTCCAAATTGGACATTTGGACACTCGGCCCACCTTGCCACATGGCATTCGGACATGTCATTTGTCCATTCAACCCGGTCGATTCGGCCCAGTCTCACTGGGCCCACTCGGCCAGAGGCTGAATTCAACACTTGGACCTTGTAATTCGGACCAACCTAATTGACTTTAGATTTTGCTTGAATTGACACTTTCTAACCGTAACTAACTTGGACCATAGCCATATGAACCTTGAGAGTGATACAAATGAATAGAACACCTTTCTGGCTTAAGAAACGAGAGAACTAGTGAATCGCAAGCCTAGAAGCAATGCAAGCCAACCTACTAGCTATCCACCCCGCTAAGAGCGCCAAACTGAACCATAGACCATGAGTTGAGCAGAAAGATGCAATCGGACCCTAGAGTTCAGCGAGTTCGAGCCTAAAGCCTTATTAGGCCGAGAACGTCGACGAGAGTGCTGAAGCTGCATTTACCATTCTGCATTGCATCCCACATTGTTCTTCGACACTTGAAGTGCGCGTGAAGAAAAGTTGAAAGCCTAACTTTGCATAGTGCATCGAAATAAGCACGCACGTGTGCACATACACGCATACACACGGACATACACACATATAGAGTGATGGTGAAACTCACTCGAACTTAAGAAACCAAAATAACCCACCAGTAGGAGAAGACCCTGGGACTTAGACAAGTAATCGAGAGCCCCAAGTTGCAGGACCAAGAGAAAAACACAACATAGGAGCCAGTCACATTGAGGACTGACATCATTGTAGGCGTGAATCTACCCAATTTAATCAACCTCATCAACACCTAGGCGGAACAAGAGACCGTAGGCATGGTAGAGACCAACTCAAACCACAGACACTTGACGAAGAGCTCGATCCGAGGGATTTCTCAGATGAAATTCAACAAATGCTAACCGACTACAATTTACAAATCCGGATGGACCACCACAATAGGCAATCCGAGGATATCTTAGTAGACCTCAAAGAAGAGAGGAAACTTGCGTGGAAAGCTTTGCAAGGCATAATGGCATACAATCAAGAACAAGAAGCTAGAAGCTTGCGACAAAACTTAGAAATGCGAGAGATCCATCGAGTGTTAGCCTTAGCAAATAGAAATCAAATAAGACCTAATGCATATATATATATATATATATATATATATATATATATATATATATATATATATATATATAAGAGAGAGAGAGAGAGAGAGAGAGAGAGAGAGAGAGCTAGAAGGAGACCTTACGCTAAGCGAGCTTCTCATGAAGCGACTATTAGATAACACATCCGTAGAGCAAAACACAGCAGCATTGGCCAACTCATTGCTTCTGGATTAGGAGTCAACCAAGGCTCTAAGAGCCAGTCAAAAATCCTTGTTATTGCCAAGCAATTAGACAAGAACCAGCCAAACGATGATCCTACAGCTTCGTAGAGTAGTTCAAGCAGGTTTGTGAGGCCAACGGCCTCACTGATCTCACCCAGCACTCACAAGCCTTCGGCCTGTGCCTAGGTGATAAGGATAGGACCTGGTACACGAGCTTAGATGCCATAGATCACAATAATTTCAATAACCTCAAGAATCTCTTTATTAAGAGATTCTTGCAGGTTGGGTACTTGGACAATCTGATAGTGCGGTTGATGAACGTAAAGTGGAAAGACAAGGATGACATACAAGACTACATTTCCCATGTGTGGAGTCTCTTAAAGAAAATCTCGACAATTAAGCAACTCACAGAAAGAGTGGTGTCCATGGTCTTTATCAATGGAATACGAAGTGAGGAACTCTACAAGGCCTTGGTAGGAAACTCAAGCTTGCAGCAGTGAGACACGCTGACTAGGATCTTTGAAGAGGCCATTCAAGTGGATGACCAGCTCAAGGAGAGGAGCTCTAGGAACTCAAACCAAGACGAGGCTAGCTCTAGAACCTCAGAAAGAGTAACCACATCTAGCGAATGGTCAGTCCCAAGTAGCTAGGATAAGGGAAAGAGTACTGACCAGAACCAAGAGCTAGCTGAGATAAAAAGGGAGCTAGCGAGACTACAAGAGATGATAAGGATTTGGAAAGGCATTGAAATGCATGCGGTCTTACCGGTCCTAGCTTTAGGTGATACCACAAGAAAGTGAATTGTAGACACAGGGGCAAGAGTCAGTGTGGGCTTAGCCATTCAATGCTCCAAGATTGGGATAACTCGCTTGTCGAGAATGCTAGATTTAATGTCATAGTGGCTAACAAAATGAAAGTAAAGCCATTTGGAGTATTAAATAATTTGCCATTGAATATCACGAGAGTCTAGTTCTCCGTAGACTTCATAGTCATGAAGGGAGTGGACTATGACATCTTGCTAGGCTGACCCTGGATGCACAATGCATGAGTCATAGAAGACTGGGGCAACATTCTGATCTTCCTAGGCAATCAAATGGAAGCAGTAAGGGTAGAGATGAATACTTGGAAGACTACGCCAATCGACTTAGATGCCATCTCCGCTATGCTGAAGGATGATGTGCAAGTTAGAAAATTGTACGGGTCGCTCACCAAGTAGATACCTTGTCCTGAGGATGAGTGAGATTGAATGCATGTGCTAGCCACAATCAATTTGCCATTCTTGGATAATGAATAGTACGAGCAAGCCGCTAAGGCAATTGGTAAGCCTAGTGACACACCCTCAGTACTGGTTTGCATGATGGCTAGGAGCTGCATAAAACCCAACCCTATCATATTCCACATACCGAAGAACAAGCGAGAACTCCTTGAGATCTTAAAGCATTTGATGAACAAGCTAGCTGGCAACCCAGTAGCCAATCTCAAGCCACTCAAGGATCTCTTGGATGAACCCAAGTGGTGGTAGACTAAGGTGCATGACCTGAACTTAATGTACAATTGGGCCTTAGTCATTGATGAAAAGGAAACGCTGTATCAAGACTTAGGAGATGACGAGCAGTTGGATGAGGATAGTTCTAATGACGAATACGAGGATTGCTACTCCTTCACTGATGAGAGCAAATGAGAGATCGATATGATAGAATACGGCAGTGAGAGACATGTAATTGAGCAAATATGGGCAAACTCCAAACCTCAAAATAAGAACACTTTTAGAATCGAGAGAGGAGTCATGTGCATGGATTGCAATCACATGTGGTTGGAGCATATAGGAGCGATTGACTATGAGCAGGCCTAGCCCAACCGAGTGCTGCACCATTATGCATGACAAATTTGCCCTCTGACCTATGACCACTAGGAGAGACTCCCTCCTCGAGTGAAGGCAGAGAGTTTGATTCTGAGTGGAAATAAGCTCAAACAGTGATCCTGAAATACCTCGCCAAAGGAGACTTACTAGTCCACTTGAGGCGTCGAAGGTTGAAGGAAGAACAAAAGAAATAGCCTAAGGAACCGCAAGTTGAGGAGCAAAGAAAGTCGCAAGACCTTCCAAAATAATTTACAAAGTTTAAGAAAGGTGATAGGGTGGTGATATTGCTAGGAGCCAAACGGCAAGGGCAAGCGAGTGAACCAATAGAAGGGCCAGTCAAAATCAAGGAGGTTAATCTAGCTAGGAAGGGGGAGACACCTTGACCTAGTATGTGTAGCCAATGACTTGACCGAGGAGGAGGAAGCCACTCTCATTTCTCTCTAATGGGAGTATACAGACATCTTTTCTTGGTCTTTTGATGAAAGTGACTAAGATAGTCTCTTTGTATGGAACAATAAGATCAAGAATATGCAACAACTTAGGAGAATTTGCCTTTATCCCATAGGCACAGTGAGGAAAGTGGTACTCGATGCCGGTCAAGCAGCGATCGTATCCTGTGAATCCCATTCTCGTCATATTTATGTAATTCAAAAAAAAAGAGAAAAATAAAAAATAAAAAAAGAGAAGAAGAAAAAGAAAAAGAAAAAAAAGAGAAAAAAACAATGGAAAAACAAAAGAAAAGAGAAGAAAATCACAAGAAAAAGTAATCAAATTACCTCATTATACGTAGGCCACAGCCACTACACCTAGGGATTCTCAAGTTAGGTGCGTCCGGTGGCTTTACTTAACTGTCTAACTCCCTAACCTAGTTTGATTCCCCACATCACGCTTAGGGCACATTAAGGGTAGGACATACCTAGGGAGGTCACACTCGCCTATGGTTAGACTTGTCTCCCTAAGCCACACCCATTACACCTTCCTTATGCTAAGAACTAGGTCCTCAAGTGTGGGAAAATACCCAAGCTTGTGTGTGGTCAGTTGCCTGTGGTCAGAGACCCAGCTCCGAGTTTCACTAGCACGAGTACAATGCACTACACGGTAAGGTAGACACTCTCCCTAGGTAGCGCTCTTATTTTCTTTTCAGGTACAGACAAAGGCTGCAAACCACCAACTTCAAAGGCCCTATCATCCACTCCAACCATTCTCGGCCTCTACCACTTCAACATTTTGATCGTCTTCTCTCCAATGACTAATCCCTAGAGGCTCCATCATCAACCTCACCAATCACCCTTCAAATCACCGAGCCCTCATCAGCACAGACTCGCAAGTGCCGTGGGACTGGCACTCATCTAGGAGGGGGTAATATTAACCCCAGTTTGAGATGATGGAGAAAAAGAAGCCCAATAGAGTCCAAGAAAACTCCAAATGCAGACACAAAGGAAGAAGCATGAAGGGAAATGGCCAAAAGCACAAGGGCGACCTCAAAAGCTAAGTCAAAGGCAAAAGCACATTTTAAAATGTAAGACGCCCCTTAAACTTTTGTAAAAGAGTGCCAGGCTCCCTCTTGTACAAATTATAAAGGGTAGATAGGCATACGTAAAGAGAAAGGGCAACTAGAAGGGAATGGGAAAAGAGGACCTTGCCACAATGACCGGTCATGTAAAAAAGGGGATGGGTGCCCGAAGGGATAAGGGTTTTGTATATAAACTCAAAAAGTGAATGAGGAGCTCATTCTTTGGTGTGTGCCTAAATTGGACTGTTCTTGTTCCCTTCTTCTCTCCTTCTTGCTTGCTTGTGTGTGCTCAAGAGGGAGCGTGAGAGTGTGAGGGAGTGAGTGTGCGAGGGTGAGAGATCTTCGAGAAGAGGCTCTCCATCATCTCCTTTCTTCTTTTTCTCTTCTCTTCTCTTCTCTTATCTCATGCGTGGTTATGGAGGATGGAGCTTGGAGGTGATAACTTGAGGATGCTTGAGCTCACATCATGAATCGTGGAGCTACCGGCTTTCTTGAAGGAGGAGCTCACTACACCCCGGTAGGATCGAAGGTATGTCAACTAGGTGAGAGATAGCCATTTTTGCTCTCTTGAAATGCTTGAAGCAATAAGTGGTGCATGGGTCTTAGTAGTCGAGCATGAGCACCCTCTACAATGATGCCTGTGTTAGTGATTTGGCCAATGCTCTACTATAGAGCACAAAGTGGCATGCATTCATTGGTGGAAAGTCCCATTGTGCAGGACCCAATGCAAAGAAGCTTTTGAGTCAACTACAACAAGGAATTAGTTCCACACCTAAAGAACTAGCAAGGATGGTTGAGGAGGCAATAACATGAACTAAATGCATCAACATCCCTATTTTAGAGGGGACAATGTGACTGTAGTGAGGAAACGAAAGGTTGATGGAAAAGTGGAGTTAGAGGAAGCAAATGCCTCTCATAGGCTTGAGTATGTGACAAAAAACATACCTAAAGGAAGGGCACAAGAAAACTAAACTTTGAGGACCCTTGCCTCCTAATCGATCAAGGGAAATATCGCCAAATTCTTTAGAAGAAATGGTGGTGGAGACAATTCTTCATGACACCATTTGGGCTATAAGAAGGATTCCAACTCATGGTCGTTTGCAATGTTAAGGATGGTTGGGAGCTAGAAAGGGAAAATGCAAAAAACCAATCTAAAACACGATGCATGGGGTGCCTACACCTTTATTTTGGGGCATCATGGAGTGGTCTAGCCCAAGAGGAGAAGCTAACAATCAACATGGAATGTGGTGCCAGTTCTTGTGGTTCTCTAATAGTAGTGTGGACCATACGTGGAGCATTTATTCTTCCATTCACCACGTACTACCCAGAGTTCCACAAGTATGGATAGTGGCAAGAGGCACAAATTTGATAGAAGAAGAAATCCACATGTTGAAGAGTGGTGGCTTTGTTTTACAAAAGGTGGCATAAGAAGTGGATGCCAACAAGGGCTCACATAGATATCAGAGAGGTGTTTCATAGGCTGCAGGAAAAATGATAGACTCAATATTAGCTTTGGATACAATTGTGAAGGAGCACATAGTGGTGAAACCCTTGAAGCATGAGCTTTTCAAACCAGAGACACCCAACTCAATTGTCTTGCAGGAGTGTTATGATGTATAAATTGCAAAGAACCCAATATGTTATTATTGGGGTTTCATGGACCGTCTAGCAAAAGGAAAATCATATTTGGCATGCAAGAACAAGTACTATGTGTACTGTGAGTATTTGGAATGGATGCAAATGTAAACATATCCATACACCAACCCATGCTTATGGAAGAAAACTTGCACCTCCTAAGCACTGACAAAACGCTTGTGTGGGGAGCTTTCACTCAACCGCCAAGACCCATGGACTGCTTATTGTTTCAAGCGTTCCAAGCCGAGCACTAATGGCTACCTTTCACATAACCGATGCGCCATCCATACCTACGGGTGTAGTGAGCTTACCTCCGTGCCGCTCGAGTTACCTCCTCTCCCGCGCACTCCAGTAGCTCCACGATCCAAGTGCAAGCTTCAAGCAAGCTTCATCCTCCCGCTTCAACCTCCAAGCTCCATTGCCGCGAGCAAGACAAGAGAAGAGAAGAGAAGAGAAGAAGAGAGGAGAAGATGGAGAGCTTCTCCTCCTCGGTCCCCCACCCTCACACACTCACTCCCTCACACTCTCACACTCCCTCTCTCAAGCACAAGCTCAAGCAAGCAAGAAGAAGAAGAAGAAGAAGAAGAGAGCTACTTTTGGCCACACACAAGAATGAGCTTCTCATTCACTTTTGAACTTTATATACATAACCCTAAATCCCTTTTGGGCGGTCATCCCCTTTTTTCCTTTTTTACATGGCCGTAGGCCCTTTTTCCCATTGTCCTTCTATCTTCCTAGCTTCCTTTCCACCGCCCGTCTACATTTACAAATTGCACGGGTGAGAGCCCAGTGCTCATTGAATTAAACCATGATGCGCTTGCGCTCTTTTACAAAAGTTGACTTGCGCTTTTCCTTGTGCGCCTTTCTCCCTTATGTAGGACTCTTCTCCTTGTGCATCCTTGTCTTTCGTTTCTCTTTGCCTTGGCCTTTGTCTTTGTCTTCTACTCTAGCTTTTTTGGATTTTCCACCTTCGTTCGTTTGAGGGTTAATAGCTTGGCTGGGCAATGTTTGCTTGTTTGTAGTCGATTGCCTTTATATACTCTAGCCATGGTTGATTGCAATCCATGCACATGACTCCTCTCTCGATTCTAAAGGCATGCACATGACTCCTCTCTCGATTCTAAAGGCATTCTTCCCATGTGGGTTGGAGTTAGCTTGAATTTGCTCTATCATCCTTCCCTCAGTGTTATATTCCACCGTGTCCTCCTCTCCTTCGCTTCCATCACTGAAGGAGCATCAATCCTTGTATTCTTCATTACTAGAACCATCCTCCTCTGAGTACTTGTCATCTCCTAGGTCTTGATATGGCCTTTTCTTCTTGTTGGTGGCTAAGGCCCAATTGTATGTTAAGTTTAAGTCATGTACTTTGGTCCATTGCCACTTAGGTTCATCCAAGAGATCTTGGAGAGATTTAAGGTTAGCAACTAGATTTCTTGCTAGCTTGTTTGTTAGATATTCTAGGATCTCTAGGAGTTCTCGCTTGTTACTTGGGACATGGAGTTCTACGGGGTTGGATCATCCATTCGAGCTTTTGGCCATCATGTAGATTGGCACTAAGGGTGCGTCTCTAGGCTTATTAGTTGTTTTGGCAGCTTGCTTGTACTCCTCACTGTCTGAGAATGACAGATCTATCATGGTAAGCACATGCATCCAATCTTGCTCATCCTCGGGACATGGGATATATTTGGTCAGTGGCCCGTAAGATTTCCTAATTTGCGTGTCACCTTTCAGCATGGTGGAGATGGCATCCAGGTCGACCTATGTGGTCTTCCATGTGGTCTTCCATGTGGCCATTTCCCTAGTCTTCTACGACCCGTGTATTGCACATCCATGGCTAGCCTAACAGGATGTCATAGTCCACTCCCTTCATGACTATAAAGTCAATAGAGAATTGGATCCTTGTGATCTTCAATGGCTAGTTCCTTAATACTCCAAATGGTCGCACTTTCATTCCACTGGCTAGGGTGACATTGAACCTAGCATTCTCAACAAGCGGGTTACCCTAGTTCTAGAGTACTGCGTGGCTCAGCACACTGACTCTTGCTTCTGTATCCACAATTTCCTTTCTTGTGGTGTCACCTAGAGCTAGGACCGGTAAGACTATATGCATTTTAGTGCCTTCCCAACAAGCATTAACGTGTAAGGACTTTGGCTGGGTATCCGAGTTACCGCATTATGATCATGTAGATCAATTGCCCCTTGCTCCATTGGTCCTTCAACCCACTGCTTCAATTCTTGCCATAACGTTGGATGCTGCCTAAGCAGATCTTCTAGGCTTAAGAGTCATCAGGGTGGTCATTAGCATGGTGAGGAGGTCATTGACTACTTGCCTCTCTCCTAACTCTGCCTTTCTTGGCCAATGGCCTTGGTTTGCTGGCCCATAGCGTGTAGGCTCTATTTAAGTGGCATTGCTTTTGTGGCACAGTCGTGTCTCTTGACTTTGGTCGTGGAGGCAAGGCTGGTGTGCTTACACTTGAGAGATCATCGATCTCATCTTTCAATATGGGCTCAGTATCCTTTAGGTGCTCATGGGCTTCTTTTATCCACTCCTTCACCTTTTCAATGGCCTCAAGTTGGTGCTTTGGGTCCCCGACCTTTGCACTCCCCTTCTCGACCATCTTTGGAGCTGACATTTCTACTTCTGCATCTGTCACCTTTTTTTCGGCAAGCAGCCTTATGGAACTCTTGGTTTTTAGCATGACCTTTGCATCATCTTTCTTTCTCCTTCACCTTACGACTTTTCTTTCCGATTGAGGCTGCATCTAAGTTATTGGGTCCAAGCAGTTATATGCTAGCTTGCTTTGTCTACACAGGGGTCATGACAAGTCTACTCTTGTTAGGGGCAGCATGAGGAGATATGTCCTAGGTGTCTACAAGTCCAACACGAGATTGGTTCTTGGGTTTGCCCTCCAAAGCCTCTGCCCCTCTACCTCTACCTAATTCCATTACCTATATAGGTTGGTAATCCATAAGGATTGCATTGCCCTCTTCATCATACAATACATAGGGTTCCACGTAAGGCTCTTCACATCATTCGGCTCCTCCACATAGTGGACTGGAGCATCGTTTGGTGGATGGGTTACGTAGGGTCCAGGTGGTCTAGGTATGCCTGTGGGGCTTATCTCCATCCTAAGAATGGCTGGTTTGGTGTCGTTAGGTGTAGAAAGAGCCAATGGGGCTCACCTTCCAAATTTTTTTTGTGGCCTATTCACTAGGTAAGGCTGTCCGTATGGATGCGAGTACGGGAGTCTGCATTGCATGACATCATGACCAAACCTACCGCAGTTGGCACAAGGTTGGGACCTGACACTTGGTACGAGAGTCTCTTTGGTAGTCTGCACTGCAAGACATCATGACCAAACCCACCGTAGTTGGCACAAGGTTGGGACTTGACACTTGGTTGGTAGGTGGTTTCTGCCACAATACATGCATTGGACATGAGGGTGTGTGTCATTTCTTGTAATTTGGCTAGCTTAGTCTTCATCTCTGCTAGCTCCTAACTTGTATCCGTGCCCTTTCCTTTATCCTGAGTACTTGGGCATGATCTTTCACTTGGCATTGAAACTCTCTTAGAGTTTCTAGCATTAGTTTCCTCTAGCTCTTGGAGCTTCTCTCTTTGAGCTGGTTATCCACTCTGATTGCCTCATTAAAGACCCTAACTAGCATGTCTCTTTGCAAGCTTAAATTGCTTATCAAGGCCTTGTAGAGTTTCTCACTTCGTATCCCATTGATGAAGACTGTGGAGACCGCTCTTTCAGTAGGTGACTCACTAGTTGGGATCCTCTTGAAGAGACTCCTCAGTAGGTCACTCACTAGTTGGGATCCTCTTGAAGAGACTCCTCACATGGGTGACGTAGTCTTTGATGTCCTCCTTGTCTTTCTTCTTGATGTTCATAAGCCACACCAAAAGGTTACAGGAGTACCCAAGCTCAGAGAATCTCTTAATGAAGAGACTCTTGAGGTTGTTGAAGTCAGTTCACTCAGCAACATCCAGACTCATGTACTAGGTCCTACCCTTATCTCCTAAGTAGAGACCGAAAGCTTGCGAGTGTTGAGTAAGATCAGTGAGGCTGTTGGCCTCGCAAACTTGCTCAAACTCCTCTATGAAGCTATATGGGTCATCCTTTTCTTCTAGTTACTTAGTCATGACAATAGGAATTCTTGATTGGCTCTTGGAGCCCTAATTAACTCCTAAATCTGCATGAGGTTGCCATTGCCGGCACTCTGCTCTGTTGATGAGCTGTCTAGCAGCTGCTTCGTAAGAAGCTCGCTCAATGTGAGGTCACCTTCTAGCGCTCTTTCCCTCTCTGTGTCAAGTCCTGTCCTATTTCTGTTTGCTAGGGCTAGAATCTCCCGCATTTCTATGTTCTGTCACAAGATTCTATCTTGTTGTTCTTAATTGTAGGCTACTATGCCATGCAAAGCTTCCGTCGCTAGTCTCATCTCCTCTTTTAGGTCTGCTATGATATCCTTGGACATCCTACCATGGTGGTATGTTCAGGTTTGTAGATTGTAATTGGTGACTAGTCACTGGATTTCGATTGAGAAACTACCTAGGTCAAGCTCTTCGTCACGTCCTTGTTAGTGCTTGACTCTGCTGTGTTCACGATCTTGTGCTCCACTAGGTTGTCAATGAGATTGATCAAGTTGGGCAGATCCAATCCTCCAATGGTGTCGGTCCTTGCTTGGTCTTACGCTTGGGGTTCTTGATCACTCGACTATGTTTCAAGGTCTTCTCCTACTAGTGGGTTCATTCAGATTGTTAGGTCTGAGTGAGTACCTTATTATTTACAAACAATCCTCAACCACTTCTCCTATTACATGTCATACTCTCTATCACCCCAGACGTGCTAAATTTGTCAATTTTGATGTATCAAGATCTGGTTTCAATTTTGCAGTGTTTGATTTGATAGTGTCCAATTTCAGCTGTCCGATTCTGGGATTTTTTGATTTATGGGATGTTTGATTCTAGGAATTAGACAGGGTCTGTCCGATCGGACATGTCAAGTTGGTTTGATTTGAGTGTGTCCAATTTTAAAAATTGGATAGGGTGATCCGAGAGTTTGATTTTCGAAATTGGACAAGGTCAGGTTTGAGTGTTGGCTATTGGATTCTCAGAATCAGATGGGTGTAAGGTGTATGAGCGTTCGATTTTGGGAATCAGACACCTGTGGATTGCATCCGATTCGGCCGACACGTAAACAATAGGGAAGAAAATCTCTTTGCACCAACGATTTTTGGCCATGCAAGCTAGCAAGATTCACCAGAATCAAATGTTAGATGTACAAAAAGGTTTCTACACACATGCTCCAAACAAAAAACTCCTGTGGCTTTTGATCAATTCACCAGAAGCACCAAGTCTTGCATAGTTTCTCTCTCTCTCTCTCTCTCTCTCTCTCTCTCCAGCTTGCAGAACTTGAAAATGAGGTCTCCCCTTGCCTCCCAGGACCTTAAACCCTTGTTAGAGTTAGCCTTAATCTACCCAATCACTCCCTGTGCAATTCTAACATCTCTAAGCACTCATTTTCTCCATTTTTCTCCCTTTTTATGCCCTGTTTAGGCCTCTTCAACATCAGAAATCCTAAAGTTTTCTCCTTCGATTTCTTAGTCTGAACTTACTCTAAATGCAACAAAAATAAAAAGCATACTAAAATGATTCCTCCTACTTGCCTAATTATTAAGAAACCAAAATACTTGTTGCAGAGATTAAAAACCCAAAACCTCCTATCTATCTCAAGTTGTGGTTTGGGATGCAACGCTTACTTCATCACTCAATTTGAGGCGTGCAAGTGCTCAAGCTTGAATTCGTTGGTCTCGGCAATGGAACCAAAATGTAGAGGCGCTCAACTACCAAGATCCATAGATTGCTTATTGTTTCAAGTGAACACCTATGCCTATCTCTCACCTAGCTGATGCATCTTGGGGTGTAGTGAGCTTACGTTGATATCCAAACGAGTTGCCTCCTCCCTCAAGCACATTGGTAGCTCCATGATTTGTGATGCAAGCTCAAGAAACCTCAAGCCTCCACCTTTAAGATCCATCCTCCATAGCCGCGTGCAAGACAAGAGAAGAGAAGAAGAGAGGAGACGATGGAGAGCTTCTTCTCCTTGATCCCTCACCCTCACACACTCACTCCCTCACACTCTTCACACTCCCTCTCTCAAGCACACACAAGCAAGTAATAAGGAGAGAAGAAGATGAGTCCACTTTGCCACACACCAAAGAATGATCTCCTTATTCACTTTTCAAGTTTATATACAAAACCCTAAATCCCTTTTGGGCTCCCCTTTTTTACATGGCCGTTCGTGGCCTATGCCCTTTTTTCGATTGTCCTCTTATCTTCTTAGCTTCCTTCCTACTGCCTATCTACCTTTACAATTTACATACGAGGGAGCTTGGTGCTCTTTTACATAATGTTTTAGGGGTGCCTTGCATTTAAAAGTGCACTTTTGCCTTTGCCTTAGCTTTTGAGATCGCCCTTGCGCTTTCGACCATTTCCCTTCCTGCTTCTTCTGTTGTGTTCGATTTCTTTTTGGGCCATCTCTTTTAGGTCCCAACTTGGGCTTTTTTACGTTTTTCACTTTTTCTTGTTTTGCGGTTAACAAATTCTTTTAATGTTAGTATTAAGATAAGCTATTCTCTTAGCATTGATGAAGCAATAATCACTATGATGAGCCCATCACCTTTCTTGATAGTATCCATGGGTACAATATAACCATTCTAGGATTTTCATAAAATCTTCAAGCCAAGCATAATCCAATGGGTATATGCCAGATTAATACATTGCGTGAAAGACTAAGAAGTTGTGCCACGGTTCACTTTGAACATATATGTGATAAGATGGATTAATTTAACACAATTTAACAGGTTAAGGAAAGCAAAGAGAATCCCAATTGTATTATTATTATTATTTATTTATTTACAATGCTTTGTTTGACTAAAGTAACATGATATAAAGATATGCAATCAACCATGGTCTTGCTTGTTAAGAGAGATGGAGAGAGATAGATAGAGGAAAAACCAAGAGAGAGCTCCGTCGTGCTCTCATCCTTCTATTCATTATTCCATCACCCAAGTGTAAGTCATACACAAAGTTTTAACTAACCATGACTAACTCTAGTTAGGTCACACCAACTAACCCAACTTATTAAATGTCCCACACATGCTGATACAGCTAGACACAGCTAAGACATTATCGGTCACACACAAGAGCTTGAAGTCTCAACACTCCCCCTCAAGCTCAAGATAAAATCTATACACCAAGTAGTTGTCGGAATCGACTGAACTTATCTTTACCCAAAGACTTGGTAAAGATATCTGCAACCTGTTTATTAGTCTTCACATGCATAAGATCTACTTTCCCTGCAAGAACCATCTCTTTGATAAAATGGTAGTGTACCTCAATGTGTTTAGTCCTGGCATGGTATATTGGATTCATTGCGAGGGGTACACTACTAAGATTGTCGCATAACAAGGTCATCATTAGAGCATCTGCCTGTATGTCCAAATCAGCCATAAGCTTGAGCAGCCATGAAATCTCACATGTTGCCAATGCAACACTCCTATACTTTGCCTCAGGGCTAGACAATGCAACCATAGGTTGCTTCTTGCTGCTCCAACTGATCATCCCACTTCCAAATCCAAAAGCATAACCACACTTGTAGATTTATGAGCATATGAGCATCCTGCCCAATTTGCATCCGTGTATCCAACCAGTGTCAAGGGCTTATCTTTCACATAAAAAAACCCATAATCTACAGTGGACTTTATATATCTCATAATCAGCCTAACAACATCCAAGTGTGGCTTTCGGGGCTTCTACATGAACTGACTTATGAGCCCGACAGTATAACTCAAGTCAGACTTCCAACCATCTGCATGTACACAGTCACGTCATCAGTTTCAGCTCTAGTGTTAATGTCCAACTTGACATTCTGATCAAGAGGTGTGTCTAGTGGTTTACATTCAGCCATGCCATATTTCTTTAGCATTTCCATGGCAGAGTGTTTCTATATTAGCCATAAATCATTTTCAGCCTTGATCACCTTAATACCCAAGAAATAATTCAGTTCACCTAAGTCTTTCATATCAAATCTAGATTTCAGCGTCTGCATAACATGCTGTATCCCTAGGTCATCATCACTTGTGTTAATCAAATCATCGACATAGATAACCAACACTACCAAACCTTTATCTGGTACTTTTTGCAAATAGACTATGATAAGCCTTGCCAACAATGAATCCCAAACTCTACAAGTAATTACTAATCCTTGCATTCCAGGCTCTCGGAGCTTGCTTCAGCCCATACAATGCTTTTTTCAATTTGCATACATAATGTTGAAAATCAGGGTGTACATACCCTTTAGGCTAATCTATATAAACATCCTTTGCTAAATCACCATTGAGAAACACATTCTTAACATCCATTTGCTACAAATTCCAGCCTTTAGTAGCAGCCAATGCGATCACTATTCGTATGGTTGCCATCTTGGCAACAGGGCTAAATGTTTACTTATAGTCTAACCCATGCTGCTAAGCATATCCTTTAGCAACGAGCCTAGCTTTGTACCTCTCTACACTGCCATCTGACTTGCATTTAATCTTGTAGACCCATTTGCCAACCAATGGTCTTCTTTCCTTCTGCCAGTGGCACAAGATCCCATGTTCTATTTTCAGCCAAGGCAGATATTTCCTCATCCATAGTTGTGCACCAATTTTTATCTATCACTACTTCAGCATATGTAGCAGGTTCTTTGATCTCTGTCACTTTTGTCATGTAAGCATGATGCTTCATAGAATAACCATTGTAAGTTAGCCTATCCACAGGGTGCATGACTCTCTGCAAGTGTTTAAGTTGTGGTGCACTACTCGACTCCCCTCTCTCATGAGGTGGAATGTACTTGTTCTACCTAGTGCTAGGCGTGTATACAATCGGAATACCAAGCTCACTGTCTAGACTGTTAGCTGAGTCATAGCTTGAAGTCATCCTGCCACTTGTTATTACACCAAATGTATCATTAGAAGCTTGTTCTTTTCCTTTGTTGTCCACCACATCATATCTCCTCCTCACTGACATAGTGGTGTCAGTGGACAGTGAGCCAGAGCTTCACAATCTCCCTATCCATGGAGATTCGTCATACCACTAGGACCTATCAATGTAGTACTTTGTTGCGAGTCAACTATAGAAACATGTGTAGAAGGCATATCCGATGGCATTGTAGTCAGTGATGCATACCAAGAGGCCATCTCATAAAAAATAACATCTATGCTGACTAGTGTCTCCCGAGTAGAGGGATCATAGCATTTATATGCCTTCTTCTCCTGCGAATAACCAATAAATACACACTTGTGTGCTTTTGAATCCAGCTTCTTTCTCTTCTCATCAGAGACATGCACATAAGCAAGATAGCCAAATACTTTCACGTGACTGATATCGGGCTTGTAGCCATATAGTTTCTCAAATGGTGTCGTATCATGAATGCCTGTAGTGGGAGTCCTATTCAAGATATACATGGCCATCATAACAGCATTAGCCCTATAATTAGAGTGGCATCTTCTTCTCATTCATCATTGCATGAGCAACTTCCATTAAGATCCTGTTCTTTCGTTCAACTACCCCATTCTATTGTGGAGTGTAGCTGCATGTAAGCTGCCTACGTATGCCATGTTTGGCCAAAAAATTGTCAAACTCATTTGACACATACTCCCCACCACTGTCAGATCTCAAACAAGAGATATAGCAATCAAATTCCTTTTCAACCTACTGCTTAAATTGCTGAAAAACAACAAAAACCTCATCCTTTGTTTTCAATATATAAACCCAACTTAGTATAGCGACTAGAGTCGTCAATGAATGTCACATAATACTTAGAGCCTCCCATAGATGCATTATGGGCTGGCCCCAAACATCAGAGTGAACCAACTGCAACACTCGCATACTATTTCTTACATGCTTGACAAATGGAAACCTTACCTGTTTACCAAATTGACAAGCATCGTAGACATGACCAATATTCGTGTAAGCAAACTTGGGTAGACATGTAACAAGCTATTTCTTCTGTATCATTTGCAACCGTTGAAGATTAACATGCCCCACTCTTTTATGCCATATTTCTAAATCTCTAACTATGCCACCAGCGCCATGGGCAAACATGGCTGATTTCAACTGTGGTAAAGTGGCATCGAGAGTAAACATCCTGCCATTCCTATGACCATGAGCAATCAATTTGCAGCCATTACCAAACTCCTCAATGAAGCAACCATGTTTATTAAACCTAACCTCCATATTTTGCTTAACTCATTTGACCCACAGACAACAGATTTTTAGTAATTGACGGGACATGCAATACATCATGTAAGTTCTTCTTGCCATCATGGATTATCAAAGGCACTTTGCCTTTATGTTCAATGCTATGCTGCATGCCATCCCCTGTGCATACATAGCCATTTCTCTCAGGCACCATGTCAATAAACCAATCACCATGAGGGGTCATATGATTCGATACCCCTGAATCAATATACCAAACAACATCCTTAGTAGACTTCTCATCAGCAGCCCTGTCTTTCACATATGTCATGGCCTCCTTTGTTGGAACCATAGCCTCTATCACGGCTGCCACGGCCATGTTGATGTGAATAAAAGATAGCATCCTTGCTCTTGGAATTGCTAGAGCCTGTAGGCAATCCAAGTTTAACTTCCTCATGAATAAGCAATGCAACTAGCTCATTGAAATCCGACATTTCAGCTTGCATAGAGATGGAAGTATCAAATGACTTACATTCAGATCCCAAACCATTTAATGTCATTGCAACCATGTCTTCATCCTCAACCTATGTGCCAATGGATGTTGGCTGATCCGCAATAGTCTTGATCTATGTGACATAATCCTGTATAGATCTGCCTTTTCTCTCCATGTTGTTGAATTTTTGCTTTAAGCGCATCTTCCTAGCACTAGTAGTTGTGCCATAATACCTGATCAATATGTTCCATGCATCTGTTGGTGACTTGCAGTTCATGATCTACATTATCATAGCATTAGAGATACACAAAGATAACCAGTGTAGCACCATGCGAGCTCTTTCCAACCAAGCTTGGTGCGCTCATCTTTGATCACCTGTAGGATTCCTCTCTGGGATTTTAGGTTCAGCTTCAAT
This sequence comes from Lygodium microphyllum, assembly GCF_053477565.2. Lineage (NCBI taxonomy): Eukaryota > Viridiplantae > Streptophyta > Polypodiopsida > Schizaeales > Lygodiaceae > Lygodium > Lygodium microphyllum. The sequence continues at coordinate 136,558,642 of NC_141155.1, forward strand.
ACCTATCACCAAGTCCCAATATCCTTTACCTATCAAGAAGTTTTCCATGCAAAACTTTCATATGGCATCATTATTGCTATCAAGCTTTTCCCCCCACTATCAGGGCTATGTTGTCAGTCTTGTCTGCATTTGCCATATTGTAACAGTCAATGGCTCAATGCCTGACTTCCTGCAAACTTCCTGCAAGCCAACAAGTCTAACTGACCAACTGCAGTCTTTACTGTTTATGATAGTTTTTTGCAATTAATTGTCTATTGTAATTAGGGTATTTTAGCCTGTTAACTTCTCAAAACCATCCACAAACATGTGGCATAAACTGTAGGTACATCAGTTAGCACATAGACCATATAGTTGTTGTAACTTTGTATCATGCAACCTTACTATGGTCAACCAAACATGCAGTTTGAAATTTGCAGACTTTCAATGACCAGCAACTCTTTCAAGGTCAAAACTAAGATATACACATGTCATACATGCTCCAAAAACTCTCAAACATCTGCTAGTACATGTAGGAGTCCATACATGATCATGTAGGCATAGATTAGTGCATATACATCAAGTACAAGTGTTAAATACCTTGCTTGCAAGTTGAAATCAGTCAATACTCAGTCAAACTAGGTTTATCTAGCTCCAAAATGTCCTCAAAGTACTTCATACATGTGCTATCAAATGTAGGGGTCAATACATGACCATATAGACAACCATAGACACTTTGTCTTCAACACACAATGTCATAGAATGCATCCCCTATTTGTAACCAATCAAGATAATATCACTACATTTGTTTCCAGCTTTAAACTTCAACTTTCATGATAATTCAATGCTCATCTCAGTCCTCGAGACATTCAGCAGACATATGCCATGTCATACATTTGACAAAAGCAAACCAATGTTATGTAATGCTTCACGACTAATGAGTGATTGCTGTCCATAATTTTATAATAGTTTTCAGCCTGTCATATACTTCAAGATTTGAGTATTTTCTTCAAGAAATTGCAACTCAAATGCATAAGACACAATATATATGTCTTCCAGGATGTATCTACACTTCAATGGAGCCAAGAATGCATGGTAGATAGCTTCAATGCTTCAACCCAGATCCAATATATATTGGCAACAGTTCATTCTCTGTTCTAGGTCTGTGTACCTATGCACAACCTTCAAACTGAGCTTCCATCAATGCATTGCCATGTCAAGACCTTCAAGTACCTTCCAAAGTGTATATGCAAGCTATAGATCACTCAAGCAATGATTATTTTTTTGATTAACAGCCATGGAAATCTCCTGTAGTAGTAGGCGCAATCACGTGATGCAACTTGGGGTGTATTCTAGCAAATCTTCAGTAGCACATTGATGGATCAATGCTCTCTATAATGTAAACAATGAGCCTCCAAATGCTCTAAACAGGACCCATGCACACTCCAATAGCAAAGAGAAACATAAATGACCTGCTCAGTATGAACAATGGCATCCTGCTCCTCTTCACAGAGATCCTATCTCTTCAATCTTTAGGTCTTCTTCACTTTGTTAAGCTGCAGAGAGCCGATCCATGATGGCTCTGATACCATGTTAAGAGAGATGGAGAGAGACAGATAGGGGAAAAACCAAGAGAGAGCTCCGTCATGCTCTCTTCCTTCTATTCATTATTCCATTACTCAAGTGTAAGTCATACACAAAGTTTTAACTAACCATGACTAACTCTAGTTAGGTCACACCGACTAACCCGACTTATTAAATGTCCCACACATGCTGATACATCTGGACACATCTAACACACTATCGGTCACACACAAGAGCTTGAAGTCTCAACATCGCTAAATGGAAATAGTAATCAAATCTGGGTGTCTCACTAAGGATATCTAAAGCTAGATGCTTTGTGGTGAGATCAAGAAATTCCTCCCCTTGGTAACCAAAAAAATGAGATCTATGTTCCAATACAATATGGTTGCATCGTATGACTCGAATAATCCTACGATATATCCACTGGGCTAGAATCATCCTTTTTCCCTCATGAAGCTCAACATGCCCTAGAGGACCAAGGTAGAAAGTAAAAAGTTGAACTATGTTGAGCCTCTCAACCCAACATATTTTGCACAGCTCATACTCTAGGTTGCAAATGTAGTCAATGTGCATGCAATAGTTGATAGATGTTTGGTACCAACCCATATACTATGTAATGTCATGTGTGAAAGAACTAGTATCATGGACATGTATTAGTCCATCAATCAAAAGATGTACTCTCTCAAAGGTAGGCTATATTATGAGTCAACTTGGTAGACCAAAGGGAACATCATATGGAAGCTCTCCTATACAAAATAACAAGAGTAGGAGAGTGTCCCAATTTTCTTGTTCATTATAACTTTAAGTGACTACAGTGTTTGTGAATTAATTTAACTCCATTTTCTTATCAAGTACAAGCCATAAAAATCATTTTCTTGTTCATTATAACTTTAAGTGACTACAGTGTTTGTGAATTAATTTAACTCCATTTTCTTATTAAGTACAAGCCATAAAAATCTATTAAAGTCAAGAAGATGTTTATTCTTTTATTCACAAAATGTTGGCCAGTTTAGACTTATATTCAATTGGCAAATTGAGAGTGGTCTTGCCAAGCTTGACTATATAGTTTTCAAGAAGACACTCATATACATCATTGGCCGAGAGAAGATAATTGAGATGGATTGATATCTTTGGGTTACAAACAAAGGATTTATGTGGTCGTAATCTAATGCGACTAGGACTTATGATATTTTGATTAATCAATTGCTCATTTACTTGAATATGGGCAAAACAAAAAGCTTCATCAAGAGTTTCTCAAGGATTTGAGCTTTTAAAATTTCAATTTCAATGTGCTTGACTTTTTCAACATCTAATAGGTAAACTTTATTGTGTAATCTCCAACTTTCCTCTCAAATTTCATGCCAATTCATTGCAAGAACAATATTGAGGGTAACATCATGCCTAAATCGAAAGTTGTTGGACCCATTAGCAATAGTGAATAAGGCCTAAAATACATCATGTGCCATAAGTTGATTGAAAATTCCCTAAAAATAAGACTAGATTTTAGTTCACTGATCATAATGTTAAATAGGATTTTAAAAATCTATTTTTAATTTTAATAATGATGGTGTGTGATTTAGAATTAACACTTTGATACCATGTGAGATGTACCCATAGCTAAATTCCTTTAGGATAGATAGACTTTGATAGTCATTTAGGAATCAATCCTAGTCATCACAATCCATGCCAAAAGTTTGAGCATTTGGATTTAGACTACTAGGTCTACCTCGCATACGAAGCATCTTGCCTCATCCCATGAGGATTAACTTGTAGGTTCCTAGTACACAACTATGGTCACTATCAATAATATAACATCGGACTTGAGATAAACACATTTCATGAATCTCCCTAATTTGAGGTAAGTGAGCACTATACTTGGTTCCATGAGAGTGACAAACGAGGGGGAGCTAAGCATCAACCCCTCTACCCATAAGCCATAGTCTCACACTGGTCCCCTAAAATAGTGCTTATTAGTTCTAGGATTGACTCATAGGAAGGTCTCGATTTAACAATCCTTATTTTGTTTGCAAAAAAGCAACTTGGCTAATCGAGTCCACCTAGTTCCATTGGCATCCACTTGCTCCCCTTTGAGGCATATTTTGGTGTTCTAACATACGATCTTGTCTATAACATATTTAAAAAAAATTCTTAATTAATATTCTCACTTGGTTCCTTGTCATGTTCTTAGTTTATGTACACTAAGAAATCCATTGAAAAATAATTGTTCTTTGATTTTTTTAAATTTCCATATATACAATTGCTCCAAGAGCAAATCAACATATAAGCAAGGTTCCACCCTTGTCCTATTCTTCTCGGGCCTTCTAATGCTAAACCACATCGGACTTGTATAGGTTTCCAACCCTTTCTTAGGACTAGGACATAGATTATAGCTCATATAAGAGCCTCGCTGGTTCTTGCCTACCATAATGGTAAACCTTCCTATATGGAGAACCAGAACGTACCTAGTAGTGGCCAATTGCATTAGATCGTGTATAAACTGTGGGTGAGGAGTAAGTGAGGTGGCCCTAGGAATGGCAACACACCTCATTCTTGTTCAATTGTTCATGTCATGGACGTAATTACTATGACTTTAATCATATTTAAAAGCAATCACAAAACAAGTTGTATTTTCTCAACCAATCAATCATTTCAAAACAAGATTGAAAATATAAAATTTCCAAAAATTCACAATACAAGCTTGTTTCGTGCACTTGCACATATGTAATTGTTCATGCACATGAACACAACCTTTCTTATTTTTCATTCAAAATTAAAACAAGTATCCTAAATTTCAGTTTCCACTCTACATATGAACACTCTTTATTCTCTATTTCACTATTTTGTGAAAACAAGCTAAACATTGTCGATACGTGTGAATGTTCTCTTAATAAACATACTTAGAACTCGTGCACATAAATGCACCGTATTTAAATATCAAGATCTAAATTAGAAAAAAAGCACCATTTCTAGCAATTAGAAATACTACTCAAATTTATGCAAGTAATTAAATAACAATGAATCTTTAAATTCTTCAAATTCTTCAAATTTATGCAAGTAATTAAATAACAATGAATCTTTAAGTTCTTAATTTACAAGGAAGCTAAAATTAAAATTTTAAAAATTTATTAGAATTCCAAATAAAATTATTACATAAAACTTTTATTTTTTATTAATTAAGATAAAGGAAAGCTAATTTTTGATAATAAAAATACTTTTATTTTTGATTCTAGTAAAAAAAATTCAAGATTACTTTGTTTATTAAAGGATTAAAATTTTAATTTCTATCTAAATTTTGTAGAAAATTGGGTATTATTTTTACTATTTAATAACAACAAAGATCCAAATATTATACCTCGGTCATATTGACGGCCAAAATTTCAACATCACGACTTTCCGAGGGCCCCACTACGTTGATGCATTGAGAAGATTTCAACATTAGGGCCCCACTACATTGATGCGTCGAGAAGAGACCATCATGGATAAAAAGGATAAGAAAGGAAGGGCTTTCGAAGAAGGGGATGGCATGCGAACCTTTAGCTTTCTCGTGTAGAGTTTCCTCACCTCTAACTTGAGATTATCACTCACTCACTTACAAGAGTTGATTCTTCGTCGTCATGTCTTTAAAATGAGAATATGGGTCCTCTTTTATATAGTTTCTTTTTTTTGGGTTCGTCTTTTATGAGCTTATGGAAAAAAGAGATTATTTTTGTTTTATTAGAAAAGGATCTCCTTTTTGTTTTTTTGTAAAATGGAATTTTCATTAGTTTATTGTAGAATTTTTTACTTATCTTTTTGTTTCTTATTAGTTTAGGAAAGAGTCTTTTGTATTTTTCTATTTAAAAAATGTAAGGACAATCAGGCATCACACTTGGTTCAATGAGAGTGAGAAATGTGGGGGAGATGAGCATCAACCCCTCTGCCAATAAGGCATAGTCTCAGACCAACCCCTCTAAAACAATGCCTTAGTCAGTTCTAAGAATCAACCCAAGGAATACTCATGTTTATTGACCCTTTTCTAAACTTTGGGAAAAGCCACTTGGCTAACCGAGTCTACCCAATTGTAGGATGGTTTGGCCACGAAGATTGTCAACTTGCTTCTTGTTAGTGATATGGTATATTTTAGTTATCTAAGCAAGCATATTGTTCATGTTGTCAAAACATATAAAAATAACTTTCTTAATTAATCTTTACACGAGGTTCATTGATAAACCTTTAAATACAAATATCAAAGAAATCCTTTTGGAAAACATAGTAGTTTATATCATTATCATATTTTCAATCACTCCAAATAGAAAACCAACCAAAAACTAGGTTGCCACCCTATCATATCCACCATCTCGAGCCTTCCAATGCTAAACCATGTTGAGCTCGTATAGGTTTCCTTCTGGTGCGCAGATCGGATGCTGTACGCTCGCGTAGTGAATGCCGGAAGGTCCCCAAGAACAATAGAACTCTACTTTTTGCACAAATTACAAGGTAAAAGCATGAAAGACAAGAGCAAGAGACCAATTGGGTGCAATCTCTCCCCATGCCTTGTGTGAGCGCTCCGCAAAGCATGTATTTTATGTATTATTCATCTTCAAGCTCAAATAATAGCCCAAATTACAAAATAGCAAGCTTTTAGCTTTTGAGTTTGCTTTAACACAAAAATAGGAATAAAGCTAATGGACGGTGCCCAAAGAGTCTGGCACGCCCAATACAATGTCCAAATAGAAATAACATAATCATGCACCCATGCGCATACAAAATAATAATAAATATCCGACGCCTCAATAAATAGACGTGACAAAATATAGGCGCCATGCCTAAGGTATGCGCCCATCAAAATATAATCCATAAATCGAATACTCGCTATCCTTCAATGCTTTCCTCTGCCACTGCTGCTATCTCTACACATCAACTGAAGCATTCACAATCGTTAGTAAAATAATATAATTAAACCGACAAAAGTGAATACCTAACAGTCTTCAGCTACATAAATAAATCAATTGGTTAGAAATAAATCCTAACCTTAATTTATTACGAGTGCGCACTCTAAACTCATAAACGTTTATTAATTTAATATGCATTTTGTGGAATCACCCGCTATGGAATCACCCATGTACATACTAAATTAATGAAATGCCCGAAAAGGACAGGCGTCCCCATCAACTTCTCGCACAAAGAATCCACTTTGTGTATGAGCCCCGGTCATCAAAGTTTACGGAATCCATCGTAAAACCTCACGGAATCCACTGTGGCACGGAATCCACCGTGAAATATGCCTCCTGACATCACCTTCCCTATCTTAGAACTAGGATTGAGATTATAATCTCTGACCCTGGGAGAAGGGGGGGGGATTACTCACAAATATTTAAGCATATCATGTGAGCTCAAAGAAGGGATGTTTAAAATACAATTTTTACATATTACAGAAGGGTACCATATAATAGGGTCACTTACAAATTAAATAGAAAAGAGTCGTGTTTCATTTTTAAGAAATTCATAGATAAGGGTTTTTCTAAATAGACCTTAAGCGTATGTGATATCGAGGGTTTATGTATAGTGACACCCCCCCCACCCCCTTGAGTCTCATACCAAAGCCCTATTGGTTGTTACCTACTATAAGGGAGAACCTTCCTATACCAAGATGACTATACATACCTACGTAGTGGTTAGCTAGCTTAGGTAGTTTACATACAATTCTAGGTGAGGAGTATCCAAGAGTGGGCCTTGGAGATGATGTCACTCCTCAATCCCATCTGGCTATTGAAGGCATGGGCATAATTAGAATCTTTTTCTTATAAACTTAATGCAATCAAAATTAGTCAACAAATAATCAATAACCTAGCATTCCAAACAAGGATTAAGCTAAATCTTTCCTTGGAATTTTCAATAATTAAAAGAGCTTTCCAAAGGAATTTTTAATAATTTTCATTTCACCATAAAAATCCAACTCATATTTTGCGTTAACTCCATATGTATGAATCCACTTTAAGGGAAACTTAATGAATCTAGGTTAACTTTTGGATTATCTTGGAAAATATGCAAAAAAGAACTTAGTACTTGTTGTGTATTTTTTTTACTAACTACGAAAAAAATATAAATGCAAAATGCGATCATACGAGAATATAACTTCTCTCAACATGATTTCTAGGCTATAACTATAACAATACTAACTTTTAATGTCCATTTAATGATATCGCTACCAAAGAAACCTATCTAAATGATAATTTAGAATTTCATAATTAAATACAAATATACATAATTTAATAATAAATAAAAATAATTCAATTTACTTTAAAAATCATAATAAAATTATAGTAAAATATTTTAAGCTAATTAAATAAAAAATAAATTAGTTATAACTTTTATGAGGGTGTATAAACATATAGAAACACAAAAACTCATTGACAAGCAACCGAGGAGGTGAAGATAGGGGCAATCATGTAGAGTTGATTGAAGAAAGTTGGGCGTGTTATACTAAGAGTGGTGCTTATTATTGGGATTTCGATTATGACTTTGCTAATGCAACATACTTGTCTAATGAAGCTAAGGAAGTGACATGATCCCTTTCTAACTCATTTCATTCAGTCTTCTTAGCATCTCAATGAAATCTATAACAAAGTGAAGATGTTGAAGATCTTGAGAAGAATCAAACAATCAATGCTCATCATTTCTGTGGTTTCAACAATAAAGGTAAATAAAAATACTTCCCTTTGTCATTATCTTCTACATCAAGATCTATGTATTACAAAAGAATCACTCTCTCCACTATCAATAAAGCTTTCCTCCACCTAGGAAAAATCAAAGTGTCTATTGAGATCCAATTGATGAGAAACATGCGGTATGATCTTCTTATTGGTGTGGATGTATTACAACATTTGGAACCTTGCACCTTTTGGGCAAAACACATCTCTTTTTCCTATGATGGGAGAAACACATTAGAAAGAGTTGGTTGCATTATCTACACTATCTCACAACCTTCTCCTTGAGGTAAAAGAAGATCAAATTGAAATATGGATCCAACAAAAAATTCAAAAATATTAGAAGGAAATCTAAGAGCTCAAAGAAGCTCTCCAACAATACATGTCAAAAGATTCTCTTCTCTTCTAAGAGAAAATGAAAAAAGTTTGCTACTCTTCTTCCTCTAAAGGATAATGTTATTCCCACAAAAGTGTTGCATAAAGGGATGAGAGAAAATGATTCAAAATTATGTAAACAAGAAACTCAAGAGCTTCTCCAAATTTTTTTGATAGAACCCACAAATTCTCCTTGGTTATATTAGGCTTTTTATGTGAATAAACATTCAAAGTAGAAGCAAGGTAAGAAAAGATTGGTCATAAACTAGAAACTCTTAATCAAATATATGATTGGCCATGGTCATCCCATACCAATAAAGAACCTTCTTGTCAAAAGACTTAGAAAAGCAAAAAAACTCATTAAATTTGATTTAAAATCAAGGTTTTGACAACTGCCTCTACAAGCTTTTGATAGGTTTAAGACAATATTTTGTGTTCCTCATGGCCACTATCAATGGATAGTTTTACCCTTTGGAATCAAAACTGCTCCCACTTATTTTCAAGGCTCGATGGAAGAAGTAATCTTAAAGTTCCCAATCTACTTGGTCTATATTGATGATATTCTGGTATTTTTCAAAATAGTAGTGGAATATGTTAAGCATCTCCATCTCTTCTCATGGAAGTAGTGTAGGATACTAGCATGGTTCTATCTCCAATTAAATCCATTCTCTTTATCATCACTGTTGACTTTTAAGGTATCCATTTTCACTATAGCATGATCGAACTTTGAGATCATACATTAAATCTGTGATCTTGAAAGGGCCATAATAGCGATTGGAAATATTAACCACTTTACCCTTTTGACCTTTCTGCTTCTTCAAGCGAGCCTTCTCAAACTTAAGAAGAACATATTGTCCCAACTTGAGATCTAACTTACGACGATGCTTATCTGCTTCGTGTTTATGCTTCTCTTGTGTACTTTGGATAGCAGTTTTTTCTTGAGTGAAAGTTATATCAATGTCTCTAACAAATTCATCTATTGCAAAGATCTTATCCTTCGTAAGAAGAATGGGTGGTAAATGAGGCTTACCATAGATGATCTCAAAGGGTGCCTTACCAGTACTAGAGTGCACCGTATTATTGTATGAAAACTCTATTAAAGGCAAATACTTTTCCCATTCTCTTTGATTATCAGATACATAGGATTTCAAAAGGTCCAAAATAGTAGAATTAGCACTTTCACTCTGCCCATCCGTTTGAGGATGATAAGAGGATGAAAACTTTAACTTTGTTCCGAGGTTCTCGAAGAGAGCTTGCCAAAAGAGGTTGGTCATGCGGGGATCTCGATCACTTATAATGGACTTAGGCATACAATGATGCTTGAAAATATGAGCAATGAATAGCTTAGCCATATGATCGGCTTTGATTGTCTTTCGCACAGGTATAAAGTGAGCTTGCTTACTCAATCTATCAATGATAGTCCAGATTGCATCATTGCCTGCTTGCGTGCGAGGAAGCTCCATGATAAAGTCCATGGCTATACTTTCCCAAGGTTCATTGGGAATAGGTAATGGCTTCAGTAGGCTAGGTGGTTTATGCCTGTCATACTTTACTTTTTGGCATATCTTGCACTCGCGGACATATCTTTTAATGTCAGCTCTAAGAGTGGGCCAAAAGAAATATCTTTCCAATACTTGAGTAGTGGGTAGAATACCCTTATGTCCAGCATATAGATATGCATGTGCTTCATCCATTACCTTGTGTCGCAATGGTAATGCTACATGAATTGCTTGATGATGATACAAATAACCATCTCGAAACGAGTAAGGTGTAATCGACTGACCTGAGTTAAGCTGATCCCATATGGTTGAGAAGTCAGAATCAGTTGCATACATTTTGGGTAAATCCATGAACTCGTTATGGTAAACAATTGTGATTGAGGTCGCCATGATAGAGCATTTGCTACCACATTCTTAGTTCCAGATGTGTGAAGGATTTGAAAATGAAACATAGATAAGAAATTTGCCCAACGCATTTTTTTCTCTGAGAGCTTCTTTTGAGTGAGGAAGTATCTTAGACTTTGTTGATCTGTTTTAATAACAAAATCTACACCAAGTAAATAGTGTTTCCATACTTGAAGAGCATGTACCACTGCCATAAGCTCTTTCTCATATACTGGAGCATGTAGCTCATGGTCTTGGAGGCGTCGGCTCTCAAATGTTACTGCATGATGCTCTTGGTTAAAATGCAATCCCCAGAACCATCACAGTGAACTTTAAAAGGTTTTTGAAGATCTGGAACTATGAGAAATGGTTCTTGAGTCACAAGAAACTCAATTATTTCAAAGGCTTGTAGTTGCCTTGATCCCTAGCAAAAAGGCATTCGCTTCTTAGTAAGGTCATGTAGAGGAGATGCAACATACGTAGAACCTTGTATGAACCTCCTATAGTATGAACATAGGCCCAAGAAACTTCTAACTTCATGTACAAAAGTAGGTGTAGGCCATTCAACAATGGCTCGAATCTTCTCAGGATCCATTCTCACCAAATTGTGAGAAACAATATGGCCTAAGTAATGAATTTTCGAAAGGAAAAATTCACTCTTCTTAGCATTGACCTATAGTCTATGCTTGCGAAGCTCTTGAAAAACAATAGATATATGTTTTCTATGCTCTTCTTCAGAGCATGAAAATATTAGAATGGCATCAAAGAAGACACATGTGAAATTTGAGTGAGGTCTGAAAATTCTCTCCATCATTCGATTGAATGTGGCGGGTGCATTAGTCAAACCAAATGGCATGACTAAGAACTCGTATAGTCCAAATGTCGTACGAAAAGCTGTCTTATGAACATCTTCAAGTGCTATCCGTATCTGGTGATAGCCACTCTTGAGATCAATGCGAGTAAAGATACTAGCCCCTTGCAACTTATCCAAGATATCATCTATCCTTAGGATAGGAAAACGATTCTTGATTGTGATCTTGTTCAAAGATCTGCAGTCTATGCACATATGGAAAGAACCATCTTTCTTTTGAACAAGTAAGACTCAAGAGCAGTATGGAGAAGAGCTAGGTTGAACTAACCCTTTTTCCAACAATTTGTTTACTTGTGTTAAGATCTCCTCTTGTTGACTTGCACTTACTCGGTAAGGCGGTTGGTTAGATGGTGAACTGCCTAGGATAAGATCAATTGTGTGATCTTCCGGGTGCTTAGAAGGTAACTCTCCTAGGAGTGGATCACTAAAACAATCTTTATATTGTTAAAAAAAATCATGTCTAGGTTGATCAATTAAAGAGAGGAGTTCTTTTAAAGTCTGAGACTTAGAAGCATTAGTTGGTATTGTGTGTTCATTAGAGGCACCAAGTGCCCTTGAATCATTAGTTTCTTTTGACTCTCTTACAAAAATCATGTATTTAGAAATAGCTTTCTTCATTTCTTTAGAAATGCTAACATGACTAACCATTGGCACATGCCAATCTCCAGCATCAACAATACATACTATGTTTCGACCCTTGAATTGAAATGCAAGGGTCTTCTTAACAAAATCGGGAAGAGGTCTAATCTTAGTAATGCCAAGGCATGCCTAAGATAACATCATAGTTACCTATGGGTGCAAGTAAAAAAGATTCTTGGTCGCGGTAATCCCCAATTCTAAGATTCAACTTCCCTTGAATAGGAGTAGAATTGGTTGTAAGTCCTTCAAATGCCGAACCTGATCCAATTGGTGTTCACGATCGATTCGGTGGAATTTGTAGCCTTTCAACAGAATCTGCTGAAACAAAATTATCTGTGGACCATGGATCAAAGAGTATCAAAACTCATTGATTGTTGAGTGTCCCCCAATCCTTTAAGAGTTGTCTTTTCTTCTCATTTGAATGAGTGTTAGCTTGCACATCCGGAACAGAATTTGAGGATGGTAGAGGAGGACCTTTAACCACATTTGCTTCCTTCCTTTTGTGAGGACAATCAGGTTTCATATGCCCTACTCACCACAAAGAAAGCACCTTCCTTCCTCTTTGTACTTTCGATACTTGCGCTTCTTCTTGTTACCCTCTAGCTTTGAATATTGGTGATGGGTAAAGGTAGGTTTTCTTCGATTAGTCCTGTCTCTTGGTTGATCATAGAGCTGCTCTTGTCTAGCTCTATAAGAACTCATCTCCAACTTTTGAGATGTACCAGGTGTATGAAAACTTTTAGCTATGATGGCAGACTCCATCATGCTAGATAAGGTTTCATGTGGATACACCTTCATGGTTTTGTGTAAATGAGGGAGTAGGCCAGCTTCAAACTTCATTTTCTTCTCTTCATCATTGATCTCCATAAAAGGAGCAACCTTGAGAAGAGTAGACCAAAACTTGTCCACATAACTAGTGACCTTTTCATGCTCTTTCTAGCCTAGCCAATCCCACTCCTTCTTGACATCATTCTCAAAATCAGGAGGCAAGAATTGAGCATAAAACTTCTTCTTGAACTTTTCCTAAGTCATAGGTTTCCTTTCCTCCAAAATGAGAGTCGACCACCAATTGCTAGAGGTGTCTTTCAAGTGCATGCCTACATGCCTTAGCTTGGACTTTTCTTAGAAATTACCATAAAAAAAGAAACTTCAAATTGCCTGACAAAGGCTAATGCCTTAGTAGGATCTCTCTTACCGGAGTAAGAGTCAAACTTTATGTCCTTATCCCCAGACTTGAAAGTCTTAGTCTTCTTAAGCTTGCTCCTCTTATGGTCCCTCTTTGTCCGTTTGTAGATTGCACGAGACTTAGAACCAAGAGAGTAGAAATTAGAAGATGATGAGGAGGAGGAGGAACTTGAGTAACCAGGGGAGTAGCTGGTTGTTGAGGGAGATGACTCCCTCCTTATCCGCCTCACTTGAGGTGAGGTCTTTTTACTCTTCTTGACGCGAGAATCCTTCTTCCTTCTAGGAAGCTTCTAAACAATTGGATGCTTTGCATCTTCACCATCAATTGGTGCAATGGTGTTTCCTCCAGTATCACCATCTTTTGGAGGATTCGGTCTTTCATAAGTAGCTTATTCCCTTGCCCTTAAGCTATCAATCAATTGACGTACTTCGGGAATCTTCAACAAGCTATGATAATCTGTCAATTGAGCCTGTAATTGCTCACTTGTAGGCGCTTCATCAGTTGCCATCTTTACCTTCTTCTTGTAAGGATCGCCTTTACTTTGAGAAAAGCAAAGAGACCTACTCTGATACCACTGTTATAGAATCCGAGATACACGCTCAACTTTCTTATATACTTAAAATATATATGGCAAATATTATGTTGGCACAGAGGGAGAATAGACGAGAGAAAAGAAAGGTGTAGAGAGAGTAGAGAAATTGGCAACACACTAGGGATTGGAAGATGGGCCAGTCCCCCCCTTTGGAGTTATATTATTGACAAGGAGCAAGCTCCTCCATTACACATAAGCTAGTTCTTACTTGTAGATCTTGGGAACAAGATCACGGTTCCTTGCACGGTATACAACCGGCTAACACTTACACAACTTGGAAGTTGGCACCATTCGATCCTTCTTGAGTCTCCTTCTCTCCTACACAATATGTGTAGGGCTCTCCTATTGGAGCTTGATTTTAGCAAAACTTTCGTAGCACTTGATTTTAGCAGAGCTTCCATAGCACTTGATTTCAGCAGGGCTTTCGCAGTACTTGCACCTTCTCTTCTCCTCTTGGATACATGCAATGTGATGCTTCCTTCACCTCTCCCTTACACCCAAGGAGAGCCTCCTCTTTTATAGGCTTTCAAGAGCTTCTCTTCTTGGAGAGAGAGTTGAGTTAATCTTCATGCAAGATGTGGTTGTTCCACTCTGCAGCACTTATTGCGAGATATCTCTTTGTGTGTTGTTTGGATGAAAAAAACATCCAACACAAAAGTTGTAGATCTCGCTGTTTTCGATAACCCTCACGGCTCATTTTTAGAGATCGTTTTTCTACTGCGAGATGTTTGAAAAATAGATTTTCCAAAAAAATAGCTTTTTAAACTGTACTCTTAACTTGTGGTCCATGCAACCACCTTGAGTCATAGATAAGGAGAGTTCATTAGATTGCCTTGGGCCTCAACCTTAAGATTAAATTCCACACAAAAGCTTGTGTCATTTTAAACCTTAGAAAGAGAAAATCACTTCTCTCCTCACTTCCAGAGGATCATATCTCTCGTCTTTCTTAGTGAGAGAATTCCCTCTCTCGTCTTTCTTAATGAAAGAAAAGACATTAAACCTTGACTTATAGGGGAGAGGATGACCCCAAATGAATGCAATGCTCATTACACACAAGTAAAAATTTCCAGGCGTCCCTGGATGCACACATAAATACATATACACAATGCTAATGCACTTCCTCTTCTTAGAACTCAATCCATCTTCATTTATGTGTAATTCCTTGGTTCTTGTGTACACTCTTACACTTGGCAGACACTTCTTTCCCCCTTCATAACTTGTACTGCCTGTATTAGATATCCCCGTCACAGTGCTTTGATCACCCCATTAAGTGATGCGCTAGGAATACTAGTCTCTAAATGGTCTCATGGCCATGCTAGATCATGAACAACACTTAAAGAAAAGCGAGTCATTAATTTCTTGACATAAATTTATTAAATAGAGAATGCATAATAAGCAATCTAGTGACAAGAAGTCTCACATTTGAGTATTTTTTAGGATTGAGATTTAGAAAGCATTTTTAACGTCCATTTGATAAAAATTCCAACCTTTGGATGCAACCATTGCTATAATAGTCCATACAGTTGCCATCTTAGCAACAATTAGACTAAAGGTTTCCTCATAATCCAACCCATACTGCTGGGTATATCCTTTCACTACCAATCTGGCTTTATACTGTTCTAGTGAGCCATCTGACTTACATTTTATTTTATAGATGCACTTGCATCCAATAGGCACTTTGCCCTATTTGTAAGTTCTTTTAATAGGATATTTGTTGTTGATTGGGCATTGTGCTATTGAGCTTTGAGGGACCTTTTAAAGATGGCACAGAGGGCTTTGAGTTGAGTTTGCATTTCTTGTAAGACTTTGGTAAGGGTTACCATTTCTTCTTGCATGAAAGTTGAGGTAGTAATGAATTCATCCACAAATTGGTGGATTGTCCTTGGTTTTTGAAGTTGCTATAGTGATGAGGCTCCTTTGTTCCATAGGTTTTGAGAAAATATCTCAAGTGGAGATAATAGGTATAGGTTCATCTCCTTTGAGAGCATTAGTGCTTAACTTATGTTGCTACTTTTGATCAATACTAGCACGAATTTGGTTGATGCTTTTAATGTCTTGAGCTAAAGTAGAAGTCTCACCTTTGAGTTGAAAAGATGGAGGGATAGAGAGGGAGCCTAAGCTCTTGCAAGACACAAAAGACACAGAGAGTGCACACAAGATAGGAAGTTGAAACCCTAGTCTTTATTATTATTATTATTATTCACAATATGAGTCTATTACAAAATAAGAGAGAATAGAACATACATAATATAGAAGTGGTCATAGTGTTGACACACCTCAAGGAATTCACTATATATAAACCCTCTATATCATGTGTGTTCAAGGATATTTACAAATATCCTTATTTGTGAATTTTTCCTTAATAATACATAACCCTATTCTATTCAATATGTAAGTAAACCCTTCATATGGAATCCTTCTATATATAGAAAATGTGTAAAACCTGTATTTTAAAAATCCCTTATGTTGAATCCATGTGATACATATATATATTTATGATTGGCCTCCTCAAGGAATACACTATAAGTAGAAAGATGAGTAGATATCTTGTAACTCGAGTAGGTGGACTAATTGATGTCTAGCTATAAAGTATCACTAGAATGATATGCCATGATGCAAGTATCAACCATGTTAGTGATATGAATGCAGAGATGATTATATACATATATGAGTGTCCCAAATTGTGTTGAGCTTAACATCCCAACACTCCCCCTCAAGCTCAACTCCATGGCATGTACTCCAAGTAAGCTTCAAAATTGTCAAAGCTTTTATGTTCCTAGGGCCTTGGTAAAAAAATCTACAACCTACTCATCTATGCTTAGATATATAAGATCAATATCACCTACCCAAGATCCACTCTTTGATGAAATGGCAATGAACCTCAATGTTTTTCATGTGTGCATGAAACATGGGTTTCTAGCCAACTGTATATTACTCATGTTACCACAATAAATGACAACTCTCATGGCTTTCTGTATCCCCAATTCATAAATTAGCTTTGGCATCCAGTCTATCTCACATGATACCATAGCAACACCCTTGTACTCTACCTCTATACTCGATAATGCAACAATAGATTGTTTCGTGGACTTTCCATGAGAAACATTGCATACATAATGTGCATCAGTGTAACTAAATAATGGCACCATCGATTTGGCCTCATAAAGTATATCATAATCCAATGTGGCCTTAAGGTACCGCAAGGTATACCTCACACTATCCAAATGATGCTTACTAGAGGAATCTACATAAATTGACTCTCCAAAACTATATAGTTACAATTTGCCCTAGTGATAGCGGTGAAGATCAAGCTTCCCACCATCTTTCTGTACATTGTGGGATCCTCTAATATCTCACTCATATTAGTAATTAGCTTCACATTTTGATCCAATGGCATTGAGATTGGCTTACAATCACCCATAGCATACTTTGTCAACATATTTAAGATGTGCTGCCTTTGTGAGAGTCATATCTCCTTAGATGTTCTTATCACCTCAATGCCAATAAAGTACTTCAGCTCTTCTAAATCTTTTAGGTTGAATTTTTGCTTGAGAAGACCCTTCACATGCTCCTCCTCTTGTACATTATCACCCCCCAACAATCAAATCATCACATACAAGGTAATCACAACAATGCCCCTATCACTCCAATAGGCATAAAGAGAGTGATTTACATTTCCAACATGAAAACTAATAGAGATAAGATACTATGCTAGCTTGTCATGCCATGCTCTCCCTCGGTGCCTATTTCAGACCATATAAGGCTTTGCGTAGCCTCTGCACATAGTCGGGGTGGACCATGCTCTCATAATCCTGTGGCTTTTCCATGTACTTTTCTTCTTGCAACTCACCATGGACGAATGCATTCTTTATATCCATTTGATGTAAAACCCAAACCTTTGCTGTTGCTACCACTACAATGATAGCTTTTATAGTTGCCATCTTTGCCATTGGAGAAAATGTCTCCTCATAATCTCTCATAAGTTTGTGCACAACCTTTGGCAACGAGTCTCTTACCTTATGCCTACTCACACTACCACCTACATTATGTTTTACTTTGAAAAACCACTTGTAGCCTATAACTTTCCTTCCCTTAGAAAATGGTACAAAATTCCAAGTCTAATTTACATCCAATGCAACCATTTCTTCATCCATAGGCTTTTCCCAATGCATATGACCAATAGCTTCCTCAAAAAAAGTGGGCTCAATTGATTTTATAACCTTCAATATATATGTATAACGGCAAGCAATGTAGCCATCATATGTCAACTTGTTTACAGGATACCTTACTCTCGTTGAGGTACATACTGGCAGAGCACTCTGTGATCCCTTTACATCAGCCTTGGTTTTACTTATACTAGGTGTACAGACACCTAGAATATCAAACTTCTAATCCATACTATGATATGAGCCATCAAACTCACCATCTACATATATGAATAGCCTATAGAAACATCTGGCACAACACGTGACTCAACCACATTTTCTTTTCCCTTGTGTGATAAATTTTCTATACTTGTAGGAGTGTTATTCACATGCAACCTACCACTCCATGGTCTCCAAATAGACCTATTCACACGCAACCTGCCACTCCATGGTCTCTAAATAGACCTATTAGAAGAGGACTCTTTTGGACCACAATGTCTGTGAGACTGTGGACCCAAATTTTTTATAATCACCTTTCTTTTTCAACATTTGCAACATTGTGTTTTTTTGTAGCATACTAACAGCTCATGTCATCAAATACAACATCTCTGCTCGCTTGTAACTGGATTATAACACATATAGCTGCTTTGCTCAAGGGAATAGCCAAAAAATGCATAATTTTTTGCCTTTTGATCCAACTTCTTTCTTAGCTCATTAGGAACATGAATGTATGCAATGCATCCAAATACTTTAACATGTAACAAATTTGGTTTCTTACCAATAAACTTCTTCTCTAGTATCACATCATACATTGTAGCAATGGGAGTTCTATTCATAATATACACAAATGGAGAGATAGTTTCACCCAATAATAATGAGGCATATTTTTTAAAGCCAATCAAGGTTGTGCAATTTCTATAATGTGTCTATTCTTCCTTTCAACAACACCATTCTGATGCACAATATACCTGCATGTAAACTACATTTGATATCCATGTTATTTCAAAAAATTACTAAATTCATTGAAGAGATACTCTCCCCCCTCATTTGACCTCAAGCACTTAATCTGTACATATGTTTATTCCTTAATCAAATTTTTAAAAACTCGAAAATAAAAAAGCACCTCACTTTTCTCCTGCATGAAATATACCCATTGTAACGTGTCCACTCGTCCACTTGTGGGACACGTCTTAGCAGCCCATCAGGAAGAGAGTCTAGAAAGCGCCACCTGGCACTCGCAAGGAATGTCACAGGGTTTGCGATCCAGGTCTTTCCGAGTCTGCCCTGAGTGGAAGTATCCGGTCGTTCCCACTTAGAACTAACCTGAACTCAGGGTTTCTTTCCTATCAGCAAAGTCTCTAGGGAGTAGCTAGCGTCGAGCTCTAGATGACCCACTTTGAGTAGGAACGACAGAGTCGAAGCAGATTTATGCTGCATTTGGTTCATGGAGAATGGAAAACGAGAGGATGCAAAGCTCGACCTCTCTACCCATAAGGCATAGTCCCATTTCGCTCCCCTAAAACAACATAAATCAGGGTTCTAACTCTACTGACTCTAGGGTCTTCACAGTATCGTTTTCATGTCTTTTGAGAAAAGTTCCCAGCTAACTGGGACCACCCTTCCATAGGACGGACCCAAGTCACGTCCACCACACTTTCCTCGGTTTGCTTAGTTGTCTAATTTCCTACCACATTATGTTTGACATGCAAAATGCAAAAGCAGCTTCCTTAATTAATCAATTTAAACACAGGTTCCTTCACGTAACTTAGGCACTGACACAAAAACAATGTCAAGCAAGTTCCTTTTTCAAATGTATCTGATCTTTATTTATCATAGTCATGGAATACATCAAGTATCATGCCCGAAGGCTATTCCAGCAATCAACAGGATTGCTGTTCCAAGTTCCGCCCTTGTAGACTAGTATACGGGCCTCGAGATCCCATCTCAAGTCACGTTGACCTCTTGTGCGGGATCCAGAGGCAAGGAATTTATAGCTAGAGCCTCCCTTCGTACCCAAGCGTCCTCTCGCTCCAAGCAGCACCCATGGAGAGACCTCTCGAGGTGGGTTTGGTCCATTCACTCGGTGCGGCTAACAAACCCCTTGGATAGGGCCAGGCGGGCAGTCGGAGGTAACTAAACCTGCCTTTCCCTCCAGGATTTTAACCTAAATAATTAAGTGTTTTGCCTTGAATTAGTTCCTTGAGCAAGGAAGTTCAAACAATGTACCTAAGTGTACAATCACTATCATTTCGGAGGTCTTTGTACAACTAATTGCTAAGGTGTGATTCCTTCTTCCTGAATGCTCCCAGCATTCGGTCCTAGGTCATTCACAACTTAGCGAAATTCCAGAGGCTTGGCAAGCTAGGTTTCTTGTTTTCCCTTTTCCTTCGGGTTAGGGTTTGTACCCTACTGACCCTTATTGTCCTTACCTTAGGTCTCCTTGTAAAGTAGATCATGGACAACCCCGTCGTCCTTAGTTGGTTAGCTTGCTGGTTATCTCCTAGATCCCTTGAAGTACCTATGTACCTTTATCTTTGATTTTAATTGATCAAGATTGTCTATCCCCTTGACCATGGTTGGTCAAGATGGTTCTGTTTAGCACAGTTCCTACTTTGTCTTAAGTATAATCTTCTTAAACCCTCTTAATAATGCTCATAGGTGCTTAAGCTTTTACCTATCCCTCTTGAAGTCACCAAGGACTTTGACATGGGATTCATGGATCTTAGTTCCATTTGGTAAATTACAAACAATGTTGAATTTTCCCAACAACTTTAATGCACATGACGTAGTGCCATGCCTTCTTTCAATGCTTACAATTTTGATATAATCCACATGATATTTTATGCCACACATGCGAAGGTATTTTCTATGCATGCAACCTTAACATTATCCTCTATGTAATTATTTACACGATCTATAACCTTCTTGAATGATCTAACTTTATGTGATCATTGTATGAGTCTAGCTGCACTTTAATCTTTTCTGCAGATTATTACATGTATCTTAGAATCCTTCTTGCGATACGGACATGCACTTTGTTTTTTTCAATGTCCTCTGAAATAAATTTTAAGTAAGAACTTGTGCAAGGAGCAATGCACTTTATGCAGGAATTCTTGCAAGATGTTTTTGGTAATTTACGATGTAGTTATCTAATCAATTTCACCTATTATGATGTCATCTTACAATAGAAATTATCTTGCTTGTTACATACATCACAACTATGTTCATACCTAGGAAATTATCAAACACGCAATTAATGTGATGCATGTGAATATGATTTTTCATCGTGATAGTTATAACCTATGATTTAATAATAGAGCAACCTGGGTTTGGAGTGATGTCTTGATTCCAATGGTATTGATGCCTGATGAATCATTTGCGGTTGCAGTGACACCTTGTTTCAAACCTCCATCCACACTTGCAGGGTTTCCGGCCATCTTTGTGGAACTATGCTTCGGGGCCATACTCGAAGACGCATGTACGAGTGATAGAGTTCTCGCACTCTCCTATGCAAAATTCTCGCCGCCTCTCCTTGAGTGGAGAAAAGATATTGAAGGGGAGTGTATTTTCAGAAATTCTTCTTCTTCTTCTTCTCCTTCTCTCTCTCTCTCTTCTTCTTCTTCTTCTTCTTCTCCTTCTCTCTCTCCCTCTTCTTGTTCTTTTCTTCTTCTTCTTCTCTCTTCTTCTTCTTCTTCTTCTTCTTCTCCTTCTCTCTCTCCCTCTTCTTCTTGTTTTCTTCTTCTTCTCTTCTTCTCCTCTCTCTCTCTCTCTCTCTTCTTCTTCTTCTTCTTCTTCTTCTTCTTCTTCTTCTTCTTCTTCTCCTTCTCTCTCTCTCTCTCTCTCTCTCTCTCTCTCTCTCTCTCTCTCTCTCTCTCTCTCTCTCTCTCTCTCTCTCTCTCTCTCTCTCTCTCTCTCTCTCTCTCTCTCTCTCTCTCTCTCTCTCTCTCTGCTTGTGATAATGATGATGGGGGGAAGGGTCGCTGCCTGATGATGGGGAGGGGCTGCTTCTGTTGACGAGGGAGGAGAGGGGTTGCTGCCATTGAAACCACTAGGGGGGAGGGCACTGCCTTATATGGTGGAGGGGGGGTGGTAAGGGGGGGAAGATGTCCGTCTAATGGCTGCCACCCCTCCACCTGGGGGGCTGCATGGCCCCCTCTCACTCTCTTAACTCCCTCTCCCTCTCTCTCTCCCCGACATGCTGTCGACGGGGAGAGAGAGGGAGAGGTAAAAAAATTTGAATTAAAAGTAAAAAATTTTAAGGGGGGTTCTCATGGGGGGGAGGCACGGGGGATATTACATCCTCTCCCCCTTAGAGGAATCGAGATGTTCTCATCTCGAGAAGCTCTGGTTGAGAGTATTTTCGCCCATCCAGGTGGCATCCTCTTCTGGATAATCTTTCCACTGGATGAGGTATTCTCTCAAGGTCCTTGATCTCAAATGCCTCTGCCTAACATCTAGGATTCTATCAGGCCGTAGCTCAAGGACTCCTTGGCTAGGCAATACAATTTGTTGATCATCAAGTACATGATTCAGATTAGGTAGATACGTTTTCAACAGGCTAACGTGGAATACATTATGAATCTTTAGAGTTGCGGGCAGCTGTAGTCTGTAAGCATTAGGACCTAGGCACTTGGTGATCTTATAAGGTCCACAATACCTCGGACTTAGCTTCTTGTACTCTCCAAGGATAGTGAACTCTTTTTAGGGCGTATACGGATGAAGACCATATCACCTTCGATGAAGGATCTATCTTGCCGTTTCAAGTCAGCGTAAGCCTTCTTTCTATCCTTGGCAGCTTGAATGTCTTGTCTTATTGATTTGATTTGATCATCCATGTCTTCCAGCATTTGCCTTGAAGCTTCTACCCTCAAAGTTGGATCTGAGAAGTTCAAAGGGGTATGACAATCATGCCCATACAATGCTTGGAAAGGGGTCATCTGAATACTCTGTTGGTAAGAAGCATTGTAGGCAAACTCAACCAGTGGTAAGTACTGAATCCACTTTTTGGGTTCGCGATAGCAGTGCGTCCCTAAGTATATCTTCAATGACTTGATTGACTCGTTCTATTTGACCATCAATTTGGGGATGGTAAGCTGTACTGAAACAGAGTTGAGTTCCAATAGCCTCAAAGATAGCCCTCAAGATGTGAAAAGAGAGTCACGATCACTAATGATTCTTCTGGGTAACCCATGAAGTTTGAATATTTTCTTGATGAATAATCTTGCGATGTCTGAAGCTTTATAGTTTGTCTTGACAGGGATGAGATGTGCGACCTTGGTGAGCATATCTACTACAACTATAATAGAGTTATATCCTCCCTGAACTTGGGGTAACCCAACAATGAAGTCCATACTAATGAATTCCCATTTCAATTGTGGAATGTCAAGTGGTTGCAATTTCCCAGGCATTTTGACATGTTCTGCCTTAATGCGTTGACAAGACAAACATTTCGTGACATATTTGAGTACGTCTCCCTTGAGCCTTTCCCAATAATAGCTCTTTCTGACTGTATTAAGGGTCTTGGCATAACCAGGATGTCCTAAGAAAGGGGAGTCATGGGCTTCCCACAGTATCTTCTGCTTGAGAGTTTGGTTTGCAGGGATACATAATCTTGTCCTAAAGTAGACAAGTCCACTACTGATAGAGAATTCTTGATACTTCGTCTTTAGCTTCGGGTCTTGATCCTTGATGGGGATCTCCCTTAGCATCTTCTGATAGATTGGGTCATGATATGCCCCTTCTTTTGCTAGCTCAAGAATCGGGTTGTTTGGCATTGATACCTTTGTGGCTAGAGACCTTGCTGTTGATGGATCTTGCAAAATAAGAGAATTTAGAAATGCCTTGCGACTGAGTGCATTGGCAACCACATTCTCTTTTCCAGGCCTATATTTGATTTCAAAATCCTATTATTCTAGCACTTCGATCCATCGACGTTGCCTCATATTAAGCTCATTCTGGGTGAAGATCCATTTAAGACTCTTGTGGTCCTTTACGAAGGAAAATTTGTTACCTAGCAGGTAATGTCTCCAAATTTTGAGAGCATGGATGACAGCCAACAGCTCCAGGTCGTGGGTAGCATAATTCCTTTCATGGCTCTTCAATTTTCTTGAAGAATATGCTTTAGGGTGACCTTCTTGCGTAAGTACACATCCTAAAGCAAGTGTGCTAGCATCAGTTACCACTTCAAACTCATTACTAAGTTTAGAAAGTTTCAAGATGGGTGCTGATACTAAGCTTTGCTTTAGTTTGTCAAAGATGGTTTGTTTAGCAGGTGACCATATAATTGCTACTTGCTTCAGAGGTGCTGCAATCAAGGCATAATCTTTGATGAAAATTCTGTACCATCCTGTCAACCCATGAAAACTTTGTATTTCTCTGACAGAAGTTGGTGTTGGCCATTTCCAGAATGTCTCAGACCTTAGCTGGATCTACTGAAATTCCTTCTGCTAATACAATGAATCCCAGATATTCAATCTATCGCTTGAAAAATGCGCACTTCTTCTTCTTGGCATAAAGCTTGTGTGCTCTCATTGCTTCAAGAACAATGCGAAGCTGGGGTTCATGATCTTTTTCATGTTTCAGTAGACTAGGGTATCATTAAAGAAGATGAGTACGAAGTCATCAAGATAGGGCCTAAAGATATCCTGCATTAATCTGTTGAAGGTAGCAGGAGCATTCGTCAGCCCGAATGACATCACTAGGAATTCGAAGTGTCCATACCTTGTACTGAATGTATCTTCTTCTTTGATCCTTATCTGATAATATCCAGATCTGAGATCTATCTTTGAGAAGATCTTCGCCCCTTGAAGATGGTCAAGTAATTCATCTATTCTTGGAATGGGGTATTTATTTTTGATGGTTTCTTGATTCAACCCTCGGTAGTCAATGCATAGGCGAAGCATTCCATCTTTCTTCTTTTGGAACATCGCTGGAGCTCCCCATGGTGAATTGCTAGGACGGATGTAGCCTTAATCTAATAGTTGCTTGAGTTGCTCTTTCAGTTCGATAGCTTTCGGAATGGACATCTTATATGGCCTCTTTGCCACCAGTGCAGCTTCTGGCACAAGTTTGATTTCGTGGTCGAGTTCCCTTTGGGGAGGAAGTTCTGTCAGATCTTCAGGGAATATGCATGCGTGTCCCTTTAACCATGAAGGTTCTTCTCCGGATTCTTGATTCTGGTCTAGCTTATTCAGTTTAATCAAATAGACAGGTAGATCCTTTTGAACAACTTTCATTATCCGTGTTGCCTTTGGCAACTGTATTTTTGGCTTACCGGCCTCACCTTGAGTCGTGATTAGTTCCCCTTCAGAATTTCGGAAGGAGACTTGGCCCTTCCCACAGTGGATGTGGGCATCATTGGGTATTAGCCAATCCATTC
Source organism: Lygodium microphyllum (assembly GCF_053477565.2). Taxonomy (NCBI): domain Eukaryota; kingdom Viridiplantae; phylum Streptophyta; class Polypodiopsida; order Schizaeales; family Lygodiaceae; genus Lygodium; species Lygodium microphyllum. The sequence continues at coordinate 136,583,957 of NC_141155.1, forward strand.
CGAGTAAACATTTGTGGACACCTAGGTTCATTACCCTGAATCTCACAAAAGTTGGCTTCCCACCCAGTAGGAATTTCACCTTAGCAGTTTGCCTAGTACAAGTGACTTCACGACCATTTGCTAATTCCACAAGTAAAGTAGGTGCATCTGTTGTGGTTATCCCTAATCTTTTTGCACAGATTGGTGAAAAGAAGGAACGTGTACTGCCACAGTCAATCAGGGTTTTGAAGCTTTTACCTTGATATTCTGATGGAGTTTGAATCACTGAGAATTGGCGATTCGGACCCTTCTCGTGAAGAGTAGCGTGAACCGTTGCCCTCTCCATGTCAGTATCCATGGATGGATGTTCTTCATTGTCCACCTCCTTATTGGAAACACTGGAGGTTCTCCCTCTGGCCATAACGGTGGTTCCTTGGCCATCAGGGGCTCTATTTTGACCTTGGAATTGCCCTTGGCGATGCCCTCTGCCAAGCTTGGGACACTCCCTCTTGAAGTGTCCGGGCTCGTTGCAATGGAAGAAACGTGGGTTGTGATCATTACCTTGTGTTGGAACAAAGTTGTTGACAGCATTGGCCCTAGCTTTCTTTCTTTGGCCGTGATTCTGACCCTGCGCTCTCTTAGTCTGAGCCATAGATATAACCTTATTCTGATCTTTGTAAGGACAAATCATGTTGTTCCTTGGTTTGGTCTACACCTCCTCTATTATTGGAGCAGCTCGAATGAGTACGTCTTGTAAGTCTGTTGGGCGCATTGATTCCAATCGAGTGTTTATGGGTGGATTCAACCCAACACAGAATTTTGACACTTGTTGTGTCATATCCATTGGGGGTGCATACTTTAGGAGTGAACGAACTTCGAATAATATGCTTCCAGGGATAATCCTAGCTGCTTCAAGTCATAGAATTCATTCATCTTTTGTGTGCGATAGGCAGGTGGCAGATACCTCCCTTGCACAGCTTCCTTAAGCTTATCCCAAGTGACTGTCCCCTCCGAGATTGCTTGGTCTCTGCACCATTGTTTCCAGCAAATTCTCGCTTTGCTTGTAAGCTTAAGTTTGGTGAGCATGGCTTGGTTAGCATGCACAGTTCCTGGCTCCTCAAAATAGTCCTCCATGGACTCAATCCAGATCTTGGTATCGGCTGGTACAGTCCTTCCCTTGCCATCAAACTCGGGTGGCTTAATTTGTTTGAGAATGAATTTCTTCTCTTGAACCACAACTGGACTTAGTGCAGGAGTCAGATTTGGAACTTGCGCTTGGGGTTGCGTCTGAACAATAAGATTCTTTATGTTAATATCTTATCATACGTTCCCATATTATGTTAATATGACTAGCACGGCTTTTTAGCTAAGTGATTTAATCACTTAACATCTCAGTTAACATTTATGATCAAGACAATTGTAAAAAGTCTTATTTATTCATGAAGGCATAACCCCTTGAGTACATTTATTTTGGATAAGTAGGACAAGCTAATTGATACATCAGTTTGGGGAAAATAGGATTGTGTAAAAATCGGCTATAGGGATGAAATAATAATATGGAGTGGGGTCATGGATTTTCAGAAAATGGTAAGTCATAGGAATCTTGGGGTATCCCTTTCTTTGATACCCGTTCTTCTCATAGTGCCCTAACACTTTGATTCTGTAGCAGAGATCACCCGGGTCACTTATTCATAGACATACTTGTTCTGCTTGACTTGCTGACCTCTAACATGCAAAGTTGCATTTACGGAGCTTTGACAAAGATGAACAACTTCATGATCTTTAAATCCTCCATCCACTTGATTCTCTTCAAGTTGGTTTGAAGGTACACGAGTCGGTGAGCTGCTATGTAGTATATTCCTGAGTCTCCCATCCATCTCTGCTCCGCATACAAGGGCAAAGGATTATAGATGCGGTCCAAAATATTCATCATGCCAAGCCTCTGGCGATAATTCGAAGCGTGCATTGCAGTCATGAACATGACTTGAACACCAAGAACTTGCTCTATGCTTCGTGACTCTGCAACCGAGCATCCATAAGTGAGTAAAGAAATGTTTTCAACAGAAAACACTGCTCTATTCCACTCACCTTCCCCTGACTATCCCCTTATTCCCTTTATTTTCCTCCATTAAGTCCCCTTGTAATCCTTGCATCTCATTGGTTCACTCTGATACCAATTGTAACGTGCCCACTCGTCGTCCACTTATGGGACATGTCTTAGCAGCCCATCGGGAAGAGAGTCTAGAAAGCGCCACCTGGCACTCGCAAGGAATGTCACAAGGTTTGCGATCTAGGTCTTCCCGAGTCTGCCCCGAGCGGAAGTATCCGGCCATTCCCACATGGGACCAATCTGAAGTTAGGGTTTCTTTCCTATCAGCAAAGTCTCTAGGGAGTAGCTAGCGTCGAGCTCTAGATGACCCACTTTGAGTAGGAATGACGGAGTCGAAGCAGATTTATGCTACACTTGGTTCATGGAGAATGGGAAATGAGAGGGATGCGAAGCTCGATCTCTCTGCCCATAAGGCGTAGTCCCATTCCGCTCCTCTAAAATGGTATAAATCGGGGTTCTAAGTCTACTGACTCTAGGGTCTTCACAATATCATTTTCACGTCTTTTGAGAAAAGTTCCCAGCTAACCGGGACCACCCTTCCATAGGATGGACCCAAGTTACATCCATCGCACTTTCCTTGATTTGCTTAGTTATCTAATTACCTCTACCACATTATGTTTGACATGCAAAAGCAGCTTCCTTAATTAATCAATTGAAACACAGGTTCCTTCACCTAACTTAGGCACTGACACAAAAACAATGTCAAGCAAGTTCCTTTTTCAAATGTATCTAATCTTTATTTATCAACAGGATTGCTGCTCCATGTTTCGCTCTAGACTAGTACACGGGCCTTGAGATCGCATCTCGAGTCACTTCAGCCTCTTGTGCGGCATTCGGAGGCAAGGAATTTATAGCCAGAGCCTCCCTTGGCACCCAAGCATCCTCCCGCTCCAAGAAGCACCCACAGAGAGACCTCTTGCAGTGGGTTCGGTCCATATATCCGGCGCTGCTAACAACCCCCTTAGAATTAAGTGTTTTGCCTCTCCCTCCAAGCTTTTAACCTGAAGAATTAAGTGTTTTGCCTTGAATTAGTTCCTTGAGCAAGGAAGTTCAAACAATGTACCTAAGTGTACGATCACGATCATTTCGGAGGTCGTTTGTACGACCAACTGCTAAGGTGTGATTCCTTCTTCCCGAATGCTCCCACCATTCGGTCCTGGGTCGTTCACAACTTGGCAAAATTCTAGGGGCTTGGCAAGCCAGGTTGCTCGTTTCCCCTTTTCCTTCGGGTTAGGGTTTGTACCATACCGACCCTAATTGTCCTTACCTTAGGTCTCCTTGTAAAGTAGATCATGGACAACCCCGTCATCCTTAGTTGGTCAGCTTGCTGGTTATCTCCTAGATCCCTTGAAGTACCTACGTACCTTTATCTTTGATCTTAATTAATCAAGATTGTCTATCCCCTTGACCATGGTTGGTCAAGATGGTTCTGTTTAGCACAATTCCTACTCTGTCTTAAGTATAATCTTCTTAAACCCTCTTAATAATGCTCATAGGCGCTTAAGCTTTTACCTATCCCTCTTGAAGTCACCAAGGACTTTGACATGGGATTCATGGATCTCAGTTCCATTTGGTAAATTACAAACAACGTTGAATTTTCCCAACAACTTTAATGCACATGACGTAGTGCCATGCCTTCTTTCAATGCTTACAATTTTGATATAATCCACATGATATTTTATGCTACACATGCGAAGGTATTTTCTATGCATGCAACCTTAACATTATCCTCTATGTAATTATTTACACGATCTATAACCTTCTTGAATGATCTAACTTTATGTGATCATTGTATGAGTCTAGCTGCACTTTAATCTTTTCTGCAGATTATTACATGTACCTTAGAATCCTTCTTGTGATACGGACACGCAACTTGTTTCTTTCAATGTCCTTTGAAATGCATTTTAAGCAAGAACTTATGCAAGGAGCAATGCACTTTATGCAAGAATTCTTGCAATATGTTTCTAGTAATTTACGATGCAGTTATCTAATCAATTTCACCTATTATGATGTCATCTTACAACAGAAATTATCTTGCTTGTTACATACATCATAACTATGTTCATACCTAGGAAATTATCAAACACGCAATTAATGTGATGCATGTGAATATGATTTTTCATCGTGATAGTTATAACCTATGATTTAATAATAGAGCAACTTGGGTTTGGAGTGATGTCTTGATTCCAGTGGTATTGATGCCTGATGAATCGTTTGCGGTTGCGGTGCAACCTTGTTTCGAACCTCCATCCACACTTGCAGGGTTTCCGGTCATCTTTGTGGAACTACGCTTCGGGGCCATACTTGAAGACGTGTGTATGAGTGATAGAGTTCTCGCACTCTCCTATGCAAAATTCTCGCTGCCTCTCCTTGAATGGAGAAAAGATAATGAAGGGGAGTGTATTTTCAAAAATTCTTCTTCTTCTTTTTCTTCTTGTTCTTCTTGTTCTTCTTGTTCTCCTTCTCTCTCTCCTTCTTCTTCTTCTTCTTCTTCTTCTTCTTCTTCTTCTTCTTCTTCTTCTTCTTCTCTCCCTCTTCGTCTTCTTTTCTTCTTCTTCTTCTCTCTTCTTCTTCTTCTTCTTCTTCTTCTTCTTCTTCTTCTTCTTCTTCTTCTCTCCCTCTTCGTCTTCTTTTCTTCTTCTTCTTCTCTCTTCTTCTTCTTCTTCTTCTTCTTCTTCTTCTTCTTCTTCTTCTTCTCTCCCTCTTCGTCTTCTTTTCTTCTTCTTCTTCTCTCTTCTTCTTCTTCTTCTTCTTCTCTTCTCTCTCTCTCTCCTCCTCCTCCTCTTCTTCTTCTTCTTATTCTCTCTCTCTCTCTCTCTCTCTCTCTCTCTCTCTCTCTCTCTCTCTCTCTCTCTCTCTCTCTCTCTCTCTCTCTCTCTCTCTCTCTCTCTCTCTCTCTCTCTCGTGATAATGATGATGGGGGGGGGGGGGGTTCGTTGCTTGACGACGGGGAGGGGCTGCTTCCGTTGATGAGGGAGGAGAGGGGTTGCTACCGTTGAGACCACCAGGGGGGGAAGGCCGCTGTCTTATATGGTGGAGGGTGGGTAGTAAGGTGGGGGGGGGGGGGGGAGACGACCATCTAATGGCCGCCACCCCTCCACCTGGGGGGGCTGCATGGCCCTCCTCTCACTCTCTTAACTCCCTCTCCCTCTCTCTCTCCCAGACATGCTATCGGCGGGGAGAGAGAGGGAGAGGTAAAAAAAAATTGAATTAAAAGCAAAAAATTTTAAGGGGGGTTTCTCATGGGGGGAGGCATGGGGGGGGGCACGAGGGATATTACACCCATACCTTCCTTAAATGATTATCAATAAGGATTACATAATACTTACATATATCCATTGATGCACTATTTGTAGGACCCTACACATCTGAATATATAACATCAAGTAAATGCCTACTTACATGTTTATCATGAGGAAATGCATGCCTTTTCTATTTTTCAATTTGGCATGCTTCACACACTTTCTGCATATCAGTCACTTTGAAATTAGGCAATCTCATTACAATTTGATGTGACTACATATTTTTCAACCACTCCACACTTGCATGGCCAATACTCTTATGCAAAATATCAATATTAGCCACACCTCCTATACCTTGTGTAAACATAGCAACCTTCAACTCAAGAACATTCCTTCTACAGTGCAGCCATTCTGATTGAACTTTACTTTCAATCCTTGCTCAACTATTTTTCCAACAAAAACCGAGTTCTTTTTTATGCTAAGCACATGCAACACATCAACCAAACACTTAACTTTTCCAACATGTATAAACAGTGGGACACTCCAACATGAGCAATAGGATGTGATTTATTGTCACCTGTTTCCACAAACAGGGTATTTTAGGATTTTTCATTTCTCTAAACCATTATCCATGAGACTCATATGGTTAGAGGCACTTGAGTCATGCCACACATCATTAGTCATTATTTTTGATTCATTTGCATTTACTACATTCATCATGTGCTATATAACAAATAACTTATTATTATAAGCCTGATTTTACTAATAGATGCATAATTATTATGTTGTCTTCTCCCATTTTTGTTATTTCCACCTCTTCTCTTTTTTTGGACAATCATATGAAAGACAACCTTTCTGACTACAATTATAGCATTCTCTATTTTCATAACTATCATTCTATCTACCATGTCCTCTATGGCTCCCCTTGCCTCGAGATTGGTCTCTACCCTACTAGTATGTGAGTGCTCCTATGAGACCCACAAATATGCTTTTATCTCATGCCAGTTCAAGTAAACTGTCACCCGTATTAGACTCAGTACATAAGCATACATTGAACAAAACTTGTAATGGTTGATAATTTGCAACTACATTTGTCACATCCAATACCTACTACCTATTTGTAAAATGACAAGGCTCGTAGAATTCACATATGTTATCGCATTTGCACACAAACAACCTCTAGATCCCAAATGGAGGCCAAAATGCACTCAAGACACGAGTCCAATAGCACAGATTAGGCCAAAGATCTATTACACTCCCTCAAGCCCTCTAAGTTTACAAAGGTGGCTTGTCAATTGGAGATCTTATGAGAGAGATATCCACATGTGTACTCCACAATAGGGTTTCCTTATAGACGCTTGTGCTTGCAACTCACAACTTCTTTCTTGAATGTTGCTCTAATACCATGAAAAAATAGGGGGGAGAGGAAGCTTGAGCTCTTGTAAGACAAAAAATACACTAAGAATGCACATGATGATATCTTTGAACTCTATGAAGAATATGATTCTCATTATTCACCTCTTCAGACACTAACTTTGAATTGTCTGAACATGATACTTGGATCAAGAATGAGACACACAATGACTCATCATCCTCAAATGTTTGCTCACCAAATTTAGATGCTTCTAGTGAAGTTTCATACTCCTCTCTTGAGGATTAATGAGACCATGACTTAGACCCTATGAGTAGTGCTTATTATTATGATTCTCATCGTGACTCTAAGTATGCAACAGACTTGCCTAATGAAGACAAGGAATACACCAAATCCCTTTCTGACTTTTTCATCCAGCCTACTTAGCTACTCAATGAAATTTACAATGAAGTCAAGATGAATAAGGTCTTGACAAGATTCAAACAGTTAGTGCTCATCACTTCTATAGTCTCATTAATAAAGATAAAGAAAAATATTTTCCTTCCTCATTGCCTTCTACATCAATATCTCTTCATATCCCTAAAAGAATATGATAAATTTTATCCTTAGATTTAGAAAAAGAAAAATATTCTACCAATTTTGAAGATAGCTCTAGCAAAGAGAAAAGGAGGAATAAGAAGTTGAAAGAAAAAATCAAATAAGAATTGTTTTTTAACCTTCATGATTTTCCAAGAATAGGCACTCTAAACACTAAGACATTGAAGAAAGTTAATAATCTTGTCTCTCTTAAATTGAAGCAAAATTTTAAGCCAAGTACTATCTAATAATTTGTGGATAAATTCACTGCTACCTCAACTTCCAAATGGTAACACTTAGGAAAGCCTCACAATAAATTTAAATGCAATGCAGAACCCTTTGTATCGTGTTCAAAAGATCCCTCAAAGCTCAAAAACACATTTCCTAAGTAATGAAATAAGTCCTAAAAAAATATATAGATCACATATCTCGACCCTTAGAACTAATGTTGAGATATCAAGCTCAACACAAGCTAACACTCACATACCTAGATGACTATTAGTCTAGTAATATCATTCCAATATTAGTGGAATGATATGCTAATGCACGTACCAACATGAGTGCGTGAACACACTAAGTAGAAAGATGACTAGATAGATATCTTGTAACTCCAGTAGGTGGACTAACTGATAGGTGGCTCATGTTGGTACTTGCATCAACATATGATTCCAGTAATACTTTACAACTAGACATCAGTTAGTCCACCACCTACCGGAGTTACAAGATATCTATCTAGTCATCTTTCTACTTAGTGCATTCACACTATGGACTACTTGTATATTGTTGTAATCTCTCTTATTTTGTAGTAGACTCATATAGTGAAGAAGAAGAAGAAGAAAGACTAGGGTTTCAACTTTCTATCTTATAGAATGAGTCCTCAAAAAAATAATGGTGAATGTTGATCTTTTGTTTTGAGGGAGGCTTAGAACAGTGCTATTTCCCTTTTGGAGGATACTCACTAGCCATATGATTAGGGTCACCAGAAATGTATCATTTGACACTCTTTTGCTATTGATATCTTTTGGAATATCTTTTTGTTGATTGATAATATTTTTCATTTCTATCATACTTGTCATGTGGAGATGTAGGATGATAATTTCTTTGGTTGCATTTGTGTCAATTTGAATGCATGTTGGGCCTTGAAAACCTTGAACTAATCCAAGTAGCTTAGAAGAAGCCCATGAAGAACAAGTACATTTGTAACATCCAAAGACTTTGTACTATTTCAAAGAATGCTTGCAAACTTTTATTGAAAATTTATACTCAAGAATAGTGAGCTCTTGTTTGATGACATTCCTCTTTGATAGTTTGTTTAATAGTTTAGATGATTTGGCCAACAATGTCAAGTCCTCTACTTGCATCTCTTGTTTACAAAGAATGGGATAGGCTAGGGGAAAGAGCAAACCAAATGATCTTTCGTGCTATTGTCATGGGCACCCATCCCCTCATAGAGGAGATCCCTCATATAGATGAGATTTTGTTTATATTTCCCAGGATCACAAAATCTAGCTTTGAAAAGAAGGCTTCACGGGCATCTACCACTTTATCAAGCTTATTTTCTATAAGCTCATCAAGAAGTAATTCAAAGAATAAAGTGACTTGATCGGACTTGGAATCAATCATGGCTTTGATTTATGGATGGATAGATGTCTTAATCTACTAATAAAACCATACATCATCACATTGAGAATATCCAATTAGTGGGCTATGGGCTTATCCAAAAGCTTCTTTTTCTACATAAGCATACATAATATATAAGAGCATTTTAATTTCATCAAGGGACTTACCATCTATAGACCAAATCGAAAAAAATTCAACTTTAGCCAAGAAACCCAATTTGTCGGGTTTTACCTTAGAGTCAATATCTAAATCATAGGTTTTTGGTGGTGGTTTGCATTGAGTGAAGCATATATTGAGAGATTTGGAGAAGCATACTTAGAGACATTGAGATGAGCTTTTAGGCAATATTCATTATCATGATATGTTTGATGAGGATTGATGCATACAGAGCTATCACCTATGATGTTAGAATTCTCCTCATTAGAAGAAGAAATGCTATAGTAAAGATGATTCTGGCCATTTTGATCTGTGATGTGATGTGCCAAGCTAGAGTTTGTGCATTAGAGGTCTGATCTAGGGACTTACCCATAATTTGAGAATGATATTTATTTATCAACATATCATTGAATATCATCTTTGTATGCATCTTCTAGGCTAGGACTAACCTTAAGAGGCATGGATTGAAGAACTCGGTCTTTTTTTTTTTTGCAATAGCCATTTTGAAGAAAAGCTTGTCAATATCATCAAATTCTTGGGTGTAGTCGTCATTGTCCAATTGTCAAAAGATTGAGTAATTCCCAGGTATTCATCTCTTTAATGGCTTGTCAATTTGGCATGTTGATTATTAAGAACTATAGTGTTTTTACCTATACAATTTGGTGGCATAGTGGAAGATCCTGCTTCATTAGTGTGGCCGGCTTGGGGTACAAGAGAATATGTTCATCATCAAGGGAATGAAGAGACATATTTTTTCACTAAATATTGTTGGGGTCTTCCATAGCCTAAGAAAAAATAAATGTAATGGATATCTTAAATTATATAATCCATTTCATGCTTTTTAGTTTCTTTTCGTTTGAGAGAATTCTGAATGACAAAATCCACGTTTAATGACCCATAAGTAGGAGCATTAAAGAGAGGTTCCCAACATTTCTTTGGTATTTTCTTACAGAAACTATTCTAGTCCATAGCTATAGCACTTGGAATCAAGGAGGTCTTAGCTTTGGATGTACTTGATATGATTGTTAATAGACTTCGTTGGTGGTGTGATGGCTTATTGTAGCCTTGTTTCCATCTTTTGCAGGTGCTATTTGTGTTGGGGGTAAAGGTGCCTATGCCTAGCCACTCGTGTATTACTTCACTGATACTACCCGCCCCACTGACAACTGCAAGTGGCGGGCGCCCATCACAGTCACTTATTCTTTATTCTTTTAGGGATAGTTTGAATAAAGGAAGGCCCGGCCACACATTGTGGTTGTTGGAGTTTCCACTTTGAGTTTCACTCTCTCTCTTGCTCTTGCTCTCCATTCGCCATAGCTCTCACCGCCAAGCTTCTTCCTCTCGAGTTTCACTTTCCTTTCAACTGGTATCAAAGCAAAGGCATTGGAGCTTGCCCGGAATTCTCTTCAGCTTGGATTTGAAGAGCTTCAACCCGAGCTTGAATGATAGCCATGGCATCTTCATTTGCAGGTATGTTTTGATCTCCCACCTCCTCCCCGACCTTCCAGCCTTCGATTGGCATCTTCCAGGCTGCATCGGAGCCCCCTCAACATTGCCAAGTGCTCCAAAGCACTGCTGAAAACCCCCAGCACCCCAGGCACAACCAGCGCAAAATGCGGCGCATTTTTAGGGGGCTGGGCTGATCTATTCCTGGCATTTCCCGCTTCTTCCCCGGCTTCTCGGCACTCTTGGCAACCTTCCCGATCATTGTTGGACTCCCTGGCATTAGTTATTGGCTCCCGGTGATCGATTCGAGTGCTTTCACCTTCAATCATTGTTGTATACACAGTCCTAGGACTATCAAAACAGGGCAGCACTTGACATTTACTGTTTGGTGCTTCTTGGCATTTCTCGTTTGATGCCTATTGATGCTCGGATGTTATGGGATGCTATGTCTATGCTTTGGGACTGATTTGGAGCAGATTTGGGCACCGATTGAGCTTCATTTAATAGTAAATATGCTATTGTAAATACAGTGGGATGAAGCTCATTTACTTGGTGTATGCATTGGTTCTTGGATCCGAGGTGCTTATCGGAGATTTGAATGATCATACCGATGTATTTGGAGATTGTCAAATGCTTCTTTTTGGTTTTGAAATGCTTTTGAGCTTGGATTAGGCTCTGCCTTGGTTATCATTCACTGGCATTTGGCTACAGTTGGCATGCTTTGGACCGGTTTATGCCTATTTTCACTGCTTGACATTTAGGCTTCTTGCATTTATGCTTTGGTCATATATGGATGCCACTTGGTTTGCCCATGCTTGACAATCACTTGGAGCTTCACCTTCAAATGTATTTGAGCATTTTGGACCTACTGGGCATTACATTTTGTTGTCAGTTACATGCTATTTGAATGCTTTCAAGCTTATGCTTTACGGGTCTGAGATAGCTTGGGATTTATGCTCCGGATGTACCCTACTGGGATTTGGCATGTTTGATGCTATGTACTTGATGTATTTGAGTGTTTCTTGCTCTATTTGCATCTGACTTTACTTCCAGTGGGAGCCTCTTGGTATATTCGAATGTACACAGAGTCTTACTTACACTTGAGTTTGAGCTTGTGGGACAGTTACTTGCATTTTCTCTCTTAAGAGCTTTATGTCTGCAGTTAGTCTGTAGTGGGATGATTTGATATGCCTATTGGGGCAGGCACCTATCTCTGCCATAGGTTTTTCGATTTTGTATGAATCTTGGATGATTATGCATTGAGCTTCTTGCTCTATCAGTTGTGCTTGTGCTTGGTCTCTTCTCTTACCCTGAGACCCATTACATGCATGACTTCTAGACCTATGAGATGCCTCTTGCTTGATAGGTTATTGGTTTGACAATTCTTGGTACCTTCTTGCCCCTTGACACTCATTGTTGGATGTATCTTGCTACCTAGCAGTCGTAGTGACATATGTATCACACTTTGGGACAGTTTTACATAGTGCTGTCATTTATTCCAGCAAGATGAAATCTATAGATTTCGAGCACTTCTATGAGGGTAATGCTTACTGTTTGATGTTATCTTGATCATATTTGGTAGATAGGCGGTTCTCTTGGTGATATCCATTCATTTAGCCAGTTTTAGAAGTGGTTTTAGTGCATTTTTTGCTAATTATAGCAACTTGCAATTTTTCTTTTTTGCTTTGATTTGGGACAGTATGGCTAGTCATTTGAAAGACACATCTCTCTTTAACATTGCCAAGTTGGATGGTACCAACTATGGGTATTGGAAGTCCCAGATATGGCATGTTTTGGTGCAAAAATTGCAGATTAAACCCTTGCACTTCAAGGGTGTTAAACCTGAGGATATGGATGATGATGTTTGGATGGAAGTTGATGAGCTATGCAAGTCTACCATTATCTTGTCACTCTCAGAAGAGGTCCATCATAATGTTGTTAGAGATGAGAATCAGAATGCATGGGATTTATGGGAGAAGATTAAGGAGATTTATGTGCAATAGAGTCCTGCATCACAGATGTATTGGCTGAAGCTATTAATGGACCTTCGCATGAAGGAGGGGACATCCCTATCATCTCATTTCAGTCAGTTTCATGAATTTGTTGTCACAGGGTATGGAGTTCAAAGACAACTTACACTCATTGTTTCTGCTTGGCACCTTGCCTGAATCATGGGATGTCTTCCGTACTGCCATATGCACAAACACGCTTAATGGGCTGAAAAACAAAGATGTTGAGAGTGCTTTATTGATTGAGAAAATCAACAGGAGAAACAATGATGCTTCCCTCTTCATATGCATTGACCGTTAGAGGTGGCGGACATGGCAGGCATAATAATGATCATAAGGGCTGGGACTCTCAGAAGTCCAAGTCCAAGTCACTTGGTCGCAGTAAGTCCCGTGGACGAAAGTCTAATCTTACCTGTCATTATTGTGGGAAAGCAGGACATATTAGGCCATAGTGCCATAAGATGTGTGATGATAAGTGCAAGGAAAAGGAAAAAGAGAAAGCGTAGGAAAAGTCTTCTAAGCGCAATATTGTACCTACAAAGTCCAGTGTGAAGATAGAAGAGGTTAATGTCATGTAGGCCCCTGATTCAAATGATGATTACATACTTGCAACTTCTTCATGCGATGCCTTATAGGCTTCTGAGATACATTCTATGTATGCGCAGTGTTGGCTTTTGGATTTAGGTGCGTCATTTCATGTGACACCTTGTAGAGATTGGTTTCATACCTATCATACCATCTCTGGTTTTGTGCGTCTTGGTGATGACATGTCTCTTGATGTTGTGGGCATTGGAGATGTTAGGCTGCAGTTTCCTTCTGGCAGTTATTTTATGTTATATGATGTACACCATGTACCTACGTTGTGAGGTGTCCGCTAGTCCCAATCCACGGCACACCTTTTAGTAGTCCATCAGTAGGTTTTTCCATAAATGATGCCGCCCGCTGCTCCCTTGGAACATCACGGGATTGTCACTTAGGCCCTACCGAGTCTACTTCGCAACGGGAGAGTTCTGGCCGAACCCACTAGGATCGACCTGAAGACTTGGGTTCCTAAAATCGGATGGGTCTCCTAGCAGCCAGCTAGCGTCAGTAATTTCGAGTTCCACTTTTTTTTTTTCAGAGGATTACTCAATCTGAAGCGGACTTGCCATTGCACTTGGTTCAAAGAGAATGGGAGACGGAGGGGAGTGTGGTACGTCAACCCTCCTGCCCATAAGGCAAAATCCCATTCCGGTCCCCTAAAACAATGCAAGTCGGCTCTACCTAATGACTACTTGGTCAATTTATCGTCTTCCTATTTCTATATTCGATGTAGAAAAGCTCCCAACTAACCGGGACCACCCTACCATTGGACGGACCCGTCGGGGGTTACGCCCACCCGCTTTCCTCTGATGATGGATCATCTTTAGTTTTTTAATTACCTACAACACATTTATTGGAACATATACAACCAGCTTCCTTAATTAGTCCATTTAGACACACGTTCCTTCACATAATTTATCTCACTAACACGCATACAATTCGAACAATAAAGCAACTTCTTTATTATATTGGAAGTCTATTACAATTTCCATCATTCCGTCCCAGCGGAAGATACACAGAATTCCATAAGGACATTCTGTCCACCAAGATTCCACCCTCATAACTAGTATTTAGGGTTCCAGGATCCCATCCTGGGTCACGAAGGGGCTCGTCAGATTCTTGGAACAATGCAGGATTTACAGCCAGAGCCCCCTCTGGCACCTACAATTCCTACTGCCCGAGACTATCCCTACTGACAGACCTTTCGCCTACGGAGCCGGTCCAAGCCTCTCGTAGCGATAATCACGACCCCCTTGGAGTAGGGTCTCGCTGCTAGCTTGGGGGTAGCCTAGTGCGATCCTTCCTTTTATTCTGTTGGCAATAATTTCAATCAAAAATCTAGATTCTAGCAAACACAAACAATCCTTTCAAATATGTATCAAATAGTGCAATGACAATCATCCCAACATGTAAATCACAGTTTCACATAACCAAGGTAGACCTTATCCTAAGGCAACCTTTCATGAGGATTCTTCTCCTCATAAAGAAGTGTTGAGTACACCTCTTAAAACACATTAAGCAGGGCATGAGTTTTCCATTTGGATTTACTTATCTAACATAAGCAAAATCCCTTAAGGAAATATATTGTGTCAATAATCTCAACAAGATGATCTTTAGGATTCCTAAATAGATAACCAGTTTCTATAACCTTCACTAATCAGTTCTTAACCTTGTCGCATTTTGATCATAACTCTATTGAATACGCATAAAGACATATGTACAATAACCTTTGACAATTAATTCTATCTTGATTCTATGCCTTAGTATCCCAACTATTCTAGCTAGAAATCATAGTGATTAATCGTTTTATGCTTGAACTAATATGTCTTTCTAGATGAGTTATCAGTTTAATGTGTAAGCGAAGAATATGAAAGCTAATATCCTATGTAATTTATCTTATATTATAAAATTGATAATCTAGTAATGAATAACCTGGTTTGGTGGCATGACGACATTAGGGACTTCATCTTTACTCACGCTCGCATTAGCCACACCCGATGTTCCAATTGTGGTGGCAATTCCCGCAACCTCGGGCACTCCCGTATCATTGGCAATACCCGTCGCTTGACCGGTTGCGTTGATTTCCATGGTTTTTCCACTTTGTCGCTTTGGAGCCATCGTCCACGAGAAGTTTGAGAGATAGGGAAGGTGGGATAGATTTTAGATGAGAGAGGGTAGAGAATATGGCTTAGTTAAAGATCGAGACAAGGGATTTGAGCTAGCTCTCTTCCTCTCTCTCTCTCTCTCTCTCTCTCTCTCTCTCTCTCTCTCTCTAGCTTCTCGCAGCCTCTTGAAGGAGTATTCTTCCTTCTCTCTTCTTCTCTCTCGCAGCCTCTCGGTGTCTCCTTATCTCCCTTATGCCTCTCCCATGCCTCGTATTTATAGTGAATTGGGGAAGAGGGCTTGTGGTTGAGAAGTGGAGCTCTTTGTGGAGGGGGATCTTGGAAAGATCAGTGATCTGATGCTCAGATCATAAATCTGATGGTTCCATTGGCTCCGAAAGGGGGGTAAAACCCCAAGACACTTGGTTAGAAAGCTCTCAGTTCACTCCTTCTTCTTTTCTCTGTTCGAAGTGCTGTCTACTGCCTGTAAACTGCGATCGTGGCGCGCGCGATTTCGCCAGTCACTTTTCTTTGTTTTTCTTTTTATAAAATCTTCAAACTAACTAACGCATCACTTGTTTTTTTCTTTTAAATGACATCTAGTTCTAGAAATCTCCATATCTCTTTTTTTTTAAAAAAAATTTAAGATAATCTCTAAAATATCTAAAATATTCTAGTCTTGTCCAAAAGTCTAATATTTTTAGACCATCCAAACTATACACATTATCCTAGTGATTAATATAACTCATAAGTTTCGTTCACGTTGTAATTTACGTGAAGGATGGCCACGGTCCTTGCCAATTCGAAAAAAATATCGAATTTACGACTCTTGATTTCTCTAAATAAAATATTTTAAATTAAATAAAAATTATTAATAATTAATGTTAGTTAGTTTTTACCTTAGTTAGTCTTTAGTTAGTAATCTTACTAACTTATTAATTAACTAACTAACTTTTGAACTAACCAACTAACTTTTATTGTGTGGAAATATTACATCCTTCTCCCCTTAGAGAAATCGAGATGTCCTCATCTCGAGAGAAACTGTGGGTATTGTTGATGAAGAGCATCCTCATCTATCCATGAAGCATCTTCTTCAGGGTAATCCTTCCATTGGACAAGGTATTCTCTAAGGGTTCTACTCCTCAATTTTCTCTCCCTTACATCAATCACTCTGTCAGGTTGTAGCTCAAGGACTCCTTGGCTAGGTATTACAACTTGTTCATCATCAAGGATATGGTTAGGGTTAGCTACGTATGCTTTCAATAAGCTAACATGAAATACATTGTGGATTTTTATATTCTCAGGGAGTTGTATCTTGTAAGCGCTTGGTCCTAGGCACTTGAGAATCTTATAGGGTCCACAATATCTTGGACTTAGCTTCTTAAACTCACCTAAAGACAAAGAACTCTTCTTTGGATGGACACGGATGAAGACCATGTCTCCCTCTTTGAAGATTCGTTCTTGCCTTTTTAGATCAGCATACGCCTTTTGTCGATCCTTGGCAGCTTGAATATCCTGTCTGATGATCTTGATTTGATCATCCATTTCTTCTAACATTTTTCTCGAGGCTTCTACCCTTAGAGTAGGATCGGAAAAATTAAGTGGCATACGACAATCTTGACCATACAGTGCCTGAAATGGAGTCATCTGAATACTTCGATGATAGGAGGCATTATAGGCAAATTCCACTAAGGATAGATACTGAATCCACCTTTTAGGTTCCTTGCTGCAATATGCACGCAGAATATCCTCAATTACTTGATTAACTCGTTCTGTCTGCCCATCAGTTTGTGGATGATAAGCAGTACTGAAACAAAGTTGGGTTCCAATGGCTTCAAATAAACTCTTCCAGAAGTGTGATGTGAAAAGAGAATCACGATCACTGATGATCCTTTTAGGTAACCCATGTAACCTAAAAATCTCTTTTACAAAAATTCTAGCAATATCTGAAGCCTTGTAATTGGTTTTTGTTGGTAGAAGATGAGCGACCTTTGTTAGCATGTCTACTATTACCATTATTGAGTTATATCCTCCTTGTACAGAAGGTAACCCAACTACAAAGTCCATGCTAATAAATTCCCATTTCATCTGGGAAATGTCAAGTGGCTGGAGTTTTCCTGGTAACTTGACTCGTTCAGATTTTACCCTTTGGCAATTTAGACATTCAGTGACATACTTAAGTACATCACCCTTGAGTTTTTGCCAGTAATAACTTTTCCTGACAGCATTAAGAGTTTTTGCATATCCTGGGTGTCCTGAAAAAGGAGAGTCATGTGCTTCCCAAAGTATCCTTCTCTTGAGAGTCTGACTTGAAGGAATGCATAGTCTCATTTTGAAATAAACAAGTCCTTCATCTTCATCTATAGAGAATTCCTGATACTTAGTCTTGAGTTTGGGATCTTGCTCCTTATTCTGAACTTCCCAAAACAATTGTTGATAGTCTGGGTCCTTATTTGCTTCATCCTTGGTCAACTCGATGATAGGATTAGTCAGCATCGATACCATTGTAGCCAGAGTTTCTGACCTAGATGGTTCTTCAGTGATAAGAGCATTAAGGAAGGCTTTACGGCTAAGGGCATCTGCTACTACATTTTCTTTACCGGGTCTGAACTTAATTTCAAAGTCATATTCCTGTAGAACCTCGATCCAACGTCGTTGCCTCATATTAAGATCAGGTTGAGTAAAAATCCACTTAAGACTTTTATGATCTGTGACTAAGGAAAACTTATTTCCAAGCAAGTAATGTCTCCATAATTTGAGAGCATGAATCACAGCTAATAACTCCAGGTCATGAGTAGCATATTTCTGCTCATGGATTTTCAACTTTCTTGAAGAGTAAGCTATAGGATGTCCTTCCTGCATTAGTACACATCCCAATGCAAGAGAGCTGGCATCTGTGACAACTTCAAATTCCTTGTTCAAGTCAGGTAGCCTTAAGATAGGAGCAGTTACCAGACTATGCTTTAGTTGCTCAAAGCTAGATTGTTCGATTGGCGTCCAATTAATGGCAACTTGCTTCTTAAGTAAATTTGTAAGAGGTGCTGCAATTTGAGCATAGTTTCTGATGAATACCCTATACCATCCTGTTAGGCCAAGGAAACTTCTCACTTCCTTGATAGTGGTTGGGGGCGGCCAATCTTGAACATCCTTGACCTTGGCAGGATCTACTGATATACCCTCAATAGACACTATGAATCCCAAGTATTCAATCTTTCTTTTGAAGAATGCACACTTCTTCTTCTTGGCATACAACTTGTGTGTTCTCATTGTCTCTAGGACAATGCGAAGATGTGGTTCATGATCCTCTTCCTCCTTAGAATAAGTTAGGACGTCATCGAAGAATACAAGGACAAAGTCATCAAGGTGGGGTCTAAAAATGTCCTGCATTAACCTGTTGAAGGTAGCTGGAGCATTTGTCAATCCAAATGACATCACAATGAATTCGAAATGGCCGTACCTTGTGTTGAAGGCGGTCTTTGGAATATCTTCATTTTTGACTCTAATCTGGTAATATCCTGACCGAAGATCAATCTTGGAAAAGATCTTTGCTCCTTGTAGATGATCAAGAAGCTCATCAATCCTTGGGATTGGGTACTTATTCTTTACTGTCACCTGGTTTAGCCCTCGGTAGTCGATACAAAGACGGAGAGTTCCATCTTTCTTCTTTTGGAATAATACTGGGGCTCCCCATGGTGAACTACTTGGCCGGATATACCCTTGTTCTAGCAGTTGCTTGAGTTGCTCTTTTAGTTCGATGGCTTCAGGAATAGACATTTTGTAAGGTCTTTTTGCCACTGGAGCGGCTCCTGGAACAAGTTTGATCTCATGATCAACTTCTCTTTCCGGAGGTAACTCAGTTAGCTCTTCAGGAAATATGTCAGCATACTCTTTTAACCAGGATGGTTCTTCTTCTGCATGATCATCTTGATTTGTCTTGTTAAGCTTGATCAAGTAAATAGGTAATCCTTTCTTCAAGCCTTTCACAATTCGAGAAGCTTTTGCCAATTGAACTTTAGGTTTCCCTGTTTCACCTTGTGTAGTTGCTATTTCACCATTCAAATCCTGAAATGTGACTTGACCTTTTCCACAATGGATATGAGCATCATTGGGAATCAGCCAATCCATTCCTAGTAAACATTCATAGGCTCCTAGGTTCATTACTCTGAACCTCATACTTGAAAGGTTTTCCCCTAGGTTAAACTCTACCTTGGCAGTTTGCTGTGTAGAAAGTACTTCCTTTCCATTTGCTAATTCCACAAGCAGCTTTGATGCATTTACAGTATCTATACCTATCTTCTTAGCACACTTGGGTGAAATAAATGAGTGTGTACTTCCACAGTCAATCAAAACTTTAAATGATTTACCTTGGTGACTAGCCGGTGTCTGTATTACCGAATATTGACGATTTGGTCCTTTCCTGTGGAATGCAGCATGAACAGTTGCTCTTTCAATATCTTCTTCCATAGTAGGGTCTTCCTCCTTATTAGTCTCTTTTAGGGTAATATTTGACGTTCTTCCTCTTGCCATAGCTACATGACCACGACCTTGGGCAGCTCTGCCTTGACCTCGAAATTGGCCTTGGTGATGGTTTCTACCAAGCTTTGGACAATCTCTCCTGAAATGTCCTGTCTCATTACAGTGGAAGCACCTAAGACCATCCCTGTTTCCTTGGGTAGGAATAAAATTTCCAACTGCATTGGATTTTGCCTTCTTCTTTTGTCCTTGGAAAAATTGTCCTTGGGTTCTTTTTGCTTGACCTTTGAATCCTCCTTTGTTCTGGTTATTGTAGCTCCAGAACTTATTGTGATTAGGCTTTGACTGTACTTCCCGCACAATAGGAGCAGCTCGAATCAAAGCATCCTGGAGGTCTATGGGGCGCATTGATTCTAAACGAGTGTTCAGAGGATAATTTAGCCCATTGCAAAACTTGGACACTTGTTGAACAGTATCCATGGGGGGTGCATATTTAAGAAGAGAAACAAACTTGGAGTAGTATGCTTCCAAGGTCAGTCCCATTTGCTTCAAATTGAAGAACTCGTTCATCTTTTGGGTGCGATAAGCTGGAGGTAAATACCTTCCTCTTACAGCTTCTTTCAGCAAATCCCAAGTAATGGTATTTTCAGGGACACCTTGATCTCGGCACCACTGCTTCCACCAAAGTCGAGCTTCGCCAATTAATTTTAGCTTAGCTATCATGGCTTGGTTGGCTGGGATAGTTTCAGCAGCAGTAAAATAATCTTCCATCGATTCGATCCAAATTTCTGCATCAGCTTCCACATTTTCGCCTTTCCCATTAAACTCTGGAGGTTTGACTTGCTTCAATAAATTCCTTTTCTCTTGAGCTTCGTTGGGAATTGTTGTGGGTGCGAGATTCTGGGAAATTTTTAGCAATTCGTAAGTTAAATTTTACAACTCTATGTAGCGTCAATAATAGAGTTCAGTACTCAAAATATCTCTCGCTTAGTTTACTGAAACAATTCTCAAATCAACTTTCTTCCCATAAAATTAAATTGCAATTTCAGAGGTTTCAAGACAAAAATAATAAAATAGGATTGCATTATTTCTTTGATTGATGAAGTATCAATCAATCTTTTATTACAACGGATATACAAGGTAATCAGATGGAAGGAAATACATTATTCAGATGGCTCGCAGGCTCATCTTATTTTCTCTCAGGAAAGGATTCCCTACTACAATCTAAGTATGACACTCTGATACATCCTTTATGAAGTAACTTGGATTCGGAGAGTAAATATCTAGGAATCTATATTTTTGAGGGAGTTCAGGAAATCCCTCTTTTTTGTAGTTGCGGCGGCTAGAGCGACCTATGACTTTTATTCTGTCAGCCGGAAGGATCTTCGTAACTTCCCCATAGATATATTGGTTTAGTTTGATCTTCTTGCCTCTAGTATGCAGGGTTGAGTTTACAGTGGCCTCATGAAATAGATAGATCTTAACAACTTTAAGATCTTCCATCCATTTTACCCTTTTCAGATTATTTTGAAGATAAGCTAGACGGCTTGCATCAATATAGCAATATCCTCCACTAATCATCCACCGTCTTTCACGATATAGAGGCGACGGGTTGTACAACTGATCTAGTACTCGCATCATCTGAATTCTCCAGGAAAAACTGGATGAATGCATAGCTGACATAAACATTACTTGAAAGATCAAGAATCGCTTCCAAGATTCATTACTCTACCATAATTCAAAAAACATACGTTAATAAAAGGAAGAAAACATGTCCTAGGCTATGCTTAGAAAAAAAAATAAATATATTTTTCTTAAGCTTACGTCGTAATCTATACTAACGTGAGGCTCTGATACCAACTGTGAGGTGTCCGCTAGTCCCAATCCACGGCACACCTTTTAGTAGTCCATCAGTAGGTTTTTCCATAAATGATGCCGCCCGCTGCTCCCTTGGAACATCACGGGATTGTCACTTAGGCCCTACCGAGTCTACTTCGCAACGGGAGAGTTCTGGCCGAACCCACTAGGATCGACCTGAAGACTTGGGTTCCTAAAATCGGATGGGTCTCCTAGCAGCCAGCTAGCGTCAGTAATTTCGAGTTCCACTTTTTTTTTTTCAGAGGATTACTCAATCTGAAGCGGACTTGCCATTGCACTTGGTTCAAAGAGAATGGGAGACGGAGGGGAGTGTGGTACGTCAACCCTCCTGCCCATAAGGCAAAATCCCATTCCGGTCCCCTAAAACAATGCAAGTCGGCTCTACCTAATGACTACTTGGTCAATTTATCGTCTTCCTATTTCTATATTCGATGTAGAAAAGCTCCCAGCTAACCGGGACCACCCTACCATTGGACGGACCCGTCGGGGGTTACGCCCACCCGCTTTCCTCTGATGATGGGTCATCTTTAGTTTTTTAATTACCTACAACACATTTATTGGAACATATACAACCAGCTTCCTTAATTAGTCCATTTAGACACACGTTCCTTCACATAATTTATCTCACTAACACGCATACAATTCGAACAATAAAGCAACTTCTTTATTATATTGGAAGTCTATTACAATTTCCATCATTCCGTCCCAGCGGAAGATACACAGAATTCCATAAGGACATTCTGTCCACCAAGATTCCACCCTCATAACTAGTATTTAGGGTTCCAGGATCCCATCCTGGGTCACGAAGGGGCTCGTCAGATTCTTGGAACAATGCAGGATTTACAGCCAGAGCCCTCTCTGGCACCTACAATTCCTACTGCCCGAGACTATCCCTACTGACAGACCTTTCGCCTACGGAGCCGGTCCAAGCCTCTCGTAGCGATAATCACGACCCCCTTGGAGTAGGGTCTCGCTGCTAGCTTGGGGGTAGCCTAGTGCGATCCTTCCTTTTATTCTGTTGGCAATAATTTCAATCAAAAATCTAGATTCTAGCAAACACAAACAATCCTTTCAAATATGTATCAAATAGTGCAATGACAATCATCCCAACATGTAAATCACAGTTTCACATAACCAAGGTAGACCTTATCCTAAGGCAACCTTTCATGAGGATTCTTCTCCTCATAAAGAAGTGTTGAGTACACCTCTTAAAACACATTAAGCAGGGCATGAGTTTTCCATTTGGATTTACTTATCTAACATAAGCAAAATCCCTTAAGGAAATATATTGTGTCAATAATCTCAACAAGATGATCTTTAGGATTCCTAAATAGATAACCAGTTTCTATAACCTTCACTAATCAGTTCTTAACCTTGTCGCATTTTGATCATAACTCTATTGAATACGCATAAAGACATATGTACAATAACCTTTGACAATTAATTCTATCTTGATTCTATGCCTTAGTATCCCAACTATTCTAGCTAGAAATCATAGTGATTAATCGTTTTATGCTTGAACTAATATGTCTTTCTAGATGAGTTATCAGTTTAATGTGTAAGCGAAGAATATGAAAGCTAATATCCTATGTAATTTATCTTATATTATAAAATTGATAATCTAGTAATGAATAACCTGGTTTGGTGGCATGACGACATTAGGGACTTCATCTTTACTCACGCTCGCATTAGCCACACCCGATGTTCCAATTGTGGTGGCAATTCCCGCAACCTCGGGCACTCCCGTATCATTGGCAATACCCGTCGCTTGACCGGTTGCGTTGATTTCCATGGTTTTTCCACTTTGTCGCTTTGGAGCCATCGTCCACGAGAAGTTTGAGAGATAGGGAAGGTGGGATAGATTTTAGATGAGAGAGGGTAGAGAATATGGCTTAGTTAAAGATCGAGACAAGGGATTTGAGCTAGCTCTCTTCCTCTCTCTCTCTCTCTCTCTCTCTCTCTCTCTCTCTCTCTCTCTCTCTCTCTAGCTTCTCGCAGCCTCTTGAAGGAGTATTCTTCCTTCTCTCTTCTTCTCTCTCGCAGCCTCTCGGTGTCTCCTTATCTCCCTTATGCCTCTCCCATGCCTCGTATTTATAGTGAATTGGGGAAGAGGGCTTGTGGTTGAGAAGTGGAGCTCTTTGTGGAGGGGGATCTTGGAAAGATCAGTGATCTGATGCTCAGATCATAAATCTGATGGTTCCATTGGCTCCGAAAGGGGGGTAAAACCCCAAGACGCTTGATTAGAAAGCTCTCAGTTCACTCCTTCTTCTTTTCTCTGTTCGAAGTGCTGTCTACTGCCTGTAAACTGCGATCGCGGCGCGCGCGATTTCGCCAGTCACTTTTCTTTGTTTTTCTTTTTATAAAATCTTCAAACTAACTAACGCATCACTTGTTTTTTTCTTTTAAATGACATCTAGTTCTAGAAATCTCCATATCTCTTTTTTTTTTAAAAAAAATTTAAGATAATCTCTAAAATATCTAAAATATTCTAGTCTTGTCCAAAAGTCTAATATTTTTAGACCATCCAAACTATACACATTATCCTGGTGATTAATATAACTCATAAGTTTCGTTCACGTTGTAATTTACGTGAAGGATGGCCACGGTCCTTGCCAATTCGAAAAAAATATCAAATTTACGACTCTTGATTTCTCTAAATAAAATATTTTAAATTAAATAAAAATTATTAATAATTAATGTTAGTTAGTTTTTACCTTAGTTAGTCTTTAGTTAGTAATCTTACTAACTTATTAATTAACTAACTAACTTTTGAACTAACCAACTAACTTTTATTGTGTGGAAATATTACATACGTTGACTCGTAGCCTTATGTTAGCTGGATAGCTTGATGATACAAGGTATTTTGTATATTTTGTAGACTTTGCATGGAAGATTACTCGTGGCAGGCTTGTGCTTGCAAGAGGTGCCAAGTCTGGCATCCTCTATCCCTTAGTTGTATCTGGAGCTACCTTGGATCATGTTTTTTCTGTGGGTTCTATCCCCCATGTATCCCTTTGGCATGCTCTTTTGGGGCATATGTCCCTTAAAGGAATGAAAATGCTCCGTGCTTTGCAGTATCTTCCACCTTTTGACTCTTGTGGTCATTGTTTGTATGGCAGGTAGACTAGAAATACACATAAAAAGTCTGGTAAGAAATGCATGGGTGAGCCCTTGGCTCTTGTGCACTCAGATGTATGTGGGCCCATGCCCTCTCAATCACTCGGTGGGGCCAAAGTACTTTGTTACTTTCATAGATGATTACTCATGTAAGGTTTGGGCTTATCCCATAAAGAGAAAATCCAATGTCTTAGACACATTTTAGCGTTGGCTTGCATTAGCAGAGAACTAGTCTGGGAAAAGACTAAAATGCCTAAGGTCAGATAATGGGGGTGAGTATGTATCACGTGCTTTTGAGAATTTTTGTGATGAGCGGGGTATTAAGCATTAGTTGACTGCCCCTTACATCCCACCCCAGAATGGTATGGTTGAACGCATGAATAGGACCATTTAGGAAAGGGTCTATACCATGCTTAGCCAGCCTAGCTTACCGCAACACTTTTGGGCTGAGGTAGTTACTACTGTAGTATATCTCATTAATAGGTTGCCTAGCAGTGGCATTGACTTTCAGGTTGTAGAGGAGGTATGGGCAGGCAAGCCCCCCTCTTATAATCATTTGCGTGTCTTTGGATGTGAGGCATTTTGTCATGTGCCCAAGGACAAACGCAATAAGTTGGATCCTAAAAGTGTCAAATGAATTTTCATTGGCTATGGAGATGCAAGAGAGATGGGTTACCGTCTATGGGATCCGCAGGCACAGAAAGTGATCCGCAGCCATGATGTCATCTTTCATTAGGACAAAATGCATATGCAGCCTGAGAAAGTGGTTGAGATATGCAGAGTTATCTTTCAGGAGGTGCCACCTGCTCCCATTCAGCCCACTCCACGGCCAGCTAGACAGCATGCAACATCACCTGATGCTAGTGGCCCAGATGTTAGACATGCTAATGTTAGACATAATTTTAGTCAGGCAGCAGAGCCTGGGTTGAGGCTTTCTACTAGAGATAGACGACCTCCTGACCGCTTTGCGCCCTCTATGGATTATCTATTGGTTACAGATGCAGGAGAGCCTCTCACTTATTATGAGGCTATGCACATGGATGATTGCCACTCTTGGGAGAGGGATATGCAATCTGAGCTTGACTCATTGCATAAGAATCAGACTTGGGATTTGGTTTCCTTGTCTCAAGGTAAGAAGGCTTTGCCATGCAAGTAGATGTACAAGCTGAAAAGTACCCTTGGATACCCCAAGTCGGCATACAAGGCTTGCTTGGTTGCTAAGGGTTTTAAGCAAGAGCATGGAGTTGACTTTGATGAAGTCTTTTCTCATGTGGTCAAGATGACAACCCTACGCTTAGTCTTGTCCTTGGTTGCATAGCTTGACTTGGACTTGCACCAGATGGATGTCAAGATGGCCTTTTTACATGGGGACTTGCATGATGAGATTTACATGGAGTAGCCTAAAGGCTTTGCCGACCTTGGCACGAGGGAACACCTAGTGTGCAAGCTAAAGAAGAGTCTATATGGCTTGAAGCAGGCACCTAGGGAATGGTACCATAAGTTTGATGCATTCATGCAATCATAGGGCTACAGTCGCAGTGCTATGGATCTGTGCTTGTACACGAAAAAAGCCCGTGATAGTGCTTTACTGATTTTGGTACTCTATGTGGATGACATTCTTTTAGCAGGGACAGCTCATGAGGAGCTAGATGCTCTTAAGGCTCAGCTCAAGAATAGCTTTGAGATGAAAGGTTTGGGACATGCCTCTCATATACTTGGTATGCGCATTACGCGCGATAGATCTCAGGGACTACTCTATCTGTCACAGAGGGAGTACATTCATAAAGTCCTTAAGCGCTTCCGTATACAGGATGTTAAGCCTATTGGCTGTCCATTACCTTCTCATGTGAAGGTTTCATAGGCCGATTGTCCACAGACAGATGAGCAGAGGACCGAGATAGGCAAGATTCCCTATGCATCAGTTGTGGGCAGTCTTATATATGCCATGATAGCCACCCATCTAGATATTGCTTTTGTAGTTGGGGTTGTGGTACGTTATATGGCTACACCTGGCAAAAAACATTGGGATGCCATGAAGAGTACCATGAGGTACCTGAAGGGCACAATAGATATGTGTATTTGCTATGGCAATCAGGATATAGGAGTCGTGGGGTACACTGACTCTGATTATGCAGGACATGCAAATAGTAGGAAGTCCACTTCTGGCTATGTGGTCACTTATGCTAGAGGGGCTATCTCTTGGATGTCTAGGGTGTGTACGACCCTTTCTACTACAGAGGCTGAGTATATTGTAGCCACAGAGGCTTGCAAGGAGGCTATCTGGTTAGGCTGTTTGATTGCAGACCTTGGTATGACATATGCTATGCCTACACTGTATTCAGATTCTATGAGTGCCATTCAGTTGGCCAAGAATCTGGTCTTCCATGGGAAGACGAAACATAATGAGGTGAGGTATCACTTCATTCGCGAGGTCATTGAAGACAGGTCTGTTGACCTTGTCAAGATTCTGACTGAGCAAAATCCTACAAACTTTCTCATGAAGAGCCTCACTATAGAGCACTTTGCCTTAGGAGATTGATGGGAGTTGGATGAGATGACGTCTTTTTCCTCATCATGTTGTACTTTGCAATTCTATTGTCCAAGTAGTACCATCTACTAGACGTAGGTAGTAAGAAGCTTTGTATTGTATTGATGTCCATCATAATCACATTTAGTGATGGAATTTACCACTCTAACACGTGTTTTCAATGAGTTTTCTACAGTGCTCACAAATTTATTTTTTATAGCTGGGTGACTACAAGTGGAAGAAGCAAATAATTTTAGCAAATTCACCTTTTAGGTAGGAGAGACTTTCAATGTGGATTGAAGCAATACTAGTTCAGGAGTCTTTTCTAAAAGAAAAGGGGCAAGATTTACCAATGTTAGCATGATAATAGATTTTCCCTTTATATTATGCACTATCTAAGATTTTGGGGATACATGCTCTTTCTTTTGGAGAGAGCTAACATCCAAATGCCATTATTGTGGTAATGAAATTTGAGACCAATTGATATATCTCATGCATAAATCTTTGAGTGGATTCATATGCTTCCATAATGATAGTTTGGCCTTTATCTTTATCAATCTTTACAACTTCCAGGACTCTAGGAATAGTTAAGGACATACAACAAAATACCATACGATATTGGATAGCTAGATAAGTAGAGGTTGTTTTCATATTCAAACCAGAAGCGTGAGTATGCAAAACAAGCATATAATTAAGACATGGGTCTTCTACTAAAATGACATAGCTAGAGTGCAATTCAAAAAAGATTGGACCATTGGACAAAGGAGATATTGTTGCATTAACAATCATATTCATTAATTCTCTGTGTCTAGTGTCTAAAATATTGGCCATACATGAAGCATTAAGCCCTCAACGAAAAAGAGAAATGATGCCTATAGTGATATAGCATAGATATAGATATGGGTATTTTAGGGATTTTTTATTTTATGCATAACAAAGGAAATAATATTAGCATGCTGAGCATTAGAAGAAGAATCACCTATTGTGAGGATGCTATGGTCTTCAATGTAAATGGTTGAAACATGAAACTTTAAAAGTAAAAATTTTACATAAATCTCATCTACAATCATGGTTTTTGTAATTGCCTCTACAAGCTTGTAACAAGTTTAAGACAACATTTTGTGTCCCTCATGGACACTATCAATGGACAGTTTTACCCTTTGGAATCAAAACTTCTCCCACTTATTTTCAAAGCTGGATGGATCAAGTATTCTAAAAGTTCCCATTCTTCTTGGTCTACATTGATCATATTCTGGTATTTTCTAAAACAGTGCATCTCTATCTCAGTCTCTTCATAGAGGCAGTGTAGGATGACAACATGTTCCTATCTCCAGTGATTAAATCCATTCTCTTTATCACCAAGTTGACTTTGTATATCTTCAAATACACCATGGCATGATTGAACTCCAAGACCATGTATTTTAAAAATACTAGACTTCCCTAATTGTTAACCCTCAGACAAACAAGGTGGAAAATCTAGAAAATCTAAAGTAGAAGACAAGGCCAAGGCAAAAAGTGAAAAGGAAGATGAAGGCGTGCCAAGAAGAATTTGAAAACACAAGAAGTGTAGAAAAGTTTTAAATCAAGGAGAAAGGAGCATGAGAAAAAGTGCGAGTCAATCATTTTGTAAAAGAGTGCAAGGCGCACCATGATTTATTTTAAGAGTGCCGGGCTCTCACCCGTGCAATTTGTAAAGGTAGATGGGTGGTAGGAAGGAAGCTAGGAAGATAGGAGGACAATGGGAAAAAGGGCATAGGCGATGACCGGCCATGTAAAAAAGGGACAAGGGGATGACCGCCCAAAATGGATTTAAGGTTTTGTATATAAAGTTGAAAAGTGAATGAGAAGCTCATTCTTGTGTGTGGCCAAAAGTAGCTCTCTTCTTATTCTTATTCTTATTCTTATTCTTCTTCTTCTTGCTTGCTTGCTTGCTTACTTAAGCTTGTGCTTGAGAGAGGAAGTGTGAGAGTGTGAGGGAGTTAGTGTGTGAGGGTGAGGGACCATGGAGGAGAAGCTCTCCATCTTCTCCTCTCTTCTTCTCTTCTCTTCTCTTATCTTGCCTTTCTTGCGGCAATGGAGCTTGGATCGTGGAGCTTGAGGATGGAGCTTACTTGAAGCTCGCACTTGGATCGTGGAGCTTGAGGATGGAGCTTGCTTGAAGCTTGCACTTGGATTGTGGAGCTATCAGAGTGCTTAGGAGAGAAGGCAACTTGATCAGGCATGGAGGTAAGCTCACTACACCCGTAGAGATGGATAGCGCATTGGCTATGTGAGAGGTAGCCATTAGTGCTTGGCTTGGAATGCTTGAAGCAATAAGCAGTCCATGGGTCTTGGCAGTTGATCACCTCTACATTTTGGTCCCATTGCTGGGACCAACAAATTCAAGCCTTGAGCGCTTGCATGCTTCGAATCAAGCATTGAAGTAGGGTTTTCCCCGAACTGGTGCTTGAGGTAGATAGGTAGGAAGCGAGGGAGTTGTTTGAAGAGGTATTCTATCTCCTCAGCAAGTAAGTTTTTGGTTTTTGGATTTGGAAAGGTAAGTTGGAGTAGTGCAGGCATTTGCTTTGTGATTTGGATGCATTAGGGTAGGAAAAAAACACACAAAAACAATGGAAAATAAGAAATAGGGTTTCTGCTATCATAGCAAGGCATGAGGGTTTGACTTGTTTGCTGATTTGCATTTTGTAGTTTATTTGTTAGAAAAGTATATAAAACTCTTCTCCTCTATCCAGAGCTTTGATCTGGAGGTGCATTCGATATGCCGTGACCTAAAACATGTGATTCGAATGATTTATTATTGTGTCGACAAAAATCGCGCAGTAGTTAGCCCGTTCGAGTGACGGCGATTCTGGGTTGAGTCCTAGAATCAGCCCTCGGCCCTCTTATATTTGGCCACTCGGCCCATTACCACTCAGACACCCACCGCTTGGCCCGTCCGAATCGACCATTTGGACCAACTTGATATTCGGCCCTTGGCCTTGCCGATTCGGCCCCCGGACAAGCTGACATTCGGCCCAACCAAATTCACCATTCGGACCAACTTTGCATTCGGCCCACCTGACTTGGCCCTCAGCCTGCTGATCAATGTGGCCCACTTGACTTGGTCCTCGTCCACTCGGCCACTTGGCCCTTGGACAACCACATTCGGACAAGCCGAATCGGACATTCGGCCCCTGCAATTCGGACCTGTTGGGCCAATTTTTTTTTTTTCAAAATTTTAACATGCAGACCCTGAAACCGACCTAAAGACCATATAGAGCTGAAACCACATCATAGATCTATCACTCTACTGAAATCTAGAGCAAGTAGTTCAAAACTTGGCAACAAATAGTCCTTCAAATTGTGCATGGTATTTACTATAACGGCCCTGTGGGCCAAGGGGACTGCCCCCTCAGATCCCCACAGAGGGGGCTATGCCCCCTCCATAGCTCTCCCAAGTAGGATAGAGAGAAAACGTGTGTTGTGACAAGTCCTCCAAATTGGATTCGAGTGTAGTAATGGCTCTACACGAGCATAGATTTTAACTTGCAAAACATTAGCCAAAAGCCCATACCCAAACAAAGACAAACAGAGACCCTAGAACCTCAATGGGCCAATCTAGCCAACAAGGGCAAAAAGGCCACACCACAAAAACATGTATATGTTGCATTCGGACTATATCTAGTCAAAGCAGAATAGAACAACATCAAGCTACAACTGCGAGGATGACTAGACATGAGAGTCATGACGATAGAAGCACCTTGAACAGCATTGCACAGAAGACCCAAGACATCAGTGGGGAATCCACATTTGGTTGTGCAGTTGGGGACTCAAAGGCATGTATCAGAAGGCTTGAATGTATAAGCCAATACCTGAAAGATGAAGACATAGTACCGCCTGCTTATCTTAGGGTCAAACTTATGGCAAAAAGAGAGCATAGTGTTGATGCTCACATCAATGAAGGAGCAGATTTTAATATCTTAACCTATGAAGCATGGACCCTACTAGGCCAACCAGAGCTCCTATCGACTAATGCAACTCTTAGTCCTTACGGTGGACACCCAGAAGCACTTATCGGGAAGTGAAAATTCCTTGTAACTATTCAAATTGAAAGCTTGCCTATCCTATTCCATGTTCCTTCAAATAGTGTTGATTGTGGAAAGGAAACCCTCCTAGGAAGACGCGAGAAAGTGCGAGGTCGACTATGTAGCACAGAGATACACTTGCCACTATCGAGTGTAAACATAATCACAACCTTTAGTAAGGGTGACCTACAAATCTCGAGGTAAAGACAAGGAATATTCTTACATGCTAGGCAAGCCTAGTAATGAGAGCAAGGACTTGTTGAAAGAGTTGATACAAGCACATGTTGAACAGAGAGAACCAGTGAGTGAGGCAATGCTTGAAACAAGAAGGTCAGGAGACAATGCCAAGGACAGGCTTTGGACTTACAAATATCATAGAAGACCACAAAGAAGCCCAAGCCTTGTAGACGAAGGTATAGATGGAGAGCTAGCATAACGCCGCGATGGATATCCAAAGCGTTGCTACGTGCTCAAGGGTATTATGCAGGTCATCGATGGATTTGGGTACCGAAACCCCTTGCTAAACCACCTCTATCAGCTGAAGGCTGGGACTTATCAAGAGCGAAGAAGCGTAGGAGGAAATCTAAATGAAAAAACAAGTCTTGAGTCAAAAACATTGGAGTGATCAAGCCCCTCACGATTGAAATCAAGAAACCAAATGGTACTATTTGAAGGGTAGATCCTCAGCCTAGCATGCTTAAGAAATGGATATCAGATGTAACCGTTGAGTGCGTACAAAAGACACTAGTGCCCAAGGAGCCTTTAACGTCCCAAGGGGATAATGAGCACCACAGGCACAATGTTGCTCATGATAAGGCTAATTGCTCAACAAAGTAAATGACAGAATCATATAACAGCCATGAGCAAATCTTCTAGCCAGTGCCAAGTCCACCTAGGAGTCCCAAATCTCCTACACTCTCTTTCCCTAAACATGCATAAGAAGCACAACAACAGTCGCCAAGTGCGGCTAGTCAATCCCAATCTCTATCTCCATTTGATCTTGGTTCTACACTAGAGCCATCTGAACCTCCAAAGCAAGAGAAAGACAGCTCTAAACACAACATCGGCTCTGATAAGAAGCAATGGAGACATGTCCCAATGGGTAAGGACATGAGTCTAGAGAAAAGCCTCGACTAGGAGCAACTGCCTATACAATTGGATGAGGGGTTAAACATAGGAGAATTAGCTGAAGAGCTAGACTCTCCAAGAAGAGAGGTAGTTGTACCCTCACAACCTCATGAGGCTGTTCAATAGTCCGTGGCTATGTCCCATAAGGACATGCCAAGAAGAGAAGGTCAAGGCCCAACCAAGCACATCAACATCTAGCCTAATTTAGGGTCCTGAGTCCTTAAGGGATACATCGCAATTGTCCAAGAAAAAGAGGAGAAAACAACAGCTGTTGCTAGTGGTTGTAGACACCAAGAAGATTGAGACCAAGAGCGCTGAAGAGTTGAGGAATAAATCATCGAGTCCATCCACCAATGAATCCATTACCATCTCTCCTAATAGCGGTGAAACCTCAGACACATCCGTGTGTTCTGAAAAATCAAAGCAACCATTACCATCAACGGTTGCTTGCAACACTCAATCCATCGACAACAAAGCTCGCATTGACCAATCAAGAGTGGATACAACATTGTCACAACAGGGTGACAAGACTATACCAGTCACATCTGAGGAGAACCATAACACAATAGTAGCAAAGCCTCAGGAGAAACATGAAAATGTTGAGGATATAGGCAATCCTAGCATTGACCAATCTTGCTCATCTAGGCCCAACCCCCTAGCTATGCTAAAGCCTAGAGAAACTCCTAGAACCTTACATGAGATAGTAATCGAGAAAGCCTTCATAGAACATAGAAGTGTCACAGAGTGCTTGACTGAGTTGGACACTAGACTTAAATTATTCACATGCGTTTATGTCCTTGCAAACATGGGCACATTCCCTAGGAGGAAACTTGAAGAATACTTGCCAGGTCCTCTATCCTAGGAAGAGCAAGAATATCTTAATGACCACTATGACACACTCCTACATAAGCGCATGCAACTTATCTGTGACGAGGAGATTGACGAGCTACGCTTAACTGTGACATTCAACGAAACACTTTGCCAACCAAATCTCTTAGAGATAGAGCAACTAAAGCAACAATTAGAGGGTTGAAGTCAGTTTGAAAAATGTTGGTTTGAAAACCGTGTTACAATGGCCGACTAGGAGCCCACTCAGAGAAGCGATTGGCCAAATGGAGGTCTCAAAGAGACCCGACCTATGTGGCACCAACTTCCTTTTGAGTACTAAGTGCCGTTCGGGGTATGGACTTAGCCGGAACTAGCCAAGACAACTCTCTGATTAATAAAATTCTCACTAAGGAGGAGCTACATGCTGCAAGTAGACTCGGACAAGGTACCATGCTACTCGATGTTGCAAAATATATGTTGTTATTGAGTAGGCTGCCACGAGTACTAGATGCATGTGCCACACTCCACTACAATCCAGAGTTCTACAATTGGTTTTTATCCTCACCAAGTGACATGGATTAATAAACATTATAAATAAACAATGTGTTTTGTGACTATGTATAGATAATACCAAAAAAGTGAAGCCAACACACACACAAGCAAGGATAATCAAGCGCATGTGATATGCATTGAAGTCATGGGATTCAAATAAGTGATGCCTCTTTGAGCTGCACCTGTTCATTATGGTGGTTGAAGCATATGACTTGTATGTACTCTCATGAGTTGCCAAGTGAATGCAGGACGACATAGGTCTCTATACGAAAGCGTTCAATGTCCAAGTCACCACAAGACCACCAACCCCACAAAGAACCATTATGGAGAAAGCAACATAAATACTAAGAACAAAGAGCCATGACGAAAGCCCCGCTGTTGGAAGAGAAAGTCACCCCTATAGAAAGCACACATTACATTTGAGCATGGCTGAAAGCATAGTCATTGGCTACTCTCTCTTTCTTGGCCAGATTCTACATCCGGGGTGAGATTAAGG
This sequence comes from Lygodium microphyllum, assembly GCF_053477565.2. Lineage (NCBI taxonomy): Eukaryota > Viridiplantae > Streptophyta > Polypodiopsida > Schizaeales > Lygodiaceae > Lygodium > Lygodium microphyllum. The sequence continues at coordinate 136,618,214 of NC_141155.1, forward strand.
TGGCAAGCTCCCGTTCATAGCAGAAGAGCAAGCAAAGCATGGCTTAATGGTGGAAATGAGAGGTTTTAGCTAGTTTACATTCAAGCTTACCCTAAACCTAAAAGATGCCACTATGGAGGAGCCAAGCGTAAAACAACTCCTGGACCAGTGCAGTCTACAAAAGTATGTAGAGAAGATCGAGTAGGCTATCGATTATAGCTAGTGCGCAGAATTTTCGAGGGGCTTCAATGTCAAAATAAACAGTGGCATGGTGATGCTAAGAAGAGGAGAAGAAGCTTGTCAAGTAGAGGTGGAGTGGAGCCCTGCGATGGTGGAGAAGGCCCTAGGTTTAGCTAGTAGCAAGACTAAGAAACGCCCAAGGAGGGATGTGTTGGGGGTGAGTCGTTGCCAATCTGAGAACAAGAGGGAGACAAAGTCCACAAGGAACAGTAGGACATCATAGAGAGAGTTACTAATGAAAAGGAGAATGACAACCATCTCAGTAGCAAGAGAGCAAGAGGACAATCCGTGAGCAGCAAGGCTAAAAAATTGTCAAGTCAAGCGGAAAGAAAAGGTCATACTCTCAAAATCCCCATAAGAAAAACTTGATCCACCTCCAAAGAAAATAGAGAGTTGCAAACGGTGAAGGAGGAATCAAATACATTAGAAGAAGAGCGCAAGAAAAATCCAGAAGAGGAGGAAGAACGACTAAGGCAAAAAGGGAGGAGGAGATTACTCTACTGAAGATGGAATTAAAGATTTAGCCTACAAGGTGGCACATCACTGCAACATGGACTCCATGCCATGACACCTAAGACTAACACTAGCTTAGGAGTAGAGGTGCAATGTGCTCCCCTAATCTTAACTAGATGGACCTCACAGGAACTCTCCTTTTGCTAGCAATTTGGGGAGCCAAAACAACTCGCACAAAGAAAAAGGAAAGAAACAATGGGCTTTTCCATGTATATCAGAGTGCCAGAAACACTAAGCCGGCTCCGTGCTAACCCCCTAGCCCTTCATGTCCCCCCACTTCACACTTAGGGCGCATCAAGGGCAGGACACACCTAGGGAGTTTGTGCTCACCTATGGTTAGATCTATCTCCCTAAGTGACACCCACATCACCTTCCCTATATACAAAATGCGTCCTCAAGTGTGGGTCAATACCACAGGCTTCCCTAAGGTTACCCAACTCCCAATTTTACTAGCATGGACACCAAGAAACACTGCATAGTGAGATAGATGCACCCCCATGTAGTGCACTTCCTTTTTCTTTTTCAAGTATACTCAACAATGGTGATCAACCACCACCGACATTGATGGCCCCCACTACTTGATCAAATATAATATCGGCCTCCGCGATCTAATCTCGGTGTCAATGAGCTCAATTATCCTACATCGTGTCGACAAAAGCACAAATAATGTCTCAAGAAGCCTTCAAGTGTGCTTCTCCTCAATATCGACAAATTTTTCCATCCCATTGAACCCTCGCTTCATCCACACACTGTTACGAGGAACGTGACCAGTAGTTTTCTAACTATGTACTATCTAAGTATGCACGTGCACTCACATAATATTTGCACCACAATCTATACACAGTTTGGGTCCTCAAGTGCAAGACAATACTCTCAGCTTGCTTAGAGTTCGACCTGTCTCCCAAACTAATTAAACTACATCTTGTGCACGATAGGAAGACCAGTATTAACCCCTAGGGAGAGACCATATGAGAGGTTTTCAATTGCAGGTATTGAAAACTCTAGTGAAAGTACCATCAGCTCTTCATCAACACTCAACTCTGAACTCTTGTCTTTTATCATCATGCATGCCCACCTAAGAATTGTCACATGCAGAATCCCCAAAAACCAACACTTGTGCCAGTCATCAGTGCGATTTCCAACAAAGAACAACCCTATCACCAACTCCAACAACCCTACCACAAGCCAACCGGGCCAACAATGTGCCCCCAACAACCTTCAACTACATCACCACCAAAACTCCTCCAAGGCAAACCACAACAGATGTCCCTTCCCCCACGTCTTTGGTACATGCCAATGCCTACTACCTACGACGATGAGTGCCATGGGATTGGCACTCATCTAGGAGGGGGATAATGTTAACCCTTAGATAAACAAGGTGGAAAATCCAGAAAATCTAAAGTAGAAGACAAGGTCAAGGCAAAAGTGAAAAGGAAGACAAAGGCGCGACAAGAAGAATCTGGAAGCACAAGAAGTGCAAAAAAGTCCTAAATCAAGGAGAAAGGTGCACGAGAAAAAGTGCGAGTCAATCATTTTGTAAAAGAGCGCAAGACACACCATAATTTATTTTAAGAGTGCTAGGCTCTCACCAGTGCAATTTGTAAAGGTAGATGCGCTGCAGGAAGGAAGCTAGGAAGATAGGAGGACAATTGGAAAAAGGGCCTAGGCCACGGCCGACCGTGTAAAAAAGGGATGAGGGAATGATCGCCCAAAAGGGATTTAGGGTTTTGTATATAAAGTTGAAAAGTGAATGAGAAGCTCATTCTTGTGTGTGGCTAAAAGTAGCTCTCTTATTATTATTATTATTATTATTATTATTATTATTATTGCTTGCTTGAGCTTGTGCTTGAGAGAGGGAGTATGGGAGTGTGAGGGAGTGAGTGTGTGAGGGTGAGGGACCATGGAGGAGAAGCTCTCCATCTTCTCCTCTCTTCTTCTCTTCTCTTCTCTTCTCTTCTCTTCTCTTCTCTTTCTTGTGGCAATGGAGCTTGGAGCGTGGAGCTTGAGGTTGGAGCTTGCTTGAAGCTCGCACTTGGATCATGGAGCCACTGGAGTGATCAGGAGAGGAGGCAACTCGATCGGGCATGGAGGTAAGCTCACTACACCTGTAGAGATGGATAACATGTCGGCTATGTGAGAGGTAGCCATTAGTGCTCAGCTTGGAATGCTTGAAGCAATAAGCGGTCCCCTGGGTCTTGGTGGTTGATTGCCTCTACACTAATGAACTTTCCAATGTAAATACAATTTAGCAACTATTAGACTATCAGAATTTGATTAACTCTTCCACACCAAATCTAGCCTTGTATACTCAAGACTTGTGCCCTTTTTTTCTAGACTTTCTTGATATAGAAGCACTCAAACAAATCAAAATTCTTGTACAATCCATACTACATGTGATTCTACCTACTCCACGAGAATCTCCTCATTTACATCGATGCCTTTGATGTTGACTAGGGTGCTATCCTCTTTGAAGTAATACCATCAAAAAATATATTGAAAAAACCATAGGTCTATATGCCTCTCAAATTTTCTCTCCAACAAAAAGAACTACCCATCATACCCAAAGGAAAATCTTAGTCGTAATTAAAGCCATCAAAGCCTTCCATATCTTTGTAGAATTGATCCCTTTCATTGTACACATATACCTTTAGCATATGCAAGGATACCTTACAAAAAGGCACCCATCCACTTTGTTGGTCTTTATTCTTTGATGAGTTAAATGTTACTTTTAAACTTATCCTTGGAAAAAACAATATGCTAACTAACCTACTTTCCTGAAAGCCTTACACCATATCCAAATAAAATATTCGCTCTTATCCTTCCCTTCCACTATACTGAAGTGATGTCCAACTCATAACTCACTCTTGTAAAGTTATTCTGCCTTTTTATCCTATATATAGAGCTTCATGCTCTCATTTTAAAGATACACATTAAATCATACAAGTAGCAATCCAACAAGAAAGTTTCTACTTACACTTTTTCTCTTGGCATTCTTGCTCTCCTTGTGGTTACTCTTGATTCATTGTGCTCACTCACTCTATTGCCATTGTGTGTTGGTATCAAAGCCTTGTGTGTTCTACATTTTCTTAAGCCAAGATTTAAAGTGATTTGGTGAGGCTGCTTAACTCTATGAGGCTACTCATACCATCAAGTTCTATTGTCATTTGTGTGTTAGATGTGAAGTGTATAAGGTGTAGGCTCCATCAAAGAGTGCAAATTTTCTCTTTAGTCCCATAAATCCTTCATGGCTTCCACAAACCAAAATACTTTCTCTTCTATCTTCAAGCAATATCCTAAGGGCTATAAATCTCTTTGGAATTCAACCAAAATGCATACTTTTGCAAAGAGATATTACTAACACCTAAGGTGAGAATAGTGTGTTCAAGTTTTGTGCTTTAATTGTGTACATTAAAAACCATGGCATCCTCACAATAGGTGGTTCTTCTCCTAATGATCATGATGTTAATATTCTTTCTTTGATTATCCATAAAATACAATAATCACAAAAATGCCCATATCTACATCTATGCTATATCACTATATGCATCATTATTGTTCTCCATTGAGGTCTTAATTCTTTATGTATGGAAAAAAAGAAAATAGACATAAAGAAGTAATGAATATGATTATCGAGGTAGTAGTATCTCCTTTGTCCAAAGGTCCAATTTTTTTTAATTCCATCCTAACTATATCATTTGGTAGAAGACCCCTACCTAGTAATATGCTCATTTTGCATACTTGCATTTCTAGTTTGAATATGAAAATAGCATATGCTCATCTAGCTATCCAATATCATATGGTTATTTGATGTATTTCCTTAGTTATTTCTGGAGTCCTTGAATGTGCAAACAATGATAAAGACAAAGGCTAGAGTATCATTATGAAAGTTGATGAATCCACTCAGAGATTTCCACCTAAGATTATCGATTGGTCTCGAATTTTATTACCCCGAGAATAGCATTTGGATATTAGCTCTCTCTAGATGAAAGGTCATGTACCCCCAAAAACTTTGATAGTGCATAATATAGAGACCAAGCCTATTATCAACCCAAAAATGCCAATTCCTTCTCTTTCTCTTCTAGAAAGACTCTTGAACCAGTTTTACTTCAATCCACATTGAAAGTCTCTCCTTCCCAAAAGGAAAATTCACTAAAATTATTTGCTTCCTCCACTTTGCAGTCACCCAACTATAACAAATGGCATTTATGAGCATTGCAAAAAACTCATTGAAAATACATCTATTAGAGTAGTGAATGCCATCATTGAATTTGATTTTGATGGACACCAATAGAAAGCTTCTCCTTATCTATGTCTAGGAGATGGTACTACTTGGACAAGAGAATTGTAGAGCATAATCTAGACCTATTTGTCCATTTTTGATATGATTGAAAGACTAGAGAAATTATATTTTCTCTATGGAGATTTGCAAGAACACCGATAGAAAATGGAAGCAAAGCTATGACAAGCCACCAAAATTAATGAAGGCAGTCAATCAACAACTATATCAAATACATCCAAACCTAAGACCTCCTTAATTCCAAGTGTTATAGACGTGGCTTGACTACTTTCTTTGAGAAAGGACTAAAGAAAGGTTGGGAACCTCTCTTTAGTACTTCCACTCTTGGGTCGTTAAATGTGCATTCACTCATTTAGAATTATCTCAAAGGGAAAGAAAGTGAAGAGCATCCAAGAGATTTATGTTCCTCAGGTTATGGCAGATACTGATCATATTCGGTACGGAAAGATGTCTCTTGATTCCTCTGATGAGACGAATAGATTCTCATGCAGCCCAAGCAAGCCACTAATGATCATGAAGCAATATCTTCCACCATGCCCCAAAATTGTATTGGTAAAACCATTGCATTTCCTTTTAGAACTCAGCATGCCAAACCAATAAGCCAATAGACGTATGAATACCTAGAAATACTTCAATCTATTGACATTTGGACAAGGAAAGACTACACCCAAGCATTTGATAAGATCAATAGACTTATCTTCAAAATGGCTTTGTAGAAAGAGAAGAATGAGTTCTTTGATCCATGCCTCTTAAGGTTATTCTTGAAGATGCATACAAAGTGATATTCAACAATATGTTGAAAAGAAATATCATTCTTGAATTATGGGTGAGTCCCTAGATCAGACCTCCAAAGCACTGACTCCCCAATTTGGTAGATCATGGATTAGAGTGTCCAAAATTAGATGTACTACATTTCTTCTTCTGATGAGGACAATGATAGCATCATTGATGATAGCTTTGATACCCATCAATCCTCACTGAACATATGATGATAATGGGCATTTCTCGAATACTCATCTCAGTCTTTGTAAGCAATCTTTTCCAAATCTCTCTAAACATGATTCTCTCAATACAAATCACCACTGAACCTATGATTTAAACAATGACTCCCTAAGGAAATTAAAATACTCGTATATGTGATGTATGCATATGTGGGAACGAAGCACTTGGATAAACCTATAGCCAATAGACTAGATATTGTCAATTCAATGATGCATGGTTTTGTTAGCGGATTAAGAAAATGGTGGACATCTATCCATCCATAAATCAAAGCTATGATTGATTTCCAGTTTGATCTGGTCACTCTATTCTTTGAATTACTTCTTGGTAAGCTTGTAGGAAAGAAGCTTGATGAATTGGTAGACACCCATAAAGCCTTCTTCCAAGCCAGATTCTATGATCCCATAACATATAAACATTATCTTATCTATATGAGGGATCTCCTCTATGAGGGATGACAATACCACGGAAGAGCATTTGGTTTACTTTTTCCATGAGCCTACTCCATTCTTTTGTAAACAAAATATGAAATCAAAATCTAGGGATTTTTTTGACAGTGTTGGTCAAGATCATCCAAACTATTGAACAAACTATCAAAGAGGTATGATGTCACCAAGAAAGGCTCACATCCTTTAATAGAAATTTCCAAGAGAAGTCAATAAGCATTCTTTGAAATACTATAAAGACTTTAAATGTGACAAATGCACATGTTCTCGTTGGACTTCTTCCAAGCCTGCTTGGATAAGTTCAAGGGCCCAAGATGCATTCTCATAGAGATAGACATAGCCAAAGGAACGATCATCCTCCATTTGGATATGATAGAAATGACAGACATTCTTAGTAAACATGCAAACATTCAAAAACGACATCAAAAACAAAAAATATGTGAAATACTACATTTGTGGTGGTGACTCTAATCATCTTGGTAACAAGTGTCCTTAAAAAACAAAGATCAAAGTTCCAAGCCTCCCTTAAAATAGAAGGTCAACATTCGCCATTATTCATGTCAATATTATTAGATATAGGAGCTCTCTAATGATTTTTTTGAAGATCATATTCTCTTCCAATAAAAAAGACAAAAATTTGCAATATCTCTTCCTCTCAAGGACAATCTTATCCCCACAAAAGCAATGCATAAAGACATGAGAGAAGATGATTTGAAATCATGCGAATAAGAAATTCAAGAGCTTCTCTAGAATGGTTAAATAGATCCTACAAATTCTCCTAGACCATGTCAAGCTTTTTATATGAATAAACATTTAGAGCAAAAGTGAGGTAAGAAAAGATTGGTCATAAACTATAAACCCTTAAACAAATATATGATTGGCCATGGTCATCCCATACCGTTAAAGGATTTCCTGATCAAAAGGCTTAGAAAAAGTAAAAAAATTATTCTAAAATTGAAGTTTTAGTAGCTTCCTCTACAAGCTTCTAAGAGGTATAAGGTATCATTTTGTGTCCCTCATGGCCATTATCAATGGACAGTTTTACTCTTTGGAATCAAAACTACTCCCACTTATTTTCAAGGCTGAATGGATGAAGTATTCTCAAAGTTCCCATTCTGCTTTGTCTAAATTGATTTTTTGAAATTGTAGCAGAATATATTAAGCATCTCCATCTCTTCATGGAAGGAATGCAAGATGCTAACATTGGTCCTATCTCCAGCTCAATCCATTCCCTTTATGGCATGGGTTGACTTTTTAGGTCTCCAAATACACCATGGCATGATTGAACTCCAAGATCATGTATTAAAGAAAATACTAGACTTCCCTAATTACCTTTTCAATGTGAATACCCTTTAGCAACTACTAGGATGTCTTAATGGGATTAACTCCTCCACACCAAATCTAGCATTCTATACTCAAGACTTGTACCATATGTTGTGCAAGGACAATCTTGTCTGGATACTTCTCCATACAGAAGCACTCATACAAATAAAAAATGTTGAACAATCCTTATCACCTCTACATCTACCTACTAGGGAGAATTTCATAGTTTACACCAATGCCTTGGGGTGTCTTCCTCTGTGAAAAAATACCATTAAAAAATGTATTGAAAAAACTACATGTCTGTAGATATGCCTTTGGAATTTTCTCTCTAACACAAAAAGACTACCCATCATACCAAAGGGAAATCTTAGCCACAATCAAAGCCATTAAAGCTTTTTGTATCTTTGTAGAATTCATCCATTTCATTGTACACATAGACCCTTAACATGTGTAGGGGTACCTTACAAAACAAGCATCCATTGGAATTGGTAACAAAAGGCTACATTGATGAGCTGAAGCTCACTTTTGAACATACCCCTAGAAATGACAATGTACTAGCTGACATACTTTTTGAAAGCCCGACTCCACATCCACCTAAAAGATTTTCTCTTATATGTTTCTTCCATTGCTGAAGTGCAATCCAACTCATAACGCACTCTTGTAAAGTTATTCCCCCTTTGTACCCTATATGTAGAGCTCCAAGCTCTCATTATAAAGATGCAATCAAGCATACAAGCAACAATCAAACAAGCAAATTTATGCTTACACTTTGCCTCTTGCATTCTTGCTCTCTTTGTGCTCACTCTCCACTCATTGTGCTTGCTCGCTCTCCTGCACTAGGAATAGCTAAGGACATAAAGTGGAATCTATATGATATTGGATAACTAGATGAGAGCAGAGGTTGTTTTTATATTCAAACCAAAAGTGCGAGTATGTAAAACAAGCATATCACTAAGGTAGGGATCTTCTACCAAAATGGCATAGTTAGGACACAATTCAAAAAAGATTAGACCATTGGACAAACGACATACTATTGTGCTGACAATCATTTCCATGTATTCTTTGTATCTAGCATAAGGATTGCCATACATGAAGCATTAAGCCCTTAGCAAGAAATAGAAATGATGCATATAGCGATATAGGCTAGATGCAAATATGGATATTTTTGGGATTTTTGCATTTTATGCATAGCCAAAGAAAGAATATGAACCTGCTGATCATTATAAGAAGAATCACTTAATGTAAGGATGCCATGGTCTTCAATGTATATAGTTGAAGCACAAAAATTGAACACACTATTCTCACCATAGATGTTAGCAGCATATATTCATGGAAGTGTCCATTTTGAGCTTAGATTTGTTGAAATATTAGAGTGAGAGCTTGAGAAGGTGTGCACAAGAGGGAGAGAGAGAGCTCAAGTATACAAGAAGATGATCTTGCTTAATGAATTGTTCACAAGTACATATGGTATACCCTCTCTACATTTGAGAGTGACCTTTAGACTATTTAAATAGCCTTTAGATGGCTAGGGTTAGGGTTTCCCCCTACCCTCTAGTTCATTCGCACCCATCTACCCTTATCCACCCTTGCATACATAGGGTTCACATGCCTATCTCTTAACATCCCCCCTCAACCAAATGGGATGCCTATAAATCAGGCTACAAGAGTGCTCATAAGTAGAGGACTAGATTTAGAAGAGTTGATCATCAAGTGTTTTGGAGATAAAATTGGCCTCCAATTCTTTTGGTACTTCAAGGGTGGTAGGGCATTTACTGATGATATGCCATGCCTTCTTGCATTTGTTTCACTTCATCTTGTCATGATACTTTTTCCAACAATTGCTTACAAGATATCCCTTTTTATTACAAAAGGAGCAGTTAATGGAGATAGTATGAACCAAGAGTTGATCGTGGGCTATTGAAGTAGATGCCTGACTGGTGCTACTTTCTTTCTAATTTCTTTTCTCCAAGGTTGGATTAGGGATATTTGTAAGAGTAGTTACAAGGGTTGGGAATACATTCTTTACATCTTTCAAGAGGATTGCAATAGCAACTTCATCATGAATTGGAGCTTGAACTGAGAATAGTTGTGCCATGAGCCCCTTCATGTGTGAGATGAACTTACCCAAGTCTTTGTCTTGCTTATACTCCAGGATAAAAAATTCAATCTTGAGAAAAATTTTAGAGTTCTTTCCTCTAGCCCCATAAAGCTTTTCAAGCTCATCCCATTTCTTCTTGGCAATGGAGAGTTAGTCAATATGATGAACCAAAGATTTATCCAAATTAAGCATGATTATGGTTTGGGTTCTTTCCATCTTCTACATCAAGTGGGTTTTGGATCAATCACTTTGGTCCCTTTGAAGGGCTAGTACCCCCACTCCATCATCTTGCACTTCACTAATACGTGCCATGGATGAAAGTCTTTTTCATCAAACTTATAGATCTGAGGCCTAACATTGGCATAGGCCATGGCCATGATTGGAATGTCCTATTGATTACACTAGGCAATGGCAACATCTAGTCCTTTACACAATAACCAATAAGTGCAGAAGCAAATGAAATGATTAATAACTAGCATGTTCAAATGTGATGTTCTACAAGATGAGATAAGGGATGAGGACAATGGTCTATGTGTTTATAATCTACACATAGCCTTACAATGATCAAAAGTATAAAGATACTTAGGCACTTACTGATTCATGTTAAGGTCTAGAACTTTTCACATTTTTGAAAATAATCAACAAGAAGTACTAGACAAATTTAGCATTAGTGCTAAGAAGCACTCATTGCCAAGCATAGATGAAGAACTTGTCATTAACCCAATTGTAACACTGCTTGCGATGTCACCTTTGGTTGAGGAAGCTCTGAGTTTAGAGCTTTCAACTTTACAGCAAACTCCAAAAGACTTAAATAAGTGATTAAAATCATTGTTGATGACTTCAATGAGTGTAAATTTTCCAAAGAACCAAGCTTTCAAGCTTGTACTATGGTTGCCACAGAAAATCATAGTTAGGGTTTTGTTTACTATGAGCAATAGAGAGGGAATTTCTCTAAACCCTCTTAGGTGTAGATATCTCACTTATGGGGCTACAAATGGCCCATGGAGTCCACCCACATTGCACATTCCACAATGTGTGGAAGTCTGTTGAACATCATATTGTGAAAAATGGTGTCTTTTATGTGTTTGTTGCAATGTTGACTTGCTACACCTCCAATGTCCAAGTTTGGCATGGCAAGATGTTGCACTACAAGCTAGAGAAGATATCTTGAGCTAAAATGCTCTCTTTTTCTCTCCCCAAGTCCTCCAATAGAGGTGGGTATGGCATGCAACTATGGAGGTGAAGAGGTATTATGAGATAATAGCACAGTCATGTGCACTTAGTGGGAAATGAAGTTGAAGGAAGCTTGTTGGATTAGACTTGGCTCTGATACCATGTTGAAATATCAAAGTGAGAGCTTGAGAAGGGGTGCACAAGAAGGAGAGAGAGCTCAAGTACAAGAAGAAGATCTTGCTTAATGAGTTGTTCATGAGTACAAGTGGTACACTCTCTCTACATTTGAGAGTGACCTCTAGGCTGTTTAAATAGCCTTCAGATGGCTATAGTTAGGGTTTCCCCCTGCCCTCTAGTCCATTCACACCTATCTATCCTTATCCACCCTTGTATACATAGGGTTCACATGCCTATCCCTCAACAAGATTTGCCATCATCCATAATGATGGCAGAAATTCCAAGTCATTTATAATGCACATTCAATCCCTTGAAGGCAAAGAAGAAAGTATTCTAATGCTTGGAAGCCATGAATGATTTACAGGACTAAAGAGGAATTATGCACTCTTCCATGGTCTTAGCATTATCCGCCTCACGCCTAACACGCAAATGGCAACATGGCTCAATGGTATGAGTGGCCTCATAGAGTTAAGCAACCTCACCACACCACCTTAATTGGCTTAAGAAATTGTAGAACACACAAGGCTTTGATACCAACACACAACACGAGTGGAGTGAGTAAGCACAATGAGTGGAGAATGAGCACAAAATGAGAATGCAAGAGGCAAAGTGTAAGTAGAAACTTGATTGTTTGATTGCCACTTATATGCTTGCATGTTTGCTTACAATGAGAGCATGAAGCTCTATATATAGGATACAAAGGGGAAATAACCTTACAAGAGTGTGTTATGAGTTGGACCGCACTTTAGTAATGGAAGGAAAAGATAAGAGCGAATCTTTTAGGTGGATGTGAAGTCATGCTTTTGGGAAAGTAGGTCAACTAGTGCATTATTTTTTCTATGAATATATTCAAAAGTGACATCCGACTCATCAAAGAATAAAGACCAACAAAGTAGTCTTTTATTACCGATTTCAGTGGGTGCCTTCTTTGTGCTCATAAAGAACCGCCGGTGGAGACAACTCAATATTTGCCTAGGTGTGCTCTACACAATGAGATACATAGGATAGTGTTTAGATTGCTAGCCAACCAATTTCATGTTTTGGGCCTATGTATAGCTTTGGTGCTTCTTTCTTTGGTTTTCATTTAGCATACACCTTCACATGCAGATCCTATTGGAGTGAGAGAGCCAATACCATGCCCATGCATATGGTGACTCATTGTTGTTCTATAATCTTGTCTTTGTACATAAATGTCATTTCCAGAGCATCTATCTTTTGAGTTCTTTTGTAGTGTTCTTCTTTCTGTACATTGTTTGCACAGTATATTATGGTAGATTCTCATATTTCCATCATTGCACACTATTCTCTGATCTTGCTCATAGAGAGTGAGCAATCTTTTTCGAAATGTTGAAGAAAGTTTTCGTAATGGGTATGTCCAATAAATACATAGTAGAACACATCTGGCCATCCAAATATACCAAGTGTTGATTCTAGCTATCGGGTCATAGGTCCACTTTGAATGTGAAAATTTGGCATGGCAATCCTACTCGAGTTGATCGGAGATGAGAAAGTCACGAATCCTCCGCACATCCTCATATCCATAGGATGGGTGTTTCTTCCCCTAACCCAAAGGATTGTCGCTCTAGGGCAATCTCGTGTATAATGTCTTTGTGTATTCTCTAGCTCTCCACATTTAGTGCAAGCAACAAGATCCCTACCATAACCAAACCAACCGCCAACTTAGACTCCTATGTGATAATCACACTGGAGTGAAAAATTTTCAAGTTCTAAAGCTATCACCCAATCTCATTTAGAAGTTAGCTATGAAACCTAAAGAGATACCTTGTCCAATCCAATGTTCAGTCGTAGTTGGCATCACTCTAATTCCACTCATGTATATCCTCTTTCCTAATTCGGTCGTGTATTCTAAAGAAAACACGTCCAAGTGTCTCTGTAAAAGCAATCCCCAATCTCCCATTGTAGTCTCTCGATAGGTTCTCTCCTATATGCCTAGTATCTTCAACCATCCATCATGCATAGCATGAAATCTGACTTTGGATGTTGGGGGCATTAGTTCATGCGCATAATGATGGGCACAATGGCTCCTGTTGCTATTGGATTAGTAGATAGAACCTCTGGAGACATGTTTTGTACATGCATATTTACAAGCAAGCGTCCTATCTTCATTTTTCAATTATGAGCAAGGAAATGATCTAACTTCTACATATTGAAAATTCTATTTCATTTATAAAAAGCTTGATTTTCAAACTTCAAGATCCAAAGTGCTAGTTGGTCTTTAATCAAATTTTAAAAAATACATAAGTGTGAAAAAACTTTTTAAAATGATTCAAAACGACATTTGAAAATTTATTTTGACTAGCTTAAATTGATTTTTATTGGCCTATAATATTTATAATACTATTCATACTATTGTTTTTTGTGTTTGTTTTTTTTGCAAAATTGTTTATCACACACACACACACACATCTGCATCTAAGCTATATTGTTACAAGCATCATTCCTCTTTTTCGTCAAGGGGCTAATGCTTTATGTATAGCAGTTGTTTTAGACATTAGATACAAGGAATTAATGGATATGATTTTCATCGTACCAGCATCTCCTTGGTCCAAATATTCGATCTTTTTTGAATTGCACCCTAACTGTCATTTCAATAGAAGACCCTTATCTTAGTATTACGCTCATTTTGTATACTCACACTTCTAGTTTGAATCTGAAAACAGCCTCGGTTTATCTAACTATCCAATATCATATGGTTTTCCACTATATGTCCTTAGCTATTCCTAGAGTCCTAGAAGATGTAAACAATGAAAAAGATAAAGGTCAAACTATCATTATGAAAGCAAATGAATCCACTAAGAGATTTCTACCTAAGATGATCAATTGGTTTGAAATTTTGTTACCCCAAGAATGATATTTGAATATGAGCTCTCTCTAGAAGAAAGATCTTGTATCCCCAAAACCTTTGACAATGCATAATATAAAGGGAAAATCTATTGTCGTCCCAACAAAGCCCAATCTTGCTCTTTTCCTTCTAGAGAAGCCCAGGCAAATTCACTGAAATGAATTGACAAATCTATTAACAAATACACTTGATTCGGAGACTATGAGGAGGATAAGAGATGCTTTTCTCACAATCTAGGATTTTGTCACTTTCACTGTCAGCCACACATGGCTTGGCATTATAGGCCTCCTGATTAGATATTCATCCAAGCATTGTAATAGACTTTCCTTTGTTGCGTACTGCTTTTGAAAGTCCCTTGCAAGGTCCTTTTTTTTTCCTTTACCTTGGGATGCTTGTCTTGAGGGGATTTATTAATAGCAAGATTCTTTTCTCGGGGGAAAAAGCAAGCAATGGTCTTGATTTTTGCTCTTATAGACTTTATGGAAATCGCCAGTTTGACACACAACTTGAGCATGATCTAACAACTCAGAGTGAGTTCCATTTGGCAACAAAAATAGACGCTCCAACAACACTTACAAGAGTATGATGATGTGCTTGAAACAACACAAGAAATTATCACAACCTACCTCATGGCATAGACAAGATCAAGTATCAATTGACCAAGATTATTTCTCTAGATAGCAGTCGCAATTTGTATGGGATTATTTAGATTTAAAAGGATTGGACCTAGGTTACATATTTGCATGGAACTATTCTAAAAAATGAAAGCATTGAACCCTAGTTCTATCAACACTAGATTCTGCTCAAACCAAATATTGCTCCAATTTGCATGCAGTGCTATTGCATAAATCCGCACATGGCCAAATTGGTTGAGGAGTTGCACCAACTTCTCTGAGTTTGATTTATTGCTCCAATAGACTGAGTAGAATGGATATCCCCAATAATCATTGTCTCCAAGGAAAACACGAATTTACGAATCTGTGTGAATTACAAGAAATTCAATGCTACCACTATCCCAAACCCATTTCCCATTCCATACCTTGACAGCATGTTAAATAAGCTAGTTGGCCACAAAATGTATTCTTTTCTAGATGACTTCAATAGATACAATCAGGTCTAACTTGCTCCTAAAGATCAACCCAAGAGTACCTTCATTACAGCATGGGGAGTATTTGTCTGTATTGTGATGTGGTTCGGCTTGAAGAATGCTCCAACCTCTTTCCAACGGGTAATGGTAGAAAGGGGGGCAGTTTTCTGTGCCAAAGCCCAATTTTTAAGAGCCAAAGACAAGAAGCTTGACCATTCAGGAATGATGTTGAAAGCACATGCATATTAAAAATGAAAAATGAAGAGAATAAAGCAATTTGTTTGCCTAATCCACATCTTTAGAGACTAGTTTCAGCAAAGTTGTTATACAAAAGTTTCAGGATCAGAGCGAGAATTTTGCTGTCTGTATTCTGCAAAATAAAGAGCAGACCATAAGCCTGCCAGAAATTAGCTGACAAGCACATTTAAAAGAGAGTCACATTAAATGTCAAGAGAATTGCAGATGCTAAAACTAGCACTTAGAAGTGTTCATGCAAAGGAATGATTATGTCAAGTTCCATTTTCAGTATTTGTATCAACCTGCTGCTCCAGCTCTAGCTTCCTCTCTCTCCCTTCCCAGTCCTTAAATTCTCCTATTAAGTAGCACCACTTAGAACTGTACATGCAAAGAACCGTTATATCAAGCTCCATTTTCAGTATCATTGTATCGAACTAGTGCTCCAGCTCTAGTTCCCTGGTCTCCCTTCCCAGCCCCAAAATTCTCCTATTTCTAAACTAGCAGTTAGAACTGTACATGCAAAGGAACCATTATGTCAACCTCCATTTTGGTATCATTGTAATGAACTCCTGATCCAGCTCTAGCTCCCTCTCTGTTTCCCTTCCGAGTCCCAAAATTCTTCTATTTCTAAAGTGGCACTTAGAACTGTACATGCAAAGGGACCGCTATGTGAAGCTCCGTTTTTTTATTGTTGTATTGAAGTGCCCCTCTGGCTCTAGCTCCCTCTACATCTCCCTTCCCAGTCCCAAATTCTCTTATTTCTACAACATAACCCCAAAGCTTTCCACATATCTTTAGATGCATCACAGAGTATGTTATTGACAAAAACATCCATGCAGACAACAGAACAACATAAGACCTTCATGTCTAAAGTTCTCTTACTAAGACAAACTCTTATGACAAGACCCATTTTCGATATTTACGGTACCAACTCCTGCTCCAGCTCTAGCTCCCTGTCCATTTGGAGAGTCTCTTTCTCATTTGCATGCAGGCTGCCAAGCTATAGATCTAAACTTGTTAGGTTGACATGGTATTGACTTTTCTTGACATGTTTCATGGATCACGTATCTCTCCTTAACATGCAAGATACAGAAAAGTTGGCCTACCTGCGATGAGCTTTCTCTTCACATAAGAACTGAAGCTTATGAAGATGAACCATTATGCCAACTTCCAAGCCCTGTTTTAAGTACTGCATATGTCTGCCATCAATGAGTCGGCAGAAGGATCTTCCTGATTTGTCAACACAAGTTGCTGGAAACATCTCAGTCCCAGTTCAACTTCTCCATGCATTTTACATGCACTAAGTAAAGATTTCAGATTTTCTTTTGATGGAAGGCACTGCATAGCTTGAGCAAATCTTTCTGCCTCATAAACATGCCCTGAACGTGCAAAAAGATCCACCATGCAAGCATAAATATCAGATGTTGGTTCAATTTGATATTTTTCCTTCATCAACCCAAAATACTCTTGGCCCCTTACCACCATGTTGGCATGGCTGCAAGCAGCAAGAAGACATGTGAATGTGACAGCATTAGGTTTTACACCTTGCTGTTGCATGTCTTCAAAACACTGGATTGACATGTTGACCTCATGATTTTCACCATATCCCTTAATCATTGCAGTCCATGATACAACATCTCGGACAGGCAGGTTGTTGAAAACCTCTCGTCCCTCTTGAAGCAAGCCACATTTAACATACATATCAACCAACATGTTGCCTACATTATGAAAGTTATCTAGACTCCTCCTAACTATTTCAGTATGCATTTTCCGACCAGTTTCTAAGGCTCCCATGCTGCCACATGCTTTCAAGCTGCATACAAATGCAGTATCATCTGGAGGTACACCCTGTAACTGCATCTGTTCCAGGCACTTGAGAACGACTTCATCACACTCATGATCAGCATAACCTGTGATTAGTATGTTCCAAGAAATCCTATCTCGTGTACGAAGCTTGTCAAAGACTTTCTGTGCCTCTACAAGTAGACTGAATTTGCAATACATATCTAGCAGAGTGTTGGCAACAAAAGGATCTCTTTCCAATGCCTTTCCAATGATTTCAGCATGTAATATTTGCCCTTTTTCCAAGTCTTTCTGACTCCGACAAGCTTTCAATAGTGCAACATATGTGAAACTGTTTTTGTCACCCCTTTCTATGGCCCCAGTATTACCACAAGCCTTCAAACTCCAAGCAAGTGAAGCATCATTGGGATCTAGCTGCATCAGTTCAGAACACCTCAGTGCCTCCTCTATGTAGCCATGCTTGGCATAACCTGAAATTAAAACATTCCAAGACACTCCGTCATGAACAGGAAGTTTGTCAAAGACTTGATGTGCCTCTACAAGTGAGTCACATTTGCAATACATATCGACCAAGGTATTCCCAATGACAATATCTCTGTCAAAACCCTCTTTGATGATGTCCATATGTAGTTCCCAGCCTCGTTCAATGTTTTTAAGTCTTGCACAAGCTCTCAGAAGTACCACAAATGTAAGGCTCATAGGCTTTATTTTGTTATCTCGCATTTTGTGGTACAAGTTGAAGGCATGTTGAAATTCACCACTATCAACATAAGCAGCAATTAATGAACTCCAGGAATATTCATTTGGGCAAGCAAGCTTGTTAAAGGCTTGTTGGGCATCAGACAAGCTTCCACAGTCTACCAGCATGGGAACCAAATAATTGCCAAGAATATGATGGGAATCTAACTTGTGCCTTCCCATGTATCCATGCAAATGCTTGGCAAAAAGCAGATTTTTCTTCTTCCTGCACTTCTGCAGTAGGCCAATGAGATTCTCAAAAGCAGCTGACTCAGCCATGAACTCTTGACAGTTCAGCATTTAAACCAGATCCGGCATCATCTAATCTCAAAAGTTTGTGTCATGAGAAAGATTATCATTGAAGAGATCAGCCCATAGATGCCATGTAGTTTCAGCAAAAATTATACTGATGACGAGCCACGAACATTTCTAAGTCTCCGAAGTTCACGCATATGCTTTCACACTGTGAGTTCTTGTATATTCAGCATGCTATGCTAAATCACAGCTTCACTACTATGTGAATTTTCAGCAAAACCCATCTTGAGGCAAGCCCCAAAGCCTCCTCAAGAGAGCTAAATTCGGGAAAAGAACATCATCCATAAGCTCACCTTTACAGAAAATCAGCCCACAGAAGCACAAGATATTTGGGCCTTCCTCCAAAGAACAGTCCACCATTATTCTCCACAAAATTCACACTACCATTAGTCAGAAGACCATCATAACCAGCAAAAGACCAGTAGTATTCAGCAAAAGAACATGCCCCCTAGTAATATAGTCCATGCAATCCTTCTTTTTCACTTCGATCATCAGCTCTCAAAAACTTGGCATATCACAAAGAAGAAGAGTCCCCCAAAGTCATTATAAGCTCAGCCCCTGAGGACTTGAAACTTAGCATATCACAAAGAAGAAAAGTCCACCGAAGTCATTGTAATCTCAGCCCTTGAGTATCAACATGATCTGAGACTTTCATGATTAACCCTCTCCCTGAAGAACCCCACACAAAGCCACAGAAACAGGTAGATTTCAGCATATCTCCAAAAGTATCCTGTAAAGCACTAAAAGCAACCTTCAAGTACTTGAAATCAGTGAACAAACCTCCACCAGTCCATGGTGCTCTCACAACTGAAGAAAATGCTGCTATAGTCAGTCCCAGACGAACACCTGGCAACTATCTTTCTATCCCATTAAAATCCTCCAAGAGTTGATGTCAAATTGCTCATTGATATGCTGCATTAACCAAATAGAAAACAAGCTGCACATCACTCCAAAACAGGCTTCTGATGAAACTGTGCCAAAAGTGGTCATTCCATTCTATTGCCCAAGTCTCGGACCTTACGGAGGGTAGGTCCTTAACCCTTCCATCCGTCATATGGAGCACAGGAACATCTTATTGCCTAAGTTTCGGACCTTGCACCAGGTAGGTCCTTAACCCTTCCGCCCTTCACAAGGACCACAGAATGTTCCTGCAGATTATGGGCAATTCCTGGTATATAAGCCATTACCTCAAACTTAGAGGTTAACAGAACTCCCATGACTTTATCACCGTAGGTAGCAAGATTTGTGCTGCCGTCTGAGTGACACCAGGCACCTTCAGCTGCATATCTTTTCAGCACCATCAGCTCCAGTTATGGATGCAGGAGAAGGGGAGAACCACATGAAAAAGATGTCAAAATTTTATTGCAGTCCACTGTATTAATGGCGAGATGGCACCAATCACACTCATTGAAAGAATTTTCCATTGTTGCGTACTCTGCCAGTATGATGATCAGATATGCCGAGCTGCTCTCGACTCAGAAGCCCCAAATCCTACAGCGTTTCAGAAGAAAGCAATAGAATTGAACCTGCATGATCACCACTTCTGATTGATCAGACCCAAGTTGGCATCGGAACATATAATGAGGGAGACTTTCACCTTTTGTACGCATGGAGTAGAAATATAGATCGCCTGCCCATAAATAAATGTAGAGCAGACATCCTTTTGGTTGGCTCGAGACATCCATGGCCAGAGTTCAAATCCTGCCTGACCCTTCCTTGGATGATTCCACAAATTCACTCTTTCAAAGTTCACACTTTAAATAGTTGTTAGAAAAGGCAATGGCTTTGACTTAGGCTGCTTCAAACACTTCTCAAACATATTCTCAACATCATCTTGGCAAAACCTTGAAGCCCCCAGAAGCTTTAGAACCATGCCCCACGCAAGTAAAATTCACTTCCGTGAGTTAGGTAAGTGAACATTCGGAAATTTTGACCAATTCCTGTTGACCGTACCTTTGTAATTTTTGGGGTAGACTAGTTTGTAATTTTTGGGGTAAACTAGAGTTCACAGAATACCTCTAAATAGGGAGGTACGTGGACGATTGATAGTTGTAAATGTGAGGTGGCAGATGTTCATTCGCCTACCTTTTTCTCTCTCCTCGTGATGGCCTATACTGAGCATATTGTTGTAGAGAAATGGATGCAATATCTACCCTTAGTAAAATTTGCCTATAACACCTCTTATCAGCAAAGCAATAAAATCACTCCATTTCAAGCTTTGTATGGGCAAGATTGCCTCACTCCGTTCAACTTCTCTAACCCCACTCTAAAGGTGGAAGCTTCGAAGAAGGTGTTAGAGGAGGTTGAGCCAATTTCTTAAGACTTTGTTATTTAGTGGCCAATTTTTGAGTTTTCTCTCTCCATTGGTTCTAAAGAAGGCTTGGGAAGTGTGTTTATTCTTTGGTGGTTTGCTAATTAGCATATTAGTTTTTTGAGCTCTCTTTGTCAATTTCATTGGTTGTTGCTGAGGCTACAATTACTTGTGCAATGGTGTGTTGAATGATTAGGGTAAGTCCAGCTCATAATGCATAATGATTTCTTTGTCTTGGAGGTGCATGGAAATTTAATGTCCTAGATCAATCCAAAATTAAATGCACTAAGACTTAGGATTGATATGGTGCATTGAATCTCCAAAATTGAGTGTGCGTGAAAATTCTATGCACTATGCATAGTGCATGGAAATTGGATGCACTATATCAAACCAAAATTTGATGCAATATACCAATCCAAAATTTCTTTGTTTTGAAGGTGGATGGAAATTGGATGCACTATATCAATCTAGAATTGGTTGAGATTCATGTTTTGATGTTGCTAACTAGCAAGTCCTTCATGTAGCGCTTCTGTAGCCATGTCATTTGAGCGATGGGCTAGAGGGAGAAGTGACGTGGATGAATTAGCTTTGACTTTGAGATATTGGCCATGAATGCCATCAAATAGCACCTCATCTTGATTAGCCATTGGAAAAAGGGCAATCATCTTAGGGCACTACTTGTGGACTTGGAGGGGTTGGGGAGCTTAGGCGAGTAGATGTAGGATGTCTTCAATGATGTTAGGTATCAAGGATACATGTCCTTGCTTGGTGTCATTGTAGATGTCTTGCCGAGACCATGTCAATGTGATTGTGCACTTGGTAGGTCTCCAAGAATTGGTTGCATTTTTTGTAGCATGTAGTGGTATCAAAAGTACCCACACAAGGCATCAAGTGGCAATGTTAAGCCAAGTCCTAAGTTGCTTAATTGTTAGATAGGATGTTGGAGAGTTGGTGGTTTATTCATTATTTGTGTTTCTTGTCCGTCTCCACATGCATAGTAAAATGAAACAAGCTTTGCTCAACTTTAGAGAATGTGATTTTGTCACTTGCAATTTTCTAGCTTCACCATTTTCCATGCCAACAAGTGAAATGCTTTATATAACAAATTGTCGGAAATAGAAAATTTCATCAAAATTTCTTAACTTTTGTCAATTTTAGACATACCTAAGATGTTGCAGTATTAGCCATTAAAATTTTGGTCAATACTACAACATTGCAATATTAACCAATATGGATTTTTAAGGGATTTCAAGTGTTCAAATGAAAAACTTATTGGCTCTTAGACCAAATCTTTTAGTAGGCTATCTAAACCTGCTAGATGTGAGTACTACTAGATCACTCAATCGAGTCTCTACATTACCATGTGCTCTCTATGCATCTCATGTCCTGATTGAGGGAAAAGCTCCTCATCCAAACTCTTTGAACCACTAGAATCTCCATCAAATCCC